>NC_030440.2:11838288-12438288 GCF_001660625.3 Ictalurus punctatus | reverse complement strand
TTATTTTGTTATTTGTTATTTTTGACTCTTTCAGATCTATTTAAGATGTTTATTTGGCAATAAAATACAACACAAACAAAATAACTGTCAAATTGAAGAGATGCTTTTTCAAATAATATAAAATTACCAATATGTCCCTGTAAAATTACAGGTTTTGCACTTTAATTATTTTTTTTATTTTTATTTTATTATTTTTTATTTTTTTTACCAAAAACATTTGCTGTAATGAAGCATTACAATAAGAATGTTATAAAAACAAAAATATTAATTGGAGTAAATAACTGGCAACTCTGCTAGCAGTCAGCTACTGCAAATCAAATTTACAATGTATTATTTGCAGCATACATTAAACCTACACACTAAAACAACAGCAAAAATAAATAAAATCCTGGAAGATCTTGTACTGGTTCTTTGGGCTGTCATCTCTTAGAAGTACCTTCAATAATCTTACTGAAAATATCAAACCAAAGAACCATAATTTACAAAAGAACGGCCAAAGATTTCTAGCCGATCCTTTTTATTTTTTAAAGCATATATTTGGTTAACATTCTACTTTGGACAGAGAGCTTGAATTGTTATTAGTATTATTACTATTATTATTAGTAGTAGTAGTATTGCTATTATTATTATTATTATTATTATTATTATTATTATTATTATTATTATTATTTTAATACATTGAGACCCAGCATTATTTACTGTGATCTATAAGCACCAGGACCTGTGTCCTGGTGTTGCTCATAATAGGTCAGGTGGAAAAAACTTTCATGCCAGCACCGATTATGCAGTAACACTCGATGATCGTTACACTCATTAACGGCACGCCAGAATATCCTTCTTCCTGATTAGTCACCACACTAATAATCACTGCATTTTGATTGGCTGTTCTTTGGTCATTGAAGCCCACACCTGTACCTGACCAAGAGATTACTATAAACCGAGTTTGACACAAAAATATAATTACAGTAATTAATTCAAAACAATATACATACCATATAATACCCTAATCCAGTAGTACGTCAGATGTGCGTTTTTTTCTTGCTTTTATGCATTTAATTTTTTATTTCCCCACATGAAGTAGGGCTAATTGCATAGACATGGCGGCGGAGGCTGTAGCATAATTAGCTCAGCCTGTTTGTGGGAATCATTAGTGTATTCAAGATCTCGTTAAACTTCCGCACGTTATTAGGAATTCGCTTTAATGGAGTTTCCATGTTAAAAAAAAAAAAAAAAAAAAAAAAACACGAAAAAAAAACCACACACACACACACACACACACACACACACACACACACACACACATTGTGGTACAGGTCGGTTATATAAGCTACATAAGTATCTAAAGTAATTTATAAACACAACGGCTTAAAACATTTTTTACATAGGTTATATAAAATGCGCCGCATCTGACACTCTACACCTCTCATACATGTATATATATATATATATATATAGTATGAATGTATGTATATTGCAAACGTGTTCTCAATAAAACCTTTGTTTTGTATCTCGATGAAAATAAGACATGATAAACCAGATAAAACCCCTGCAATTTTAACGCCATTACAATAATTGATAAAATGGTCAAATAGTCTAAGACTCTTAAACTACAGCTTAAAAAATGAATAAAATCCAATTAAAACAGAGAGAAAATTAAGTTTGCTAGAAAAAAAAAATCATAAATAAATAAAATAAAATAAAAACAGCCTGTTAAAGACTTTCTGGATGTTGCAGAGAGAAAGGCAGTATACCCGAACATTGTGTATTTTTAAATATATTTTTTTCTTTACTTTACTAATCAATCACTTTATAATCCCTTCTGTGCGGATTGGTTTTAATTTAACTGGGCCTAGTTTCCTAATCTTGTTGTAGAGAGAGTATTCAATACTGAACCCTTAGTTGGCACAAACACACACACAAACACACAAACACACACATACACACACACACACACACACACACACACACACATATATATATATATATATATATATATATATATATATATATATATATATATATATATATATATATATAGTGATGTCATTTATAGGTATGTTTAATCATGTGTTTACAATGGAAATGAAGTGGTGTATATAATTGTGTCCAGCGCGCATCCGCCGCAAAACGCGCTCATTGATCGCACCACCAACCACCAAGTAATTTAGCCATTATTTGATGTTATAAATGTTTACGTTTGTGATGTATTTGAATTCGTTTGTGAAAGTTTACAATTAAATATCATTTTAAACTATTAAAAATATCTAAACCTAAATAAAAAATAAAAAAAAAACCAAAAGGCTATATAGCCTAATCTATTTATCGAAATGTGACATTATTTTATAATGAAGAAGAAGGACGTGCTCTGGTCTTCCAGCATCACTGTAATATACAATACACCGTTCAGTTTGCGCAATCTAACCTGTGCACGTGTTAATGTGGGAAACTGCTGCGCTAAGTGTTAATAAGAGCGGCGGTCGCGTGAACGCGCGCTGGGAACAGGAGGGGTACTCGCGTGGAGCTACACATAACAACAGCTCGAGCTAAGCAGAGTTTAAATTTACACGGAAAATATCTTTTAACCATAAGTCAGTTCGCTCCCAAGTTGACTAAAGCGCAATCGGTTCCCTGCAACTGTCGTCTCTGTTATGGATTGCACATAATGTAGGGATCATAACGTGGATTTGTGTAAATCTGCTTCGTGACATTGTATATTATTAAACTAGATATGTAACTTATAAATATATATAGATATATGTAGATATATAGATATATATCCGAGCACTGCACACTGGATTGTTTAGCGTGCGCTCGAGGCTGCACTTACTCTCCGGTTGCGCCGTGTCGCTGCCGCTGGTCAGCCCCGGAGACTCCAGCATGGTCCTGCCGCTCTCCGCCACGCTCTCCTCCGCCTGCGCGCCTACCATTTCCCCTGCTTCTTCCAGATCCAATAGGTGGCTCACCGAGAAGTTCTTTTTGGCCTGCAGGTTGTCCACGTTGGCTGTGATGGGGCTCTCCAGTCTGCTGGGCACCGCCACGGCTCGTCTGTCCATTACATGCGCATAGCTAGACGTCATGACGCAAACAGGCTAACGGAGAAAAAAAGCACGGCGCAACAACAGCGGACGCGCAAAACCGTCCCTTGCATAGGCAACCGGAATAGTATATAAGAATACGTGTCTCCAAAACGTGTTCCTTTCTTTTTTTGGTCGTATTTGAATTTAAACCTGGTCACGGATCCAGATGTGGTGCGTTAAGTCTGTGGAACTGTCAATTCCGTGGAGGAACAAACGAAACAAACAAAAAAAATAAACCCTCCGCTTGTTTGGAGGAGCGTCTGTCCGACTTTGCGCACAGATATAACTTCGCCACGAAGCGCTTTGCTCTGACTCCGTCGTAGTTTCCTTATGGTGAGAGACAGAGCGAGAGAGAAAAAAAACCCGAAAGCTTTCACTCCACGTCGCTGTTAGCGCGCGTGCCTGAGACTGAGCGCAGTTTGCCGGAATGCCGCTGCCTAAACACATGCGCGAGCTCGTAAAAGCGGACTGGCCCGTGAGCGCGAGGAGGCTGGACACACTGCCGCCTCGTCGAAGCTCCGCGTCCAAGCACTACACACCCACACCCACACGCGCACACGCACGCACACACACGCACTCATGAGAAGGGAACGCAGCTCGTGGCACTTCAAACGTTAGCAAGCGGCAGAGGCCCGCGCGCAGGAAAAAAAAAATGAGGCCCCCGGGAGAGAAGATCGGCCTAATAGGCACTCGTAATTACGTGGCAAAAAAGGTTTTGTGCCGTCTCTGAGGTTGTACAGACCCCCGGTGTCTGCTCTTCTGTCCCCTGCTACACTCCACCGATTACAGCAAAGTTTACAGAAGTTGCTCCAAAGCGCGCGCGGAAAATAACGGGAATAAAAAGAAAACAAGAAGCAGAGACTATAAAAATAACGGAGTATATCAGAGGGCGGGATTATGAAGTCATGTGTCGATAATGCAGGCTACATAGAGCGAGGGATTCCCAAATTAGTGAAGTATGTGACTAACGAGCAGTTTCAAAAGCATCTGTTACACCCAGGGAAAACACCTCAACTCTGTTTTACTGCAACTTCACCAACACGGAATGTAAATAATCTAAAAAAAAATAATAAAAAAAATAAACACACACATACACACACACACACACACACACACACACACACACACACACACACACACACACACACACAAGTCTATAATCTGCTGAATCCCGGACGCACTAGATTCAAAGACAAAGAGGTGTTCCCAATTTCTCAGTAAAACAGGTGATAGCAGGTATAAGACCAACTCAACCCAAATAACAGAAGTCTGTCAGCACCCAAACTGCTCTAAGTTTCTGCTGACTCTTATTGTGCTGTTCGTAAAATCTATATGCTGTCAGTTCGTTTGTAGACCATTTTTATTCTATTATTGTCTATGTGCTGAATATTTGAGTCACGTGGATATACAGATGGATATATTTCTATCACTAAGTCAGACTGAGCAGTTGTTTTTGGACACCTGGCTGTGCGCCTCTTGGCAGGTAAGCCTACGGTGCGCTTTAATGGATCTCGTCTATAGGCTTCTCAGTGCCTCAGATATCACTTTAGCTTTCCAAGCCCCTAGATCCAGGGGGGAAAAAGAACACTTGATGCCATCAAAGGGAGAGGGATTGAAACCAGATGTGCCGCTCTCGTTCTTTCCGTGTATTTAATTAAGCCGCCGGTGGGACAGAGTGCACTTTTTTTTTTCATCATTATTTTTCCCTCCACATTCCTTCTCCTGCCTCCGCTTCAGCCCGCTGCCATCAGCTCTGCCAGGGTCGGAGCTCAATCCTCAATCCTCAATGCTCACTATAAACTTTAAATCAGTTCTGCTTTTCCCCTCCACTACATTTTATGAATAACATCTAGTCGAATATATAATGTGCATATAACTCCCGACACAGTGATAGAAATATATTTTTATGTCTTAAGAAGGGGTGATGGTTATAATAAGTAGCCTATAATATTATTATAGTTATTGCGTCACCATATCACTATGGGAACTAATCAACATTAGGCTACTGTGTCAGGAAAATTCATAATGTATAATGGAACAACCAATGAATAAGATTAAGAAGATAATAAGTGGAAGAAGAAAGAAGAAAGAAGTAGAGGAACAACAGCAGCAGCAGCAGCAACAACAACAACAACAACAACAACAACAACAATAATAATAATAATAATAATAATAATAATAATAATAATAATAATAGTTTTCTGAAACTAAATCTGAGTTAGTTATCCGGTAAGCGCTTTTCTTGTCTTTCTCTTTTCATTTATTTTCTTTTTCTCTCTTTTTTTTTTTTACATGAAATAAAAATTTATATATCAGGCCACAATATTTCATCAAGCTTCTGAAATATAAACGTTATTAAATTGTTTCGTTGACGTCACTACGAATGAACGTGTCGTATTTCATTAAATAACGAGGTGTTTTTTCTTCTTCTTTTAACGAAAGTTCACATAATTCTTGGTGAATCGGTCAGTCTCTGAACAATTCGTGGTAACGTTCGGCGTGTTCTTTTAGCCTGTGAAATTAGCGCTTACATCAGATCAGTGGTTTAATAACAAAGCGGTATAACCACGTGATTTTATTGTGGAACCTGACGGAAAGACGCAGGTGTGCGCGCGGAAGTATAAAAAAAAAAAATCCTGACGCCTTTAAGAGATTTTCAACAAACAAATGTCTGCTTTTCCGTGAGGAAGTGAGGAGAAAAAAACAACAACAACAACACGGTATAGGCATCAAAACGTTTTATTGGATTTACCGTTAAAAAAAAAGTTATTAAATTATATTAGGCCTGCATCATAACATCTTTCTCTGCCAGGGATATTAATTAATGAAAACCAAATAAATTCGTTTAAAAGAGAACCAAGGCAGCAAGATGATAAAAAAAAAGTGGTCACTGGTATACTTTATACAATAGTATTCATATTTTACTCAATGCAATAGCGAAGAAATCAGAGCGCCCCCCCCCCCCCCCCCCCCGTTTATTTTTGCCTCTTGTACTTGGCAACAAAAGCAACAACAACAAAAAAACAAGCCACGACATCGTCAGTGAATTAATTTCACACACTCACACTGTAAATGTTGGTTTAATTTAATACACTACAGACCGCTGTTGTTTGATGTCTAATCGGGGTGCGGTAATTAGCTGCGGGAGCGCGCGCGGTATGGTAGGCCCGGTTACTGCACGCGTCTATTTTTTTTTCTTTTTCTTTTTTTTTTCTTTTTTTTTTTTAGTGGCCACGTTTAAAATCTGCAAAACACAAAACACAAATACAAAACCCAGCCAGCACTCTAAAATCACTAGGCTCACATTAAACTCCTAAAAACACCCACCAAGTAGTCAGTAATTACCAAGTTAGTGATCATAGCAGGTTCAAATATTAAAATTAATAATAGGGATTATTTTGTTATTAAAAAAAAAACAGATCTGAATCTAAGAATACAAAAGAAATGTTAAAAAAAGATTTTACAGGCATATATGTGCATTTTGTGCTATTATTATTATTATTATTATTATTATTATTATTACTATTATTATTATTATTAACACTACTAGGCCTACTACTACTACTACTACTACTAATAATAATAATAATAATAATAATAATAATAATAATAATAATAATAATAATAATGGATGGATTTATAAGATGAAACGTATAACAAAAGAACCAGTGGAGATCGAACTGAACCGCCATTTGTCAGTGAGCTGCCTGTGTGACTGTAATATTTGAGACAGGGCTGAAAGGCTGGATGTGAATTCCCTGGTTGCTGCAATCAAGAGAGCGCAGAACGCTCAGAGTCAACACACACACACATACACAGACACAGAGAGAGAGAGAGAGAGAGAGAGAGAGAGAGAGAGAGAGAGAGAGAGAGTGTGTGTGTGTGTGTGTGTGTGTGTGTGTGTGTGTGTGTGTGTGTGTTAATGGTAATTAGGGAAATAAAGTCGGACAGGAGTACACAGAGTTGCTCTAATCAGCAGTGCAGGGTCAGAGCAGCAAACCAGGAACATTCACCCAAACTGGAACACAATCCGAGCATGAAGCATTCACTCAGTCATTAATGCGCTCCTGTTCAGGATACAAACTCTAAAAGAGTCCCATGCAGGGATACAAGTTTCCGTCGGCGTTTGCAAAGTGGAAATGTTGAATATATAGGCTATTAAATGCATATTTATTTCTATTTATTTGCAATTTCACCCAAATAAATGGTACTATTTGCCTAGCTAAGGAGACAATCATGTTGCTCTAAAATAAATAGATCAGCTGACATTTGATTAATGCAAAAAATAGAAAAGAATTCATAAGTTGAATTTCTTCAAAAGGACACGAGTTGTTTGCATTGAGAATTTTTTAATTTTATAAAAAATTTTACAAGGGTAATCACTGCTGTGATATACATTTTTCAGAAAATTAATTCTAATGCACTGCTTAAGCTACACCCTTTCGTCAAGGTCTGAATTAAAGCAGGTTGCAGTATACAAGACCTGCTTCACATGAGACTGTTGTAAAAGGAAAAAAAAAAAAAAGTTGATGTAGACATTTTTTTGGGCTTCTCGGGTTACGGGGCTTTTTTCAACCTGTCTGGGTCGAGCGGCGCTACATAAATCAGCTGCACTGCTGCGGAGCCCCCCCCCCTTTCTCTCTGTGTGTGTATATATATATATATATATATATATATATATATATATATATATATATATATATATATGTTCGTGTGTGTGTGTGTGTGTGCATCTATATATATATATATATATATATATATATATATATATATATATATATATATATATATATATATATATATTTATAGATAGATAGATAGATAGATAGATAGATAGATAGATAGATAGATAGATAGATATCCAATTAATGGGCTCTTACACCTATAGACAAACCATGCCCAAGCTACCGCCTTAGACGATTTCCTCCATGCATTTACTTATTTACTTATCACTGTGTATCGTCCTCCTAAGCTGGATACTAATTTCTCTTCATTTTTAACTTTTTTATATTCTTTGTCTCCTAAATCAATAGTGTTAGGGGATTTTTAATATACACGTGCATAATCTGAATTGTGCCCTCACAAAGGATTTCCTATCATGTCTGCACAGCTTCGGACTCCAGCAGCTCATTGATTTTTCTACTCACACCAGAGGACATGCTCTTGACCTTGTCTGCTGTTCTGATGTCACTCCTATTAACTGTACTGTATCAGATTTATCTATATCAGATCACAAATTAGTATCTTTCATTGTTGATCTACCAGTATCGAAAGTTAACGTAGGTCATACACATTTCGTAATATTAAGAATGTTGATTTGTCTGTGCTCTCAAATCATCTTGATAATCTATCAATTAATGAGAATGTAACTACTCTTGATGAACTAGTCTCCCATTACAACGACAGTCTTTCAAATACCCTGCACATTCCAAGTGCTTTAAAAACACGTACGGTTTCTTTTTCTCATTCTGCACCTGGGAATAGCCCTGAATTACGTCAACGTCAAGCTTATGGTCACCATTTAGAACGTCTTCATATCAAAACCGTTCTGAATATCTAGAAAAGTATGTATGATGACATATGTAATTATATAAGGAATCTCTTCTTAAAGCAAAATCTGACTATTATACTAATCTAATTAGGTCTGCTGAGGGCAATACTAGAACTCTCTTCACTACTGTAAATAATTTTCTTCGGTCCCCTGACACTCTCCCAGCTCACATGCAAACTACAGCTTATTGTAACACTTTTCTGATCTTTTTTAAGGATAAAAACTCTAACAATCAACAGTAATTGAATGCCATGAGTAATATTGCTTGTAGGTCACTTTATCCAATCTCTCATGAACCTCCCCAAACTAGTCTTATGAGTTTTGTTCTCCCGAGTGATATTGAAATATCCAATTCTGTACTTTCAAATAATCTCCTTCTCAGCTAGATCCCCTCCCCACATATTTGGTTATAGCATGTTTACCCTCCCTGCTCCCCATTATAACTAAAATTATTCACTCATCTCTTATTTCTGGGTGTGTCCCGTGACATCATCGTTTAAAACTGCTGTGATTTGTCCTATACTGAAGAAACCTGATTCAGACCCACAAATAACTGAAAATTACCGACCAATCTCCAATTTACCATTTCTTTCAAAAATTTTAGGAAGGATAGTTGCTTCTCAGGTCCACAAACATCTTCTAACAAATACCCTTTATGAACAGCTCACATCACAGCACTGAAACTGCTCTGGTCAAAATCACTAATGAACTGTAAAGCTCCGCTGATGCAGGACTTTTGTCTATACTCATTCTTCTTGATTTAAGCGCAGCCATTGACACAATCTTACACAACATCCTTTTAGAGAGATTAGTATCCATTGGTATTAGCGGCACTTCTCTTGCTTGGTTTAAATCTTATCTTTCTGTTCGCACTCAGTTCATTAAAATGAAAAATTTCCGTTCACAGTGCTCTCCAGTTACTACTGGTGTTCCACTGGGATCTGTTTTGGGCCCTTTGTTGTTTATAATCAAAGTATTTAGATTATTCATATAAAGTTACAGTCTTCCCTTCATAACTGTTTACTTGAAATACAGTCATGGTTTTCTAGCAATAAAACTGAGGTTCTTCTTGTAGGTACTAAGTCTAATCTTGGCAAATTAAAAAGTTTTGCTCTGATCATTGACAATTTCACTGTCCTTCCCTGTTTGAAAGTTTAGCGTCTGGGTGTCATTCTGGATAGCACTCTTTCTTTTGAAGCACATGTAAATAATATTACCCGGTATGCTTATTTCCACTTGCTCAACATTCTTTACCCCTCCCTCTCAACTCACAGCACTGCCACTCTCGTACATGCTCTGGTCATGTCCCACTTGGATTATTGTAATTCTTTTCTATTTGGTCTACCACAAAAAAATCAGCATAAATTACACTTGGTCCAAAACTCATCTGCAGGGATTATTTCGCAAACCGCTAACTCTGTCCATATAACTCCTATTCTCCAACAACTTCACTGGCTCCCTGTTAAATTCCATATTGATTACAGGACTCTGTTATTGACCTTCAAGGCTCTTCATAGCCTAGCACCTTTCTATCTTCTTGATCTTCTTCATAGATCTTCTCCTACCTGCAATCTTAGATCCTGTTCCTCTCTCTCTCTCTTGTGATACCTTCGGTTCGTCTGACTTCTATGGAGTCCAGATCCTTCAGCAGCGCTGCTCCGCGACTCTGGGACTCTTTACCGCCAGATATCCATAATTGTGATTGTCTTTCCACTTTCAAGTTCCTCCTCAAAACCCACCTTTTTAAAATAGCTTACTACAAATAACTTTTATTTATGAAGGTATTTATTCCTATGATAATGCACATTTTTTATTTGTGATTTTAGATTATCTTTTGTGTTCTTTTATTGTAAACTTGATTATGTTTGTAAGGTGTCCTTCAGAGTCTTGAAAGGTGCCTATAAATAAAATGTATTGTTGTTGTTATTATTATTATTATTATTGTTATTATTATTATTATTATTATTATTATTATTAGTCTTTTCAGCATAATCAATCTTTACTGACATGTCAGCAGTGAGGTCCACCCAGCACCTCTTATTGTATTTTACAGGCAAACCAATAAGTCATGAACCGCTTACCATGCTCTGGAAGCCCATTTCTTCCACTTAAAAAATGCAGTGTGTCCCAAAAGTCTCCATGCATAGGGGAAATTAACACTTTTAGCAAAACTTCTTCGAAAATTTTTCATACTTCATTTATATTACGTTTATTTTTTATTTTTTTTCCAGATAGCCTTTAAGAATGCCTTTGACAAAAGAAGAACGTATTGAAATCACTCCCATGGCTGGATCGGGAAGCTGTCACAAGGTTGCGAAGGACTTTAACATGAAACATAGCAAGCACATCAACAAATTCAAAAAAACTGGAAGTGTTGCGGACCAACTGAGAAGTGGACATCCACGATCATCCGAAGGCAAAGGCACAACCACATGGTGCTGGTATATATAGTCCCCTATGAATGGAGACTTTTGGGACACCATGTATTTTTGTGTATTGTCTGAAAATGAGAAGATACCAAGTCATAATTTCAAGATACAAAGTCATCATTGAGATTATGTCAAACGATGTCATAATTTCAATATACTAAGTTTTCATTATGAGATACTAAGTTATCATTATGAGCTACCAGTCAACTTCAAGATACTAAATCATCATTATAAGATACCAAGTCATAATTTTGAGATAGTATTTTATACCCATGTCATGATCTTGTGATCTCCTTGGACAACTCTCAGATCTCACCTTCTATCACTGCAACCTTGGGATAACCACGGACAATCAACTTTCCATTTCCTCTCACATTGATAATTTGACCCACTCATGCCGATTTCTCCTTTAAAACATCAGAAAGATTCGTTCCATCCAGGCGACGCAGGCCTCTTGTTTAGACCCTTGTCATTTCGAGCCTGGAACGTCTGCCTCTAAGCACTATTCGTACTCTGCAACTGATCCAGAATGCAGCTGATTTGTTTTCAACCTTCCTAAGTTCTCCCATACCTCCACCCACTCTACACTCCCTCCACTGACTTCCTGTAGCTGCCTGTATCATATTTAAAACACTGATGCTTGCCTACAAAGCCAAAAATGGACCAGCACCCACCTACCGTAAATCACTTATCACACCCTGCACAGCACCACACTCCCTCCGAACCTCTAACACCGCTGGACTGGTCTGACCATCTCTCAGGGTACATGGAAGGCATGCATCAAGACTCGTCTCTGTTCTGGCACCTAGGTGGTGGAATGAAATTCCTCTAAATGTCCAAAAAGTTGAGACACTGGCAGTCTTCAAACGATGTCTAAATACCTACCTCTTCCTGAAGTACCTAAATTAGTACTTTATTTACTATAAATATGTTGTCTGCGTGCTTTTCTTACTATATTACCTCCTCAGCAGTTCTTTACACTGATGGTATTCTTAGTCCGTGGTCAAGTGAACCAGTATCAGAATGCTTTTATGGATAGAGACATCAAAGCAGTTCTGTAAGTCATTCTGGATAAGGGCATCTGTCAAATGCCATAAATATACATGTAAAAATCAAACAATAATTTTGAGATATGTGGAATCCAGACTTATTTCATAATCATAACTTTTAATCTCATCATTATGCCTTAATATTTCAAAACTATGACTTCTCATAATGGGCAAATGGCTTTAACATAAGACAATATTTCAAAATTGCCTTGAAAATACAAAACTATGACTTGTTTTCTTATGACTGATTGTATCTCAAAACTATATTTTATGTCATAATTAATACTTCATCTTATCTTTAAGATGTATATTATTTTATAATTATGACTTTGTATCTCATATTTTAAAACAGCATTTTACAGAATATGCTAATTCATACATGTAGTATTTGCAGTTGAATTTCCTTTATGAGTGTGTATGTTTTAAAACATAACTCAAATTGAACTACGAAATATGTATTTGTGCATTTGCATTTCAGTCTTGGCAGCCATTATACACGCATGATTACATTTATTTTCAGTGTCTAAACTGGTATGTTTCTGCAACACTGAAAAAGAAAAGGCAATCCTTCCATTTGATATTGCATTTTCTCATCTTGGTCAAAATAAAATGTTTCTGCAAACCCATTTGCATTTTTTTGTCCTCTGTACAGCTACGTACAAAGAACAGGGTCTGGATCTAGGCCAAGTTTCCCCAAGGGTCTAAACAATTCCTTTGTGATGCTTATGGGTAACTCACCCCTACTTACTGTCATACTTTATTTATGACAATAGACTGTATGTAACAATGAGAGACCATTTTATGACATACAGCCATGTTAAAAAATAAGTACACCCCATGGAAATTGTTGACTTTTTTGACATCACCTTCTTGAAACAGTGCCTATTAATTAACTTGATAAATTTGAACAAAACCACAAGGAAAATTGTCTTTTTCACATTATTTATTCAACAGAAATATCAATAGATGTAAGATTCTTCTGTGGAAAAAGTAAGTACACCCTTGGCCACAGAAGCTAGTATTGCTCCCTTTAGCAGAAATTATTTCTTGTAGGCGTTTTGCATAAATGTACACTAGGTTTGCTGGAATTTTTGACCATTTTTTCTCTTCCATGCAGTGTTCTTTCAGTTGCAAGATGTTTGAGGGTTTTCTTGCATGTACTACCTGTTTCAAATCTTCCTACAACATTTCAATAGGATTCAAACCCGGGTTTTGACTAGGCCATTCCATAACCTTCCATTTCTTCTTTTTGAGTTGTTCCTTGGTGGATTTGTTAGTGTGCTTAGGAACATTATCCTGTTGAAAGATCCATTTTTGGTTCAACTTCAACTTTCAGACGGGTGGCCTCACATTGTCTTTAAGCACTCTTTGATATGATGCAGAATTCATAGCTGAATCAAGGAATGCAAGCTGTCTGCTGCATCCATAATATCAGTCTTGCATTCTGTCACGAAATGGACGTGAAGGCGGAAGCAAGTGCAGACTTTTATCATGCAGAGTGTAAAAATAACAACTAAAGAGGAGAATACATAAAAAACAGTTAAACATGTGAACTCTGGTAAAAACTATGGAAGGCAAAGCAAACCACAGAAACAACATGAACTACAAGACAAAAGCAAGACAACGACTGCTGAGGCTAAGTTGTCTGTTTGCTTCTCTTTTGTGGTCTTCAATAGACTGAGGCTGATTTCCTTTAAGATGATGTAACTGTTGTATGGAGTGAGTAATGATGCTCTTCCAATTTTTTAATAATACGCTTGTCTTGAAACTGTGCACAATGGGCTTATGAGCTATTCCTAGGTCTAAGGTGTACTTTTGTGCAAAGGGAGAATTGTGTGGGCCATTAATTGGCTGCATCAGCTTATGAACACTGAGAATGACTCTACCCAAAAGAAGAAGTATGTAGGCACCTGGTTCTAACGCTGGGATCTTCAATGCTAGGCTGACTTCATCATTTAAACTTTCGATCTGAGAGACAACTCCTCTTTCGCCTGAAGTTTCCATGACTCCAGAACAGATTAACTGCCATGGATGACAGATAAATCAATTAACTCTAAACTGGCCAAAAATCTGTTGCTCTGGTCATCCAGCATACAGCGTACATCTTGATGGCACATTGGGATGCTCTTTTGGTTAGACATTTATGAGGCATACTTTGTAGCAGAACTTCACCGAAAGCCTTTTCCACAAACCTGTAGTGCACGGAGAGATCACTACTGGCGTTGATGAAGTGTGTTCTTCCTCTTCCCTGCCATGCACTGTTAGGGGTTTGCATGCCTTCAGTGCCCATGGAGGTGGGCCATTTTATGAGGTGCGAGGCTATACTAGAACTGTTGCTGTTATACTTGTTGCACTTCAGTATGGCTTTGCAGCTGTAAGTAATATAAGTAATTCTCCTCTCTTTCAGGTATGTTTTCCTTTCTTCAATAGTTTTTACTCTAAAGCCACAGCAGGTTCTCAAGGAATGAAGCTTCATGTGCATGGGACAGTGTTTAGCTGGATCACACACTATATGGGCAAAGTATATGGACACCTGATCACACCCATATGTGCTTTTTGAACATCCCATTCTAGATTTAGTACCCCCTTTGCTGTTATAATATCCTCCACTCTTCTGGAAAGGCTTTCCTCTAGACTTTAGCATGTGATTGTGGGGATATGCCCATTCAGCCACAAGAGCATTAGTGAAGTCAGGAACTGATGTTGGGCAAGAAGGCCTGGCATGCAGTCAGCATTCCAATTCATCCCAAAAGTGATCAGTGGGGTTCAGGTTAGGGAACTGTGCAGGCCCCTTAAGTTCTTCCACATCAACCTTGGCAAACTGTATCTTCATTGACTTCATTTTGTGCACAGGGGGCATTGTCATGCTGGAGCAGGTTTGGGCCTCTTAGTTCCAGTAAAGGAAAATCTTAATGATACAGCATACAAAGGCATTACAGACATTTCATGATTTTCAAAGCCATTGTTGCTTGGCATAAAACCTTACTGGAGACTTTAGGAAAGTTGTCTAGCCTCTTGCACTCTTCAACTTTCAACTTCAATGGCCATTTCCAATGCTCTCTCAGGAGTTCTATATGGACTGCTCTGAGGCACTACAGATGGTTCTTTGCCAAGCCATTTGAACAACTACTGATAACCATTTGAAGAGGTGTTTCTCATTTCATGGCTTGTTGTGGTGAGCTGAGGGTTGGGGCAAAAATGATTTACCATGTGTGACTACTGGGGATCGTGGCAGATTTAGGGTACCTAGCAATGACATAACTATTAGATTGCTCACTATATAAATGTGCCAAACCTATGGGTCCAGATAGCATAGAAAATGAACCACACCTTTTTGCACTTTTGTGACAATAAGCCTGCTTGCAGAAAGTGTCCCAGGACATTCCAACCATTAGTGAGAGCAGTAGTAGAAATCAGGATTATATTGGCCTTTATTGATGGGATACAGTACAGTACAGCAGGCTGCTAGGACAGTCATGGGCTACTGAACCTTGTTCCAGGGGCTAGCAAAAAGCATGATATGCTGAATCACTTCATGGCACAAGCACCACTCTCGGCCCACTGCCCACTGCACAGACCTGGTGGTTAATTCACTCTCAATGAGGCCAAGCACTGGTGAGCCCACTTGTGGAGGTTTCATGTAAAATGGAGAACATTCTTGTACCGTATGCTGTCCTAGCAATTTATGTAGCTGAGAGTCACCATATTGTTGGAAAGGCTCAGGATGGGACAGTATCACAAAAAACAGGCAGAACTTGAGGGCCAGCGAGGATGCCCCAAAATTCTGACAGGTCGATGCCTTTTTCTCTACTTTCTGATGAAAAAGAAATTGCTTCTAGAGAGCTTGTGCCCTTCTCATAAGATAATGATATGTTCCTTTGTCTTTGGTATTTGTGTTTAACTGAAATTACTTCCAAGATCTCATTACTTACAAACACCCATGAAAGGTGATTGTCACAGCTGAGGTTAAATGTCCAAGCATGCCAGCATACAATGGAAACGGTCACAGCAGACTACCCAAATATGGATAAGGCGTGATAAGGTTTGCATCACAGTGGGATAGCAGGGTGTCTAACATTCCGACTGAATCTAACGTCAGAGTGATTAATCGTATGGTCTACTTCGGTACTAAAGATCTCATGGTGAAGGTGAGCACCATAATGTGTGTGAGTAAGGTGGACACATCCTGTATGGGCTGTTTCTTGGTGGAGGCCAATCAGAACCAATCAACCAAAAATGGCCATACCCTTATGCCTCTGGCCACCACTGGCAACAGGGCTGTTTGTATACATAAAGGATCTTGTGTGGGGAAGGATCTTGACCTTAAAGGAACTGTATTCCACAGTGATGTGGGCTAGAAGGGTGCATTGCACAGACCCACTGACATGACCCAGTGTAACAGACAGGTGTAAAAGTCTCAGACAAGGACCACCGTGCTTCTGGAAGCATGTCGAGTAGAATACCTTCTTTTGTCCGTGGTATCTATCTTTCCAATTGTGCTTCTGTCCAGAGGAAAAAGTCCCAAGAAGATAGAGTTGGAATCTGACTGAGCCCTAAGTCCCAAAAGCTGGGTCACACTGGCTTTTGATTCTGAGGGTACGCTTACACGACAACGATGTACTAAAAACGGAAAAGTTTCACGTACAGATGACAATGTTGTCAAAACGATCCCCTTTCACACAGATCTGAGAAAACGACTAAAAACGCTGTATATGCATGCCAGGCCAGTAGTTGGCGATGTCACTTTGTAAAGAAACACTACATGCCTGCGCACATCAGGGAGGAGCTGCGGTTTTTCCGGATAAAAAGCACAATAACGTTTACATTTCTGAAACGATTTCAATGGTTTATGATCTACGTGGAGAACAAAAAAAGTTCTGTCTCCAATTACTTAGAATCTCAATAGTTAGAATTGGAAAATTATTCACTGTCATAAGGAATTGTGAAAACTCACCCATGTCAAGCATAGACCTGGCTTATTTTTCTTAGTTAATAAGTTCTGAGACGTCCCTAATGTAATGTAATTTAATGTACATGAAATGTGCATAAAGGTTTTTTTCATTGTGGAAATGGATTTTTCTGTTTTCAACCCCATCTTTTAGCTTTTCTTGTGCTCCAGGTCAGAATTCTGAGACCTGTGCTCCTCCTTCCAGGGTGCCTTTGGCAGCAGGACTAATGAGCACTCCTGGTACACAAGATAGCTAGCAAGGTCGACTGGCTATGTCCATCAGTGAAGACTATGCCAAACAAGCCAGACATCATACATTACCACACATTTTGGTGGTGATTCATCTTGCATTCTATGCTAAGTGTCTCTGCCAGGAGTGAGGTTTTGATCGTCTCTCACACAGAAGGAGATTCTGTACAGTAAGAGAGAGACAACGTAAAGCACTGTAAGTCGCTCTGGACAAGGGCATCTGATAAATGCTGTAAACATAAAAAAAACAAGCCATTTAAACTCCACAGCATATTCCATATGTAAAAGTTCAGCAATCTGTGCAAATTATATGAATTAAAGTCGATCAATTTGAGGTTTACATCAGTTAGTCTTCTTATACGTAATTTACCACACACTTAGGAGCAGGATACGAAAGTTTTTACTAATTTACGGGATTTTCATGAACACCAACTTTCTTGTATAAACGTTCGTGCAAACGATTTACAAATAAAAGCTGTTTATATCCAGCTTGATAAAAAAAAATTATCCAACCCCTATCACCCAAGTGAAAACCTAATATCCCCCTTAAACTTAAAATTTGGTTGTATCACATTTAGCAGCAATAACTGCAACCAAACACTTCAGATAACTGGAGATCAGACTTCCACTTATTTCTTGGACTAGGACTTACTCCTATGCTTTGGATCACTGTATTGCTGCATAATCCAGTTGTGCTTGAGTTTCAATTTACGGACTGAAGACCGGACATTCTCCTTTAGGATTTTCTGGTAGAGAACAAAATTTATGTTTCCCTCAATTATTGCAAGTTGCCCAGGCCCTGAAGCAGCAAAGCATCCCCACACCATCACACTTCCACCACCATGCTTGACTGTTCTTTTTGTGGAATTCAGTGTTTGGTTTACGCCAGATGTAACGGAACCCCTGTCTTCCAAACAGTTCCACTTTTGAATAATCAGTCCACAGAACATTCTCCCAAAAGGTTTGAGGATAAACAAGGTGTGTTTTGGCAAAATTCAGATGAGCTTTAATGTTCTTCTGGGTTAGCAGTGGTTTTCCCCTCACCACTCTTCCATGGAAGCCATTTTTGTCCAGCGTCTTTGTGAAAGTGGAGTCATGAACACTGACTTTATTGATGCAAGAGAGGCCTGTAGTTCCTTCTTCCTGGATGAGTCGTTGCTGTGCACTTGGAGGAATTTTGGAAGGTTGGCCACTTCTGGGAAGGTTCACTATGTGCAGAGTTTTTCCATTTGAAGATAATGTCTCTCACTGTGGTCCTTTGGAGTCCCAGAGCCTTTGAAATAACTTTGTAACCCTTCCCCGACTGATGCATTTCAACTTTGTTTGCATTTCTGAAACAATTTACTATAAGATATACACAAAAACAGAAGAAATCAGGATGTGGCAAATACTTTTTCACAGCACTGTACTTTATGAATTTATCATTAATGCAAACTATTTAACATGGAGCACGGTGGATAAATATACAAGGTAAATGCTTCCAATGTGAGACAGTCTTAATTTGAACAATAAAGCAAAAAAAAAAAATTACCGCTTAAAAGAAGCAGATCCATAGAGCAGATGACATCACAAGACAACACAGTCATGTCAGAAAAAAAGGAGCACAGGCAGAAGTACAGAACAAACAGCTCATATAAGTGCACAGCATTTTAGAAACACACGCACCCATTGTGAGAACATTAGGGAAAAAGTGCACAAACATTGAACAGTGCATCGCTGTCACAAGGAAAACAATGAAGGTGCCTATTCAGTTAAAAGATTTCAGATTGCCCATTTTCCCTTCCCTTTAATAACAATACTGACTGCCTTGGAATTCTTTTCTCGGCATGTTTACACAATAACTTTGCTTTTTAGGAATTAACTTTGGCATGATGATAGGCTTAGACTGCTCTTCGTCTTTACATGCAAGAGATGCCAGAAAATACTGCCTACATTAGGGGTGGGTGATGTGATGTAAAAAAAAATAAAATAATAAAAATTGAAAAACCCAGATTGTCAGACATTTCTACAATACACAACATGCATCAGGATATATAGATTTGTGAATAAATTGCCAGCAATACAGAAATGTTGCTTTAAAAAAAAGTCAACAAAAATGCATTTTTGTTTTGTTTAAAAATGTTATATAGAATAACATTTTACTGATAAATACATATTTAACACGGAAAAGGTAAAAATTAGAAGAAAAAAAGTTTAAAACGTTGCAAAAATTTAAAGTACAAACTATTAATCAACTCAGCTGCTTCCAGTTAAGCTGTAATTATTCTAAGGAAAAAAAGAAATACATTTAATAAAAAGACATGATATACATATCTCAGAAAAGAATATTGTGACATAGTTTAGCATGATTAATATTATAATCGCTGTGTAGCTCGATCCTAACAGCATATGTTTTTTAATGTACCTCAAGTCA
Source organism: Ictalurus punctatus (assembly GCF_001660625.3). NCBI lineage: Eukaryota > Metazoa > Chordata > Actinopteri > Siluriformes > Ictaluridae > Ictalurus > Ictalurus punctatus. The sequence continues at coordinate 12,418,572 of NC_030440.2, read as the reverse complement.
AAAACATTTAGTAAAGCCACCAAATATTTGCATGCTGGTAAACCTGCCTTTACAGAAAAAACCTTCCCTGCAGACACTCAGGTGGTGTACATACACCTTCTCTGTCGTGCACCAGCAGACACTAGTGTTATTATCTAAGCAAAGACCAGCACATAAACCAGTTTAAAGACCAAAAGTAATGTGAGTGTATTGTGATGGTCATAATTCTGTAATTCACCAGCAGATGCTCATCGACCTCTAGAAGTGCTCGCTGATAGACTCATTAAATAAACTAAATTTATGGTCTTCCATGTCCAGATGTGACCCTTGTTTAAAAAAAAAAAAAAAAAAAAAAAAAAAAAAAAAAAAAAAGTTTGTAGAGTGGATAAAGTGTAGGAACGCGTATTTAAAAAATTTTTGTTTTAAAAACCTGAAACCAGGAGCCTCCAAAATCCTCAACACACTTAAACGACTTTCCAATGCTACAAAACAAACAGTACTGCAAGGCAAAAACCAAGGCAACACATTCAAACATGTACATTTCTTTTATTTACATGCATCAAACATGTAAAAATAGTGTAATTGGTATATAAATATATAACAAATCTCTGAGAAACATAACATAGCGTTATTACTTGATCAACATAAAAAAAAAAAAAAAGGACAGAATGGAATCAATACATTTTTCCATCAATTCAAAACGTATATAAAATCCATTGCTTTACACTTGGCTTTCCATCTTAATGAAAAAATTAATAACGTTCAAAATTTTGACTGAAGAACCTTTTGTCAAAATACAGCAACAGTCAAAGTCACTCTTGTGGAAGCGGGTGAATAATCTCCATGAATTAAACATATCACTTTAAGACCAGTTAAATACTTTGCCCGGTCTATTCTCTTTCCTGAATAATTCATAAGGAAGGGAAAAAAATGGCACATGAATACGTCGCGGCTGCTGGCTCTTCCCGTAATAATCACGGCTTTGCATGATATAACCTCAGAGTTGCTTGTCTGTCGTGCGGTTTCAAGTTTAAACATCGGCTGCTTTCACACAGCCTTGCCACTTGCAACTTTCAAGTATCGCATTTCAGCAGTGTTCACGAAACTGCTCAATAATAAAAGTTTGATATAGACTATAGAACATAGTGTTACACTAGTGTTTTAACAAAAGGTCTGCATTTGCATGAAAATCTAAGCTGTATATAGAAAAAAGAAGAAAAAAACAAACAAAAAAAAAACACCTGTTAAAGTCTTAAGTTGTAGCCAAGTTTCTTCATACTCCCTCCACCATAATAAATAATACTATAACTACTACCATCATTACTAATAAGGTGATTTTACTAGATTATCTGAGTGTACTGGTCATCTACACATGGAAGTAGCCCATGCTCCTGGCTGCATATCTGTAATAAAAGACAAGAAACTAGCCCTTGTCACTCGCAGTAGCTGTGAGCAGTTCCCTCTCCTGGCCTTCGCTTGTCCTTGTTACGGTCACATCGCTCGTTACGCTAATATCCACGCAGTCTGTTTGAATCTGCTCGTCACTTTTCACTTTAGTCTCGTTGACCGTAGCAGGGTGGCCGGGGCTTTCTCTCTCACCGCACACCTCCTCATGCGCTCCCTGGGACGCGTGCTCTGTGCTGAGCTCGAGCTGTAGCATCAGCTCCTCCAGCTTGCGTGCCTTGCGCAGCTCGTTCTGCTGGATGATGGCACAGAGGTGCTCGGTTAGCTGCTCCTTAACCTCGGTCTTCTTGTGCAGGTCTAACTTGGCTGCCACATACTCGGTCTCTGCCTTTTCCAAGCGCTTCCTGAACAAAAAGCAGGACAAGAACATTATAAGGAGAACTTCACAGAACGTTAATGTTGTTTAATAATGGAGGCAATGAGAGATGGATTAGCATGAACAGCATTCACTATTCTTATTCTATTCGAATGAATATCAGCATAAATATTGCTTTTTTTTCTCTGGTTAGTCATCCGGGTGTTTGAGTTAACCAAGGCTACAAAACTTACTGCAAGTTATAATACTGAAATACATTTTAACACAACTTAACACTACATACAATCCCTTTATCAGTGACAAATAGTAGATTCGAGTGTATGGTAAGCTGAGAGAAAGGGTCCGCAAAGTAATATTTCAAATTACTTTGCGTCTCTCTCTCAGCCTTGCGTATATGATGAACAAGATAAAGCTGATCCAAATGTTCTTCTCTTTCAGGTAGAGTAAAAACCAGACAAGGGTGAAGACAGTAAATATTTAATCGGCAGTCCCTAAATGAGTTTTGCACCTTCATGGGCTTAATAAAGAATTCAGATGCTCTAGAGGGCGGTATTTCAGTGAGGTAAAATGATAGTAAAAAGACAAAAAGGTCTTACTTGTGCCTTTCAAATCAAAAGGTGTTAAATAGTGAGTATTTCAAAATATTCTTAGCAAAATTAATTGTCTATACTGTAAAAATGCATGCAAATGTACAAACATATTACACAAAAACAGCAAATGGAACCCGTGCTTTTGAGCAGGATAATACTGTACAGTACAATATGCTTGTAATTTAACGCCATTTTCATGGTGGGAAACTGGTTAAAATGTAACAAAAATATGAAGTATTTACTTTTTTTTTTATGAAATGTAAAACTAAATCTTACCTCACTTCATTACATATCTTTTAATATGATTCAACCAAATAATAAAAAAAAGTCCTAGATGAGTTGAAAAGTTCACAGTTAAAATATTCCTTAGAGATATTGGACTTTCATTCTCATCCCTGGATCGGGAAACTGTAGCAAGGTTGTGATGGACTTTAAACAGGAAACATGGTGAGCACATCGCACACACACAACGCTGCTGCCAAACTTAACAGATTCAAAAAGACTGTTGTGGCCCAATCGAAAAGTGGACGTCTACGAACATCCGCCAACGAAGGCACAACCGACATGGTGCTGGAATACATAGTCCCTTATGTATGGAGACTTTTGGGACACCATGCAACCACTGGAACCACCTAACTACAAACCACTGTAATTTCACGGTCATGGCTGAAGCCCTGAATTAAAACAGGACTTTGTACCATGCTATGGAATACTCCAGGCTGGCCTGCTCGATCAGCCTCCTGAGGACACCGATATCACTCGATACAGAATCATCCAGAGCCTGGAGCTCCTTTTGGATTTTCTTCAATTTTACTGCTTCAGCTTGCGTCTGCTTAGATCTGTAGAAACATGGAGTTCAGGTTTAAACATGTGTACACATTCCAGCACATGGAGGACACGGGAGAACTTTTGTGAAGAAAGAACCGTTAAAAGGTGGTACTCATACTTTTCAGCAATGGTCTTAGTAAGGAGGGCTTTGGTTCTTTTATTCTTCTCTTCCATCACTCGCTGTTCCCACTGAAGGTTCTCCAGACGGGTCTTCTCTCGTCTAGAGCAATTAAAAACATTTAGAAGGAATCAGGTTATTGGGAGCCATCTGTGTGAGCACGTGGCAGGGATTGCAATCTTTTCTATTATAAGCTAGAAAAAGATGCATTAACGTGGTGAAAGGTATAAACACTTCTTCACTTGTACCAAATTTGAGTCAAACCCAGACCAGAGATGCCCGAGTGTGGTTCTGCAAAGCCCGAGTCCAGCACACTTCACAGATTTTATTGTTCTAGCACACCTTGATCTATTAAGGCAAGACACTACATGTAGAAATGGATTAATTTATATAATTTTATTCATATATATTATATATATATATATAAAATTAATAATTTATGCCAGCAACATCAAATCAGTGGAATTTTGCTTTCATTACATATGCACAAACATTAAAATCCCTGTATCTGCTCTTTCAGTTACCACAGGTGCACTTATTCACAGTTCACCATGGTCTAAAAATATGTAATTGAAAAATGAGTAATGAAATCACATGATGAAATCTTGTACGGTCCCATGCCCAGGATCTTAATCAACCCTTTGTCCAGTATAGAAGAACGAAAAAGCAGAAGGGTGAGTACAGTACAATAAACACTTCAGAGAGAGATAGAGAGAGACCACATTCACATAACTTATTATCATAATTATTCTATTTTAGAACTAATTATTGTTTTTAATGTCTTATTGTGTCTAATTTATAAATTAAACATTATCATAGATATGTACAGATAGTGTTCACTACTCTCCATGGTTTTAGGCATCCACTGGGGGGCTTGGAACCTATACCAAAGCAGACATGGGGGTCCTACTGGTTATGCATATTTAATTAGATAATGCCTCATTTGTATACATTCATCTTAATTTATGGAAAAACTTCCAATAGAAGAAATATTTATAAGAATATCAGGAATCAACTGGCTGAAAGACTGAACGTGATATCTATTGTTTAAAAAAAAAAAGAAGAAGAAGAAATTCCTTATTCTTTAGTAGTGTCTTGCCTTAACTGGTCAAAGTGTAAAATTTTGGATGTTCATGCACGGAAGCCACGTCACCACAAACCTCCCCTGCATTAGACTTACTAACAATTCCACTTCCTGTTTGTCCAGTTCCTTCACTGCAGATGGAGGATCTTCTGAGTCGAGCGGGCCAGGTTCTGGTTCCGCCTGTTGTAGCTCTTGCTTTGGCACTTTGTCAGGATTTGTCTGACAAGGAGCGGGTGGTGTTGAGGGTTGAAGCTGCTGCTCAGGAGATATCGCAGAGCCGCTGAGAGCCGCTTTGTGTTTAGCGGCCATCTGTAGAGCCTTCTCCCGCTGCAGCTGCTGCCTGCTCCGGTTAGTAGGAGCGGATCTCCGGCCGCGGCCAAACGAAGCGCCTACACTCTCATCTGAGCAGTAAAGTGCGTTTAGGTTACTGCGCCAAGCATCAATTTGAACAATAAACTTTGAAAATCAAAACACTTTTTTTAAATCAAGGAAATCTGAACTGGGATTACAACTTTTCTAAACTTACTCGACTCACCTTTCTGCTGCATCCTCCGCAGTTCTTCTTCTGAAAACCCAGCCCACGAAGCCATTTTCGCAAATATAACACCTTTACATGTAAACTATAAACGTTTACACTAACAAATGTCTGCATTTCTACTAAAGCTACAACGAAAGTCTCCAAACGTTTCACCCAGCCGCCATGTTTGTGTACAGCGGATGCCACGTTTAGGACCCACGACGGGACCCAAAATAGGTGTCTACAAATTTGCCTGCTCTTGTTGAACAGGTTATAATTGTGTGCGGTTTTATATGTTTTTCCCCTCAAATAGAAAGTGTGTACTGTGTACATAAAATATATTTTCTTTTTATACATAGCATTCACTGATGCTCAAGGCAACACGGTACATTAAGAAATTGTTAGTATTATGTCTTCTGGGAGACATGTAAATATCTGATTTAGCGTCTGAAGGGCGGTACTAAATGGGGGAAAAATATATTTAAACAAAATAATAACAATTTACACCGATCCTCCTGTTCAAAAGTTTACACCCCCCTGGCTCTTAATGTATCGTGTTGCCTTCTTGAGCATCAGTGAATGTTTGCACCTTTTGTTCCTCAGTCGTCCTCAGTGTGAACAGATGGATCTCAGCATCATATAGACACTGTTGGAAAGGACTCAAATGTGCAGAAGATGCTGGAAAAGCAGAGAATGTGCAGGACCTGGAGGATTTTTCTGAAGAACAGTGTACAGTTTAACTGCTCAGGACAAACAAGGGACTCAAGAACAACTCTCACAAAACATAAACACATCATGTCCTCGATCATCCAGGTAACAGCACACAGTGTTAAAAATCGAGCGTGTGTAAACTTTTGGACGGGGTAATTTATTATTTTTATTTTTTGTAAATTCAGCTATTATATTGTCTTGTGGACTATATGTTAACATCTGTTATGTGAAATAGATTATTCAGGACAGGACTAAATAAAAAACAACATGGGATTTTTATGATCAATCTTATTTTGTTAACAGTATTAAGATTTATCAGATTCTGCAAGGGGTATGCAAACTTTTGAGCACAACTGTATGTAGATAGATAGATAGATAGATAGATAGATAGATAGATAGATAGATAGATAGATAACTTTATTAATCCCAGATGGAAATTCACAAATGTAATGTCCCAGAAAAGTAGCTGAAGTAGCATGAACCTATTTATGAAACTCCTAGGACTACAGAAGAGTGTATATCTCTGATGTTCATTTACAAATTAATTTCCTTTCTATAATATAGAAATGGGGGAGTTGACTCACTGTTTTAAGACTTAGTACTGGGCAGTGTAACTGTATGATATCGATAGCACATTAAAAAATGACTCCTTTATGGGAATTTCACGGTAAATAACTAAATATTAAGGAAAGAAGATTGGCAGTTATTCTTCTTCTTTTAAGAGTTTATATAAGGATTTAATATAACAATTTGATAGCATGACATTCTTAATATCATGATGTCATCAAGCATTGTGACATATTTTTGTCACACCACCCACCCTGTTTAATTTGATGAAATAAAAACAGTAACTGTGATGAAACTTATTTTATAATGTGTTTGGTGTATTTCTTAATTCGTTCTTGGCGAAAAGTACCTTGGGGTCAACCTAAATAACACACTGGCCTGGACTGATAACATGGATGCACAGTACAGGAAAGGCCAGAGCAGGCTTTTGTTGGTATTGGTAACACTTGGTCTTGGTAACACTTGGTATTAATTGATTAATTTAGTGTCGGCTCCTGAGTGGAGCAACAGAAATTAATTTGCACAGTCTCTGCGAAATTCTAGGCTCTAGACATGCGTGGCTGGGAGTCTAGAGGGCAAAACTGGCCAAAATTTATTGCCTATCTTCCCGTCAATTATAGTGACACTATAATTGTGACATAGTGACAGTACTTCAGTGGTCTCCCTAGATCTAAATACAATAGAGCACCTTTGAGATGTTGTAGACAAGGAGAGCCATAGCAGGAATGTGCAGTTGACAAATCTACAGCAATTACCAACTGCTTCAATCATGTCAACATGGACCAGAATCTCAAAGGAAAGTTTCCAAGACCTTTGTGGAATCCATGGCACAAAGAATTGAGGCTGCAAAGTGGGGCCGTCCCGGTATTAATATGGTGTTCCTAATAAAATGCTAGTTTTTAGTGTTTTGCAGTGATAGTCTTGATTGACTTTAAAATGTATAGGGTTTGGAAGAGTCATTGTCAAAAGCTTTACACACAAGTAAATCTCCATACATGGCTAGCATCTTTGGGTCTGTTTTTCAAATGATGTTGAGTTGCTTTTAGTAGATTTGGCAACTAAAGATATTGGACATGATCACAAGTGGTCAGTGGAGATGCATTCAAGGCACATGAAAATATCAGGTGTGAACAGTTATATGTCTCAGATGTCCACTTGTCATTGGATCACCAAAGACAGATGTTAAGTTGTTATGTCTGAGCAGGGCATAAGGAGGCTAAGGTCTTTCAGTGTGGCTGTTTTATCATTCTTTTGTGGCCAGCCTTCTTTTCTATGCTGTAATCTGCTGGGGTGCAGCATGAATCCTATGGATAGCAAGAGCTTCAATAAACTGATCAGAAATCCCAGCATGAATGCAGGACTGACTCTGACCTCAGGAGGCAGTGATAGAGAAGAGAATGGTAACAATTTTAGAAAGCATTCTGAGCACTTTTTCCATGGCACGATATCCAGGAGCACCTTCAGTGTTTGGTTCATTCCACTGGATGAATCATAATTGGGGATCTTTTCTGCCCTTTCTTTCCGACACTACACTGCCTTCACCTGTCCCCCGTTTCTCAAAATGACCAATAGGATTCTTAGTAAACATTAATTACTGTTATTATCTATTAATTTCATATCCCATTCATTTTACTAAACATGTTGAATTATATGGTTTCATCTCATTTACCACTTTGGATTGGCCACTCTGAATTGCCCCTAGGGGTGGGTGTGTTTGCGTGTGTGTGTGTGTGTGTGTGTGTGTGTGCATGTGTGTGTGTGTGTGTTTTGCATCTAAATGTATGTTAGTGTTGTAAATAATCCTCATGTATTGGATCAGACTGCTGGAGTCAGTTGCTAATTTTGTTCATCTGTTTCTTTTGATTGCTCTCTTCACCTTTAGCCAGTTATTTTATTCTGCTTGTGGCCAGAGAGGTTGAAGGTCAGTCAAAGAACAAGCTCAGTATAAACAGTGTAAAGCCGGCCACTGACATAGAAATGTCAAACAGCCCTCTCAAATGTCACATTTTAGTTTCAGGGGAAAGCTCTGTGATTGGGACAGAAGTAAATGCAGATGTCTGACAGACTCTGTGAGGTCTAAGGGGCTGTTCAGGTTTAGTGGTCATTTAGGTTTAGTGGTTATTTGTTCAGTTCCACTTCAGTAGTCAGTAAGTTTTATCACATTTCAATATAATGGCCTTGATTGATTGAAGTTGATTTGTGAATATGACAATATATTGCCTGTTTATATTACACACACACACACACACACACACACATATATATATATATATATATATATATATATATATATATATATATATATATATATATATATATATATATATATATATATACACGCAGCAAAAAAAGAACCTTTTAAAGACAAAAACTAATAATAATAAAATAAATAATTTTGTGAAAGCCAATTAAGCTTTACAGATCTTTATTGGAAAGGGTTTAAACAATGTTTTTCATGCTTGTTCAATGAACCATAAACAATTATTGCACATGCACCTGTGGAACAGTCGATAAGACACTAACAATTTACAGGCGCTAGGTGATTAAGGTCACAGTTACAATAACTTAGAACACTAAAGAGACCTTTCTACTGACTCTGAAAAACACCAGAAGAAAGATGCTTAGGGTTCCTGCTCACCTGTGTACACATGCCATAGACATGCTGCAGGGAGGCATGAGGACTACAGATGTGGCCAAAGCAATAAACTGCAATGTCTGTAATGTAAGACATCTATGACAGTGCTACAGGGAGACAGGAAGGACAGCTGATCATCCTTGCAGTGGAAAATTACATGTAACCATGTGTCCCACCCAGACGTGATCAAGAACTTGCAAATGCCTTGGTGGAAGAGTGGAGTAACATCTCACAGCAAGAACTGACCAATCTGGTGCAGTCCATGAGGATGATATGCATTGTAGTACTTAATGCAGCTTTAGGCTACCACATACTGACTGTTACTTTAAATATTGATCCCCCCTTGGTTCAGGGACTCATTATTCCATTTCTGTTTGGCAAATGTCTGTGAAACTTGTTCAAAGAAATTTGCTGGAAATAAAAGCAGCTGAACGAGAGAGGACGTTTCATTTTTGCTGAGTATATATAAATATACATAAATATAAATATACATATATATATACATATATATATATATATATATATATATATATATATATATATATATATATATATACACACACATATATATATATATACACACACACACATATATATATATATATATATATATATATATATATATATATATATATATATATACATACACACACACACACACACACACACACAAATATATATATATATCCTGCATGAACAGGTCAGCAGGACTCGATGAAATAACAAACTAAATGGGGTGTACTGGAAAAGAAATTTAGTTCAGAGAACCATCTTGAACATTTGCATTCAAGCCACAATGGAAAAGAACTTGTTCCAACATTTCTGAGACTAAATGTCAAGCGCACCTAATTCCTTCAGCATAACAATGTGTCATTCAGTAGCACATTTTGGGCGAGCTAAGTTTTATTAGTGGTGAGCTACTGTGGTCGACTGGCAGATGCACCGCATGGAAATGTCAAGAAATTAAGACAGTAGGCTAACACTTTCGGTTTGAAGCAACCATTTAAATGTAATTTGAAGATTTCAGTTGACAGTCACTCATCCAGACCACCAAAGCACAAACTTATACTGTAAATGTGAAGGCAATGCAGAGACAGTTCAAGTATCTTTTGAACGACTGGGTGGCATGCGTATTTTTATTTTTTTTCTTGAAACAAACTCAAACTTTCCAATTTAGATGATGGCATAGCCCTCCCTTTCTCCCCCAGTGACATGACATAGTATTTGAAAAAGGGCCACCCTTTTGAGGTTTTTGGTGCCACCTGCCAATGGCAACACTGTTTGCTGTCTTAAATATTTTGCATAAAACATGGCTGTTTTCTTAAAGCCTTGCCTTATAATGATCACCTATTAATTCAGACATATTGGCAGCCACTTTGACAGATCCCATTTGATGTGCTGGCCCTTTCGCCCCAAAGGTGGAAGGTTGTCATGACAGCAAACCTCATCCAGACAGGGAACCGGAAGCAAGAAGAAAAACTACCACAGTGATGGACATACTCTCTCCCTTTCTCCTTACTCATTCTCAGTCACAGGCCATATGTCAAATTGATGCCTATTTATTCTGAATGTAAATGATCATAATGGACCTGGATTGAAGCCAAATTATGCAGAGGCCAATTATGCCTGTGTCCTCATAGTCATCCTTCAGCAGTGGTTAACAAACTCTGATAAATCAAGCACTGTAAAATGTGTCTGTAAAAGAAAGAAACTGACTGCACCTTCAACTAGCACACTTAGTGAACCAAAACAATACGCATTTCTCAGGAGCTTTAAAAGGCAGATGCATGGGTGATCCATTTGGTGGCCAATTATTTATAGATAATCACAGAAGAACCTGAGACATGACAGTTGCATTGGCCTCCAGATGGCAAGGACAAGTGACTATACACTGTGACAATGTGACGGTTTAAATGGAAATTCTGTTAAGGTGGACCCAAAGGCCTGGACTGAACCATACTCAAATTATGTCAGTATTCACCCTCTTATGTAAACTGACCCATGTTATGGTTCATAAGTTAAAACGTGAGGGGGAAGAATGGCAAGTGTGCGTGAGAGCATGTCCTATACACAGACCAGGAGCGGAATAAATCCTCCATTTAAAAAAAAAAAAAAAAAAAAGTTCAAATGTGTTTCTATGTAGAGGGAAGGCAATTCTTAAAAAAAAAAATGCTGCCTGGGTGGATTGTCCCCTAGGGAGAGATATATTTATGCAAGACAAGCATGATTTTATACCACAGGCATCTGTATTAACATAACCATTTGCTTTTACCGCTGACTGAAATAACATGCTAGAGGCCAGTCATGATCTTTTATTAAACGTAGAGACCTATCTAAGAAATAGATGAGAACAAAGCCACAAGATCTCCCAACACCTCTGAGACAGCGCCAGATTCACCCCCTAAAATTGGATAGTCAGGAATAGTTCTCATGAACATAATGTACTGTAGCCTTGTTAATCATACGAGGTGGCTCCCTCAAAGCAAAGCCGATAGGAAAACATGATGCATTACGTGCAATACTGCCAAAGGACATTCCTCCAGCCAAAAGCAACATATTTCCTAAAACGCCAGCTGCAGACTCCAATACCCAGAACTATTTATTACTTGACTAAGACGAATTCCCATGTGAAATGTCTTGAAGTTTTGAATTATGTAAAGAAAAGCGGAGGGAAGCTCTACTGTACAGTCTTTAGGTGGATATATTTGAAAGCAGGCTGTGTCATTAGGAATAATCACGGCTGGGTATAAATAACGGTTAATTAGGTAGGAGTCAGCAAAGGCTTAGCAAGTGCACATGGTGCCCTTTCTTTGACTTGATGCCATCAATAAAAACACACTTTGTGTAATCAGGCAGGAAACATGAAGGAAAGAAAAACATCCAACCTGAGGAGCCGACCTTAAGGAATGGAGGGTGGGGGTCAAGCTGGGGATGATTAGGGGTCAGAGAGGTCACTGCACTTGGGTTGAACTCAGGGCAAATCTAATGGCTTGTTCAAGGCAGTTGAGATGCTCAGACTTACCCACACATCTGATCACTCCTCCCTGCATTTGTGGTCAGGACTCCAGCTGTGACCCCTGAGCTGCCCATCTGCAAAGAGTTTATGTTGCCCAGACAAAGTCTATATGATGTCATGCACTGATTAAATACTTTTTTTTTTTTTTGCAATTTGCGTATATTTATTTGATGTTGTACTTATATACTGTTTGCAGAATATAAGTAAGATTCAAGGTGCTTTATTGAAATGGATTTCACTGCCTGTAGAGTTTAATGCTGAATAAACAGTGTAGGTTTTCATTGCAATTTCTTTATGTTTCTCTCTTTTTTTACACACACACACACACACACACACAAAGAGAGAGAGAGAGGGTTGGTCTCTCCTTTAACCCAGCCAATATCTGTCATACTACAGATATTTCACTAATCTCATCACTGAGACACTCACTCCTCCCTACAGTTATCTGGCCCTGCGTTCACTAACACTCTTAGCATTAACAATTACATCCAAAATCACATTCTTCCCATTTCTGCTGCCTTCACTCACACAGAAAACCTAACCCAGATTAATCTGAGTGAACTCAGTGAACACCAGTTTGGGAATAAGCTTCTCCATTATCTCTGTGTTGACATCAGTTCAGCAGGTGATTTAGTTGGAAGTTGTTCAGTCTCTCATCAAACCTTTTACACACAACCCTGCAGCACACATCTGGATTTGAGTGACCACAGTCAAGTGAATATGCACTGGGCCAAACATAGCATGAAAGATCAACAATAAGGTTTATAAATGCACGTTCATGCTTGTCCTATACTCTTCTACATTCCTATTTTCTGAAAGGGAAACTCTCTGTAGGGTTCTACATAGGGTTCCTCCAACCTGAAGAACCCTTTGTACTGCAAAAATATTTAATAAATTGAATGTATTTTGAATAATGATGAACATTTCTCATTACAGAAAGAATATATGCTTCTTCAGCCTGTTTGCAGACATTGCAAGCTGTTCTAATAGCAGAAACAATGCCAGTTATGGTTTTGGAAACAGTGCATTCTAACTAGACTCTAAATTATTGGTTTATTAAAGGTAATTGGACTTTAAGATTAAGTAAGTTAGTGTAAGCCTACATATATCTGTCTCATTAGACATGAACTATATTAAACAATGTCAGTTGTAAGTATGACATATATACAGCGTGTGCTGTGCTACATCTTTATATCCTTATGCTATATTTTTTAATACTTTTCAAAAATATTTTTCCTTTTTCTATCTGTTTACAAGTAAATTCCGGTCTAGGTAAATTCTATTTTGCTTTGTAACTTGATTTGTTCTAGCAGTAAATGCTTGAAATAAGTAGCATTATCTGCCAATAAAACCAGACTAATATGACTAATGTCTAGAAATGTGTTTAATAAAGTGTAAAAAAAAAAAAAATGTATATATTTATTCTGTCATAGTATCATAATTGCAAAAATAACATTTTTGCGAGTGAAAATATCTTGAATATAGTCAAATGTATCTACTATTACATATTACAAAATGACCGAATATAAGATTATTTAACCAATTCTTAGGCATTTTTTACTTGTTTCAAGCTTTAAATGTTCATATTCTATTGGCAGATCATTTTGTTTCTTTCTAGAAATAAATGTTTTTAATAAAATTCTCTTTATTATCTCTAGAATTAGTAAACTTACAAAATGACCTGCAAATTGAACAAGTCTAGTATTAGAAAATATCTAGAGATATGTTTAACAATCTTCTATTTGGTTTATTGTAATCTTATCATAGGAAACACTACATACATTTGATTACATTGAAGATATTGTAACTGGATAAAATGTCTGAGCTTTCTATTGTGTTTTGCAGTGTTTGCTGCTAAAAAAAAAAAGAACCCTTTTCTCTGTTATTTGAATTCTTAAATGTAACTTCTTACATTCTGAAAGTTATAACAGATACATGGAAGTTCTATACCAAGTACAAGTACAAAATTTCAATCGAATTGTTTTATTTTCTGTGGTTTATCGTTTTTCCTAAGCCAACAGTTCCAGTGTTGACACCAACTGTCAGTATGAGACGTTCCAGGAACGCACATTTGGGCCATGTTCCATGAAGGGAAGATTGCATTTGAAAAAGAAATGAATAGGTTTAATCTGATATCTCTTCAGAACCAATATGGTACCCTGCATGACTCCACTCCATGCAGTGGCTTCCACTTTCCAGTCTTCCTACCTGTCTGTAAAGATAAATTGCCTTGTCAAAGGTTGTCTGACACGTGAGAAAAGCAACGATTCATATTGTTTTCCGCTATTAGGGAAAGACGGATGATCCAAGCACCATTAGGATACAGGATATGATGTGTCATTAAAGATCTTAGACAGATGTACAGAGGCTTTTTCACCTTTTTGATCTGCCACATTAGTGAAGTTACTGTCTGATTGGCTCATGTCTTTCATCTCTCTCTCTCTCTCACTCTCTCTCTCTCTCTCTCTGTGTGTGCACATCTGGACATAATCTGTACAGGAGAAGAGGAACAAGAGAGCAAATGAATTCCATTCCTCATGGTCATCACTGACATTATAGTGACGACTATCACAGGCATGAAGACTCATGAAAATGAAAGAAAATGAAGACTCATGATCAACATGAAAAATCTTAAATGAAGCTCTTCGCTCAAATTCACACACATCGCTGTTGCTTCTGTAATTACAATAAGGCTCCATAGGGCCAAACTCCAACTTTGTTGAATAATTGTTTCATTTAAAAAAACAACTCTATATATTTTTTATTTATTCAGAGCTGTTGGTTAAATCTCTTGCCTGTTTATAGGGTTGAATAGCTGATCTGCAATACTAAAAGGATTTTTAATTCGATACTGGACAGAAAGTTCAATTAAATTAGTTCAATTCAATGAAAGTAAATTTCTCTTCATAAAACGAGAGGTCATCAAAGGTCTTATTGTTTAAGTAAACACAACTAAAAAACTTCGTTAGTGGTTGCTTAAAACAGGCATTATGGATTGTGTGATTCAGTCTGGCTGGAGGACTCCTAGAGAAAACATCCTGAAAACTCATGCTAAAAGAAGAAAGGGGGCTTAGATCTCACACAGCTCTCAAATATAATAACATTTTCTTGTTAAATCTGTTACGAGGGAGAATAAATGTAATTTTAAATCTGTGCAAATCTTTCACATCAATACTCTATTTTTTCTGGCATACAAACTTCATTATGTCAGCTTCTTGGTAAAATCTTTTATTTGGACCATATGTTGTAGCTGGACTACTGGAAAACAGTGGTGTGACATTTCAGTAAGTTGTTTTTGTTTTGTTTTGTTTTGTTTTTTTCAAGCTTGTAGGCATAATTAATTCAGCAATAGTATAGGCGTATGGACTGCAACATAGTAAATTTGTTTATGGGGAACACTACAATTTTGGAGATCCTTGTAAATTTGAGACTTTAGGGTGAAAAGACTGAGTGCCTCCTTACACTCAGGAGACATGGATATCTGTCTTCATTCCAAAACCAGAAGACTCATAATCATAACATGGGGAGAAAAAAAAAGCAAACAAAAAAAAAAAACAATGTTGGGAACCAAGATTGTCTTACGCCTCAGGCATTTTGAGGTTGGGTTTTCACATTTCACATGGATGAAGGCTGATCCCGGATCTTGGATCTTACATATTGATATATAGGGGACATCTATTTCATGCTGTAAAACTCCGACCTTCGATATTTACTGTACATACTCACATTTTCCTCTAAGGTTCATTCATTATCGAGGTTACTGTGCCACAGTGTTGTTGATCCCCAGGGTGAGCAGCAAAGCTTTCTTTTGGTGCAGGTTTGTGTAGGTTGCTCTCATATGTGTTGGTCTAAAAGAAGTGGTGTCAGGCTATACTTCCCACCCTCTTTCCTCCAGCTGTTGGCACGATGCACAAGTAAACAGAGGTGTTGCTACGGACGCCTGGCACTGGAGGCCCTCCGATGGCACCTATTGTTCCAGGAGCAGAGAAGCATGGAACTATGGGTGCCAGCCAAGCAAAGATCACATGCTACAACTATTTCTCTCTATTCTTTCACTTAGCTGACTAGTAAAAGCCCATTAATGAACATCTGGTCATAATTATTTTAGTGTAACCATCAGCAGGATGGAATTGGCCAGCTCTCAAACCCAGTTAGCAGCTCTCTCTCTCTCTCTCTCTCTCTCTCTCTCTCTGTCTCTCTCTCTCTCTCAATCTTTCTCTCTCTCTCAATCTTTCTCTCTCCACTCCCAGATCTACACAGCACCAGCCTCCAGGGCCTAAAATAGTTTATATGGGGCTGTTTAATGCATTTATTGCAAAAAAAAAAAATTAACTGGCACAGTCAACTCCACCACAAGCCACACCAGTGTACTCATTGTTATGGGCTCGCAGCCCTACCAGACATCATATTTACTGACTTGCATTGTGTTTAGACTACCATGAAATGGTTCGCACTGGCTTGCATACGTGTAGCTTAATGCACCAAGCAGAACACACGTACAGTACACACTCACACCCCCTGGGTGATTTACTGCTTCCATTTATTTTATGAAGGTAATTAAAGATGTGCAGTTATTTTTTGCAGTCAAAAAAAAAAAAACTGCAGCTTGTGTGTTTTGTGGATGTTTTACTGCGAGCATGAGAGATGTTGTTGGCTTTTTACAAGAGGCCACAGGGTTTCCGTGATGTGTCAGGAACACAAAGGGGGGTGTTGGTTAGCGAAAAGTATGTGTTAACTACTGCCTGTTGTTGTTTTTTATTAGTATTTCACCAACGCTGTGTATTAACCCTAGGTTGCCATCAGAAGCAAAGCAAGAGTATAATAAAGTAGGTTTGTTCTGAGTACAGATATCTAAATGCCAACATTCAGGAACAAAGATAATGTTCTTTTCTGTCCTATATACTGTACTATTCAGACCTGGCAGCCATGACGGTCCTGGTGTCATCAGTACATCCTGCACTATGGAGGATCTAATGCCAGTCATGTGCCAACCTCAGTTCTCGTCTAATAATCCTCGTTACATGTACAATAGGACTGGCTGACATTAGCAAGCTCACTCTTTTCTGGTTGGATACTTGAGAGCAGAGATTAGACATATACTTAGCTGATGGGAGACACTGAAAATGTGTTTCTGTTTAGTGTGGCTAGATTGGAGCAAGGAAGGAAAAATAGAGGCAGATGTCTTTATTTTAGTGTAAGTTATTAACATGCAAAAAATGACTAAATACTCCATTTTTCCTGTAACAACCTGGATAGATTTAATCAGGTCCATATTGGTTGCTGTATTTTGGAACATTATACTCGTGCCTCTGTGTGTGTGTGTGTGTGTGTGTGTGTGTGTGTGTGTGTGTGTGTGTGTGTGTGTGTGTGTGTGTGTGTGTGTGTGTGTGTGTGTGTGTGGTGATTGTAGTGTTCTGGCTGCTACTGATGTTTGCCTGTTTCTTTCTTTCTTTCTTTCTCTCTTTCTTTTTACAGTATATGTACACTGATCAGCCATAACATTAAAACCACTGACAGTGAAGTGAATAACATTGCTTATCTCTTTACAGTGGCACCTGTAAAGGGGTGGTAAATACAGTGGGGGAAATAAGTATTGAACGTGTCAAAATGTTTTTCAGTAAATATATTTCCAATGAGGAAACATATTTGATGATTTCATGTGAATTTTATTCACATGAAATGTTCACCAGACATCAGTATTAACTCAAGGAATCCACAAATATAAAGAATTCACAATATTAAAGTCCATAAATAAAGTTATGTGTAAGAAAGAGGAACAACACAGGGAAAAAGTATTGAACAAGCTGACTGAAATTTATTTAATACTTAGTGGAGAAGCCTTTGTTTGTAATGACAGCTTCAAGACACTTCCTGTATGAAGAAATTAATGGGCCGCAGTATTCAGGTGTGATTTTGGCCCATTCTTCTAAACATATTGTCTTTAAATCTTGTTCAATTGCGTTCAAGTCAGGTGATTGACTCGGCCATTCTAACACCATGATTTTTTTTTCTCTGAAACCAACTGAGAGTTTCCTTTGCTGTATGCTTTTGATCGTTGTCCTGCTGGAAGATCCATCCATGTCTCATCTTCATCATCCTGGTGGATGGCAGCAGATTCTTCTCAAGAATCTCCAGGTAAAGGGCTCCATTCATCATTCCTTCAATTATATGAAGTCTGCCAGTACCATGTGATGAAAAACAGCCCCACACCATGATACTTCCCCCTCCAAACTTCACTGTTGGTATAGTGTTTTAAGGGTGATGTGCAGTGCCATTTCTTCCCCAAACATGGTGTGTAGTATAAGAGCCAAAAAGTTCAATTGTGCTCTCGTCTGACCAGACTACACTCTCCCAGTATTTCATAGGCTTGTCCAAATGAGTTGTAGCAAACTTCAAATGAGCTTTGACATGCCTTTTCTTTAGTAATGGAGTCTTGTGGGGTGAGTAGTGGAGTACATTGCCTATTGTTTTCTCTGAATCCCTGGTCAGAAATCTTGTGAGGAGCTCCTGTGCATGGTCGGTTGATGATGGAGTGATGTTGCTTCCACTTGTGGATCATGGCCCCAATGGTGCGTACTGGAAGATTCAGAAGTTTGAAATACGTTTGTATCCGATTCCATCAATATGTTTTGCAACAGTAAGGTTGCGAAGGCCTTGGGAGATCTCTTTGCTTTGGCCCATCATGATATTGATAATGATAATGAGTCTTTATTGGTCACATATACATTACAGCAGAGTGAAATTATTTTCTTCGCATACCCCAGCATGTTAGGGGTCAGAGTGCAGGGTCAGCCATGATACAGTGCCCCTGGAGCAGAGAGGGTTAAGGGCCTTGCTCAAGGGCCCAACAGTGGCAGCTTGGCAATGCTGAAGCTTGAACCCCCGACCTTCCGATCAGTAACACAGAGCCTTAAACGCTAAACCACCACTGCCCCTATCATCATGACATCATGAGATGTTTCTTGTGTGATACCTTGGGAGCAAAAAGCCTTTTTATAGACCATCAATTTACAAACCCAACTGATATTAATTTGCACAGATAGTGGATATAATTACTTACAGATTTCAGCTGGTTCCTTGCATTAACTTGCCTTGGAGTACTGCTTTTTCTTAGCGTGTAATACTTTTTTCCTGTGTCGTTCCACTGTATTACACATAACTTTATTTATGGACTTCAATATTGTGAATTCTTTATATTTTTGGATTTCTGGATATTATATTTCTGCAAGTGTAAGGATCTGAGCGACAGTGCATCACAGCTCACTGTGTATGTAGCTGCAGACCGGTCAGAGTGCCCATGCTGACCCCTGACCACCACTGAATGCCCCTACAATATGCACATGAGCATCAGAATAGGACCATGGAGCAATGGAAGAAGGCAAAATATGAGTAATTTAAAAATGGGCTTTTTTTTTTTCTTCACACAAAATGATAACAGTGTTTTTTGTGACTTTATAATAAACATTTACTGAGTATGCAGTATAATACAAGCTCGGCTGTATGAGAGCACAGCGGCAGAGTTAGAGCTTGGAAGTGTGGCCTTGCTCTAACAAAAGAAACGTCACAGTGCAGATGTGAACAAATGCGAGCAAACAGCATGGTTAGAGAGATGAGAAGAAGAGGCTTTCCCATGCTCCCCATCTGGAAGCCAGCGTAGAACAAAAACCCAGTTACTTATGGGCTCCGTGGCAGATTCTCTTTTCTACTCTCCAAACTTTAAACCTCTGGTCTCTTGAGATGGCAAAATGGGACATTCTCCATATTACCCCCCACCCCAACACACACACTCATACTCTCTCTCTCTCTCTCTCGATCTCTCTCTCTCTCTCTCTCGCATGCAATCCTCTCTGGGCAGCAGAGAATGCATTTCATGTTCATGGGAAAACACTGGAAGAGAATGAAGACCCATAGGACTACAGCTCATCTGCAACAGCCCACCTCTTTCACAATGCATCTCTGCCACAGCAGTAATGTATTATCTCATTACCTCATTAGATAAATTACACACACAGAAAGAAATAACGTCTTGAGGGGTCTCAAGAGAAAGAAAAAAAAATCCGTGAACTGCAAAACCAGATCCATTAGATCTGAATCTGTACACAAGCGTGATCTCAGTAGATAAACACACACACACACACACACACACACACACACACACACACACACACACACACACACACACACACACACACGTCAGTCAGTCATATTTGGTGTGCAAAACTAATGGAGCCTGAAATATAATGCCAGCATGTGAGCACCAGATATCCTGTACACCTTTTTATTAATAACATTTTAATGAATACTAGAGATGGCACATTTTCTTTTCTGATACCGATACCAAAAATGTTGAGTATCAGCTGATATCGATGCAGATCCAATGCAGATCAGAAGCTTTAAAATGATTTCTTTTTTTTTTTACTGAAACAGTTAAACACATACTAATGACTCAAATGGTAAATATAAAAATATATAATAAAGTATAAAGTAATATATATATATATATATATATGTGTGTGTGTGTGTGTGTGTGTGTGTGTGTGTGTGTGTATATATATATATATATATATATATATATATATATATATATATATATATATATAAATTGGAATGTCCAATTCCAAAAGTAACTTTGTAAGTGTAGACTGAAATGGAAGAAAATGTTGGAGTCAGGGGTGTATCATTTTGGCATGGATTTTACATTCTGATTGCTGTTCACAAACTGATAGTTATGCTAGACACATAGCTCCAGTGCAAAGCGAAATTTTGACACCAAACACCTGCTTTTGAAGTAAGTGGAAAATTCGGTTGAATTTGATTTCCACCCAAACCATTTCTTTAAATCACTCAGCAGCTAGTTTATATTTAATGCAGTGTGACGCTACGTAAAGCCAGACTTCAACCCACAATGGCAAAGGCTGATGAGAAACGAAGACCTATTTTTTCCCATCTTTTAAGACAGATGGTCGGCTCTTATTTGCAACAGTTTGATATTTTCCACGCTGTACATCCGGGGCCTTTTTAAAGTCGGCGTCAGTGTGTGCAGCAGGTCGGGGAGCGGAGGCTTTGAAGTGTGACTCCACAGTCTCACCACATCTGCTGGCAAGATGTGTGTTTGTGGGGGATGTGGAGCACTGAGGGGGTATGGGGGAAATGGAGGTGGAGGTGGGGGTTGCATGGGTGGGTTTCTCTGTATTTTTTAATGTCATGTGACAATGAACAACATTTCTTCACACAATCCCATAAAGTGAGGTTCTGAGAGTGCCATCTTTTAGAGCGTAGAGTAGTATTCATTTAGTATGGTGTGGCATTATTATATGCACTGCAACAATAAAATTCAGTTTTCAATTAAATAGGTGAATGTAGGATAATATAGACGTAGAGGAAGTATGTACAGTTAGCAGGAATTAGTGAACATAATGCTGACATTGGTGTAGTTTTACAGTTTAATTTGAATACAAAACTTCAATTTGTGTTTAAAAAAAAAGGCGGAAAAAAAACTGCCCTGCTGTGGTTAAGTGTCAATGCAGATTTCGACAGCAGTATATCTCTGGTCTTTTTCACACAATCCAAATTTAGCAAATACTGAAACAATATTATAAATTTAAGGTGGCTGTGGCAAAATTCTTGATTTATTCTCTTCAGGACTTATAAACACTTACCACGTTTGAGTTCAAGGGTGAACCGTAATGCTATAAAGAGTCGGCTTGCCACAGAAATCTGTCTGTAGCTTGTCAGGCGCGGTTGTGCCATCTTAAGCCTACTCGCCTCCATGTAGCCACAGCTCTGACTACCTCCAAAGCAGCCTACCTCCATCACTTCTTTACTAAATGGTGCTGAAACCACCGAGACAGTGGTTTAATCATGAGTTTATGGAGCCGGCTTTCAGCAGTGCCAGTATCTGACACGCCACTAGCAATTTTACATTTAGTTCGCCAAGACTGGTTGGCCTACGAACAGTTATTTTCTTCTCAAGGCAGTAGTATCAGTGCCACGCTCTGATCCAGTTGTAATCATTATTATAGTCATATTTTTCAGCTTGGCTCATAAACTTTGCTCAAAATGAGCTCCCTGGCCTTCGCTCCATGTGCCCTTTGCTGCCACTATGGAGCTGTTATTTGTCAAAGAGGCTAATATTTCAGCTTTGTGCACATTTTTTAGTCATGTAAGACTCGTTAATGTCAACTTGAGTACATGAATTAGGTGAAGTAACATTAGTTCCAAGGAGTAGACTGCTTAGCTGATGACTACTCATTGTCCTTTTGCTTCTTTATCTTGGTGTCATGCTAACCATGTTTGACAAAATCTCTGAAATCTTATGCATGTGAAAGTAATCCAAAGACTTCACTGGTATACAAAGATGGAGGACAAACAAGTGAGATGCTGCTTCTCACTTCGTCAAAGCTTCAAAAAGCTGAATAAGTATAAAAGCTTAGCAGACTGAAAATGGATCTCTGGAATGATGACAGGATGAATGCGATGTACAAAAGTCATAGAGGGGCTTATACATGAAAACACAGCCTAGTACCACAGAAAAGTAAGGATAATACATTTCAGACCAAATTCCAGCTATTTATAAAGAACTAATGCAGTCTAATCAAGGGTGGAAAAAACTTCACTTGAAAAGCCACAGAACAGAAAGTACCTGCTGTATTGGCTCATTTTAGTGGATTTGATGGCACAGCTGAGGCTGTCTGAGTGTTTCCTGTTAAATACTTATTATAGTTGATTGTGGTAGGTCTGTGAAACCTATTTTTAAAAAAACAACAAAAAAAAGCACCACTGTCCTTCTTGACTCAATTGCTTTGGAAAACAATATTGAATCACAGGCCTAAATGGCTTTGGCGGAAAAATGATTGAAGTGGGCATAAAGTGCATGTGAGATTCATTTGGGCTCATTATGGTGTCATCTTAAATGCCATGGAATTGAAACCAGCACGAGGAGCACATTCAAGAGCCTGAAAGGAAGGAAAAGGTGGTTGCACATGGTTTTAGTAGACAACAGAATCAAAATATGAAAAACAGGGGGTTCTGCTTTATTTCTGCCGCTCTCCTCTCAATCTAATTGGATAGCTCTACTGCTAAACCTCACACACTGACATTTCAATGAAGTGTCTTGCGTAGCAAATTTGGCTAAATTTAGGTTGCATGCATGTGCAAATGAATCCTTTGCTTTAAGACCAGCATCATATTAGGCACACTATACACGATATGCACAAGCCTACATGTAACACACACAAGCTGTTTTTGGTGGTTGTGTATCAGGTGCTATTATTAGAGCACAGTTAGCTGCAGGCAGATTAAGACACTGAAGTTAGCACGTAGGACTGTTGACTTGGTTTACAGCTTATGCACCCCTGTGGGCACTGGTTATTCCCCACACTATAAAAAAAGCTGCTCAAATCACAAAGACAGACGTCTGACCACATCAGACTGCGTCAGATATACCCACTGATGGAGCAACCACGGTTTAACGGCCGTTTAATACTAACCATAACTTTGTTTTCCCCTGTACAGCCCTTCTGACCACAGTGGTAAAGCTCAGCTAGACTGGTAGTTAATTTGCTGCTTAACCTCTGCTTGATTTGTCCAGCTTCAAAGGTCCAGCAAATCATTTCAATGGGATTTATTAAGTGATGACTTTATACCAGTTGGAATATAGCAGAAGAATTTCATGGCCTTTCTATTAAATATCCTGCTCAAATGTTTTTGGAGGAGATGTTTTTCAAGGTCTAAAGGTGCGTGTTTTTCAACACTACTGTTCATTCAGGTCCAAGAACATGCTGAACCTCTGCAGGTCTCCTTTAGCCAACGAGAGTAACTTCAAATGTTCAGAACTCTTATTATAGAAAACATTTGCACTTGGTTGTACTTTCTCTTCTTCGTGCAAGGCCAAATCCCCAGATGATTTGGGGTGAACTTGAAACACATAAAAGAAAAGAAAAAAAAACACAAAACAATTAATCTGCCCATTATACAAATAGTCAGTCATGAAAGAGATAAAGTGGTATCAGTGACAGTATATTAATTCAGAAGGACTGCTAGAAAGCCATTGCTGAGGTCAGATTATGACCCTCAGCCCGTGATCTTCAGCTGTACGTTTGATTTGTATTCTGGCTCACTCACATGCCACATTGGGGATAATGAGGTAAATCTGATAACAGGGATCATCTAAATGTTATAACATCTCAGTTCTCTAACACACACAATTCATCTGACACCTACACGCTTTAAAATAAAAGTGGGACATGATTTTTCAAAAGTTTGTTACAGGAAATTACAATCCAGCATTATGAATGTGACTATAATTATTTCAGAGGTCTCATAGTTATTACTCTGTTTGACAGGGCATTTGAATTTAATCCAAACCCCAATAATTCAAAAACAACTTGGCCTATAAATAATGTCAGCTTGGGTCTAATGTGTTCTGTTGTTAGATAGTTTAGGAATAAAAAATAATAAAATAAAAAAACAAGCCAGAATATTACTGTGCATATATAAATAATTAGTCTAACTATAATTTTTTAATAATTTGTATTTTGTTCATGAAATAATACTGTATTTGGTTTACCTCGGAAGAAGGAAATCGGCGCTCGGAATTATGCCATTTCCAACCTCAATATGGCCGCCTCCATGTTCTTCTATTAACAACAAACTAGCCAACTAACTGTGTTAAGTCAAGTATATTTTCCTCCTCAAAACAGTGAACTGTACAGTCAGTGTTATAGATATAACAAGTGTATATGTTGATTGATCTAAAATAAATACTTATATGTATAGTGTAACTCATGTAAAGGTAAGAAGTGCTGCTGTAATTAGTGCCGATGCTGTGAACGGCCATGTTGATCTGAACACAAAGTTGAGAAGACGAGTAGGAATGAGTAGGTATTCCGTAATGAGAAGGTATTTTCTTTGTTTTTTCTAGTCGAAAGTCAAAAATTATGAATTGTGATCTCTAGTCTTACGCATAAGCATAAATCTGTACTGAGAGGATCAGGGGAATTTATTTTACACTTAACGAGGTCCCTGGCTCCAAAAAAAATGTGAGAATCTAAATTCCAATCTAAAGAACTGCTTGATGATTGTACCTTCAATAATTATTGATGATGCCACAGAAAACTAAACAATCATGTGGTGAAAAATAAATCAGTTTATTTTGGCAATTGCAAAAAAAACTTAGTGTACAGAATCGTGTAAGGTTCTTTCGGGAAGCAAAAACGGCATGTCTAAAAACTTCTTCTAAGGCAATGCTCTAAAATAACTTTCTCCGCCGTCTTTATTTTTAGCACTGTAAATGCATGCTAGTTCAGGTTTTAGAACAGCTGAAGTAGAGCTGTTTATAGCTAAAGCATTGCTACATGCTATGATCTGTTGTAACTGCATCCAGTAATGAACATCTCTTTATCGAAATTACTCTTCTCCATAGAACCTGATTCAGGAGAAAGCGATGCAGAAATGAAGTATCTGTTGTGAGAAGAGTTCAGTAAAAAGATTTCAGCTGACAAGGAGTATAAGGATAAATGCTTTCCCTAGGCAGCATGCAGTGTGTGTTTATGACCACAGTAGCCAACTCCAAATCACCAAGACTATTCCTTATGATCATTTATAGTGAAGTGTCCATGACATAATATCCCTAGAAACCTTACCCCTGATTTGTCCCTTGGCAGGAAGGGATTGAGTTCCCCAGGAATAGGACAGCCTCCAGTTATATGAGCTTATTGCCTGAGTTCTACTGCAATACACGAGGAGAAACAGCTGCATCCAATTCAGACTGCATAACATGACTTTTAAAAAACCTACTGGATTTCTTAAGTTCAAAGGAGAACTCTCGTGTTAGAAGAAATTCTTCTTCTACAACAATTATTGATCGTTTGCAATAGGTACAAAATGCGGCAGCCAGATTACTGACTGGCCCTAACAACCGTGAGCACATTACCCCTCAGCTCGCTCCTCTTCACTGGTCAAGTTCCGTGTTGAATTTAAAATGTTGCTTTTTGTTTTTAAAGCTTTGCATGGACTTGCTCCACAGTATATTTGTGATCTTCTCACCCCGTACAATGCTTCAAGACACCTTCGATCATCCAGTCAATTACTACTCTCAGTTCCTCGTTCACGTTTTAAGGTTAAAGACGACCGGGCTTTCTCGGTGGCTGCTCCTAGGCTTTGGAATAGTCTTCCTCTCCACATCAGATCTTCCATTTCCATTTCTGTGTTTAAATCCTATTTGAAGACTTATTTGTATTGTTTATGTTTTAATTGAGGGTGTAAATTTTTCATCAGTCTTATCTTTGGTTTTTGTTTACTCTTTGTTTTAATTCTGTTTTATATTTCTTGTACAGCACTTTGGTTTCAACATCTGTTGTTTTAAATATACTTTATAAATCAAGAAATGTTAATATAAATATAAATCAAAAATGTTTATTGTGCACTGTTTGCTGATTCAGACCCCTGTAATCTGTCGTTAAATGCAGAGTTTCAGTAGATAGAGATTTCACCAAGCACCAATTACCAACTGTGCATCAAAAGCAAAAATACAGAGCCTCCAAAATGTATTTTGGTGGACAACAATTTTCAAGTCATGCCACAGATTCTCAATTATGTCTGGGCTTTGACTTGGCCATTCCAAAACACAAACCTTCTTCTGTGCTTTGGTTCATTGTGTTGTTGGAACAAATGCAGATATC
The DNA here is from genome assembly GCF_001660625.3 of Ictalurus punctatus. Taxonomy (NCBI): domain Eukaryota; kingdom Metazoa; phylum Chordata; class Actinopteri; order Siluriformes; family Ictaluridae; genus Ictalurus; species Ictalurus punctatus. The sequence continues at coordinate 12,392,066 of NC_030440.2, read as the reverse complement.
TGGCTGACTGGAACAGGTTCTCATCAACAGTTTACTTCTATTTGGCTCCATCCATGTTGCCTGATGCCAACAGGCTTTCCAAATCAACCTGCTCAAACGCAACCCCAAATCGCCGTGCTTGATCATAGGAATAGTGTTACCTGGATGTTGGACTGTATATGGTTTGCGCCAAACATTATGCTTTGGCTTTAAACCAAATATCTCAACTTAGTCTCATCAGACCACAAAAATCTTTTTCCAAAAGCTCTCAGGTTTTCTAACATGGCCTTTCTCAAAAGTGGCTTCCTTCTGATCACTCTCCCATAGAGGCCAGATCTGTGAAGAGCTGATGATATTGTTGAAGTCTGCACAGGTTCTTCTATATCAGCCAGTGAGCTCTGTAACTCCTTGGTAGTGTCTGGGCTGTGCCATATTCTTTATTTTAAAGGCTTTCATAGTTCTCCTAGGAATGTTCAAAGCTTTGTTGATGTTTTAATAACCTTCTCCAGCTTTTTTTCCTCCTAACAACTTCATCTTGAAGCTTCACAGGCAGTTTCTTGGTCTGGTCTGATCTGCCATTTTAACTGTGAGACTTCCCAAAGTCAAGGATATTTATTGAGCAAGCATACAATTGGACGCAGGTGGATTTAAAATTAACACAGGTGTACCCTGTTTAACATGTTTAGTTCAAGTGCGCAAGAAAATTGAATACCGGTTCTAATTTAGATCGCAAAAAGAAAGGTGGGTGAATAAACTCATCTAAATTACTCAATTAAACAGGGTACATGTGTTCATTTTGAATCCACCTGCATCCAATTGTATTCTTGCACAATAAATATCTCTGACTTTGGGAAGTCTCACAATTAAAATTGCAGATCAGCTCAGACCAAGGAACTGCCTGTGAAAAACAGTTTTTAGACTTTTTTTTTTAAAATAATAATTCTGAGGACATCTAAATACTTTATTGAATTTTATTTCTGCAGATAGTCTCTTCAAAATCCCATTCTAATATACTTAAATTTTATGTTACAACACAGCAAAAAAAAGAAATAATCACTGTTGGGCATAGGTTTACCAAATTTGTTAAGTGGTGTGGCCAATTAATGATAATGTAACGGTTCACTTCATAAAATCCGTTTCTATCGAGCCATGAAAGATATTTTTATTAACATTAACAGAATTCAAATTTGACCAGGGAAAGTGATGGTAGTGTCCCTTTAACATTCATTTCAGGTACAACTTTTGTCTTTAAGATCCAATTTTGTGTATAAATAAATGAAACATTTATACCAAATACACAAAGAACTTACCTTTGAGGGTTTCAAGAAATGGTACAGCTTGATACCTATGTTCTGAGAATGTATTTACAATTTTACCTTGACTATAGAATGGTACGATTTAAGTAGTGTGTACTCAAGTGCTGGAACAACCTGATCTCATGTTCACAGTTCCTAGAAGTTTGAACATGAAATTCTATTGATTTCGCATTATTTAAATTGTACACCGCAAACAGTTACATCTTACCAAGTTAAAGAATCTTGAATATATTGTCAAAGTCCTCTAGTGCTTCCTAACCTGAGATTACAATGAAACTAATGTACACTGTAAAACATGATAGTCCCATTCTTCTTTTTAACTCCAATTGTCATCACAAGTTTTGGACATTGAAGTCAAGTTTATAAGTTTTCAAAAATTAAACATAAAGTACTCTATTGTCTTGACTTGTAAAACTTGTAAAATGAAACTTTTTGAGTGTAAACAAAGGTGAGTTAAAAACTCACGTTATTAAGGCAGTAGGTGAACTTTCATTTCTAAGTTTAACCAAACTGAAATGTCTTAAAGTGGATTATTAAATGTATTTTTGTTTTGTTTTTTACTAATTTCAAGCTCTAAATTTTCTTATTCTATTGGAATATAAATGTGCTTATCTTTTAGAAATAAATGCTTAAGTAGCTAAATTTTCTGCCAATAGTACAAGACTAGAGTCCCTGTCCTAGTACAAGACAAGAATAAGAAATACTAGATACATGTGACAATATTCAAGATATTTTAAAAAGAATTTTGCAGTGTAAGAAAAGCATTACTAACCCTTCGTCTCATCCTAAGTCCTACCATACATTTCTTTTCAAATGAACTGTCTTGTGGAATTCTGGAAAAGTTGGAAATGCTGGTGCTGTTGGTATAAGATTTGGCTCTTTACCTGGACTGAAACCCAATTCACTGCTAATATGACTGGATTTATTAATGGTACTCCTCTTAATAGCTGCCAGGCTGCCAGCTACAAAAGTGAGTTAGATTAGAGCTGATAGTACAGATTGCCAGGTACGCTAACCATTTCTGAATATGTGGCAGCTGTTTGTTCATATATTATCCAGCAGGAACCCAGCTTAAGGCCTGAGGATGTTGTAAGATGAAAAAGATTTTTCTCAGAAAGGCTTGTGTGTGAGAGGTATTAGAAGAGAAACAGCTTCGTTCACGCACAGCGGAACTGAACAGCATCTAGACATCCGACTACATGTCATGCCGTGAAAGCTTTAAAAAAAAAAAAAATCTCGACAGACCATCCATTCATGAGAAGGAGGAACCTTTGGAGGTTTTTGACTTGCGCCAAAACATTAGAGGCGACGCCATGATGCTCTTTATGCAGATGAGAACTGACAGGACTGGACAAGCTCCAAAGCAGATATACAAAGGAGCCTCTCTGTGGAGAGCATGAACAATTCCACACGAATCCTCCACATTAAAGAAACCATCTGAGAGTCATTTACCTAAACACTGTGGTCTTTGCTATGGCTTGGGAAACAAAAACAGAATACTTTCGGGTCGTCACTGTGGGCTTTTGGGGTGGATTTTAATTACTTATTAGCTTGAAGAAAAGACAATCTTGGGGTCAAGAGCAATTATTTGTGGTTGTTATTTTCTATCGTTCTTTATTTTTTAGTCAAAATGTTATGTTGTATGTATGTTGCACAAATAAATGTACAAAATTAACTTGCATTATTTTTGCATAATTTTTGTTCTTTATTGTCAAAGACAGACATTCTTCTTCTTCTACTTCTTCTTCTTCTTCTAATAATAATAATAATAATAATAATAATAATAATAATTAGTAGCAGTAGTAGTGGTAGTAGTAGTAAATATTTCTAATGTCAAAATTATACAAAATTATAATTAACTTATATAAATTAATAATTATAATTTACACCCATCTATATCTCAAACATACGGAATTGTGATTTTTTTTTTTATTGCTGTCATTATTTTGATTTACTACGTCCTTATTTTGATTTAGTAATTTATAATCAACAACAAATTAAACCAAACAATTGTAAGCACAGATCAAGTTCGTTTTAGTTAGGTTTTACATTTTTATAATGGACAAATATTCCAGTATGAGCTGTTAATTCATGATCACAAAGCTTACATGACCACGGACACATTCTGCAGATTTCAGTGACAAAATTCGGAATATTTTAAGAACTTACAGTACGAGGCTGCCATTGTTTTGGGATTTAAACATTTCTGTTGAATGGAGCAAATTTTAAATGATAGATAAAGTGTTATTTACTGTGACAAGTGCTTGGAAATATTGCATCATAAACAGAACCAAAAAAAGGCCAAGACAGCCTTCAATAATTAATGACATCTTCACAAGTTACTCACAAAGGAATGTTAAACATTTTGTAGTGAAATGGACATCTTATCAGTTAAGCTGAATTTAATTTAAATAATTTCATTATAATGGCATGTAATAAAAAAAGGAATTCAATAATTGTAGGTCTTCAGATGATCAGATGTTAGAAAGTATGGGTGTGATGACATAAAGGTATAGCTCTACAATCAATCACATTATAGGTTTAACAATGGGACACAAATGTTATTTGTAGATGTTATTTCTACAAAATATAAGCCATTTAAAAACATGCCGATTTTCCTAACCAACACAAAATAATGCATTCACAGTGAAAGTCCAAGCAGATAATAAAAAATCTGTTTCTTCCCACAGGCAATCAAATGTGTAAATCCTCCTCCCCTCCCTCCCCTACCTAAGACTGAGGTGGAGTAAACCATGCAATAGCCCCCCCACCCCCACCCCCACCCCCCAACACTTTACTTTACATTACCTTCGTTTTGCACTACTGTGTACATATCACCTCACTGTGGGTATCTTTATTGTTATTTATGTTTTGCTATTATGTGTTTATTACCAATCCTTAAGAGCTGCTCAACGTTGTTTTTAAAACAACGACAATAAAAAATCTATCTATCTATCTATCTATCCCATTTTCTGAAAACTGTGATATTGGTTTGTGTGGTTATTGTACTATGAATTCTTCATTTATAAAGCCCTACCTGTCATGTTTACAGTGCTTTCCGTGAAATACTGACATAGTGCCAGCTCACTGCATGGCAATCATCCACACGGGCACAATGATGTCAGGGAAGCCCTCCTGCTTCTGCATGTCCAGGATGGTGAGGCCAGCCTTTTGGATAATGCTCTTCATGATGTCCAGATGGCGGATGAGACTGCTGTCAACAGGGTCCAGTCTACAGCCCTGCCGTGCCATGTTATCCTTTATAATGATGACCCCATTGGGCCTAAGGCTCTCCTTTGCTCGCCTCAAGAATTCCAGCAGATCTCTATCTGTCAGGTGACCTGGCCATAGTACATAATGTAAATGAAGAGCTTTACATATTTGGCCTTACATTCCAATTTACATAATTAGAAAATCTAATAATCACAGATTATTTTATCAACTTAACAGAGTGTGGAATTCCGCAAGAAAATTGCGTTGATCATATGTGAGTGTCATGTTATGACAGGCACCAGTGACCAACTCTGGGCCTCATTTATCAAGCTGGATACAAACAGACTTATTCATAAATCGTTCGTATGAGAGCTTTCACAAGAAATTTGGTCTTCATAAAAATCCTGTAAATTTGGAAAAACGTTCATATCCTAAGTGTAATGCTCCTGGGTGTAATGTAAACCTCAACATGATCGACTTCAAATTATATCATTTGTACAGATTACTCCAGTTTTACATCTGGAAAATAGTGTGGAGTTTAAACTGCTTATTTGTGTTATGTTTAAAGCATTATAAATGGCGTATAAATGTTTGCGCAGAGCCGTAATCCATAAACAAATGCCTCAGCTGATGGAAGATTTAACGCTTGCTTATTAGTATTAATATTATATTCTATTACATATTTTAACTGGCATAGATGTGAGTAAGGAACGCGCAAACATGTGAGTAAGAGGACAGGCTTTTGCGATTTTGCGATTGCAGAATTTAATGCAAAATCAAGCAAACTCCGCAATATTCTGAGGAGCCTGCGATTTTTTGTTATTACCAACATTACAACGCACATTCAACCAAAGCTTTCTTCAAGTCATGTGCATCCAACATGAGTACAGCTAAAAAGTCCCATTTACCAACAAACATCACTGCGAAAGGCAAAACAATTGCAAAAATCGCCAATTCAAGTAGTTTTCCGCACAAAACCACAAAAAAAAACTCTGCAAGTTGCATCACAAATTTTGAAAAAGCCACAGCAAAATCAAATGTTTTTGGACACAACGATCACAAAAAAAAACTCTGCAAAATCCTAAGAAGAAAATTAGCATCTTTGCTAATTTGTAAATCTGGCTAAAAATTTTTTGTTTGGTTTGGCTTATGCAAACATTTACTCACAAATTGACTGAAAGATTAATAAATTAAGCCCATTGTGTCTTAATGGAGTAATGTAAACCAACAACATATACCTATGATAAATACATACACTATTAAAAAGTAACTTGTTTTCATCACTGTTTTGGACAAAGACAGCCAAGGAAGCTGGTAGAGTTACAACAGATCATTCAGAATTCATTCATTCATTTGCTCATGTCAATTTATGATCATATATATATATATATATATATATATATATATATATATATATATATATATATATATATATATATATGTGTGTGTGTGTGTGTGTGTGTGTGTGTGTGTGTGTGTGTGTGTGTGTGTGTGTATATATATATATATATATATATATATATATATATATATATATATATATAATGTGTGTGTGTGTGTGTGTGTTACATAACTTTTTTTTACTTGTGATAAAAAATGAAGATACATTAATGCAAAGACACGAAATGTTTTTTGGCTGCATCTAAAAAATTTTCTTCTTCATACACTGCAAATGTAATTCATGTTAAAGCTGTTTTAAGCTGTTTATAATTCAGGATTTATAAATCACTGACACCAAACCTGCATTCATAATTGAGCCATGCAGCGCCACATACAATTTCACAGGGTAATTAGACATACACTCACTCACAAGCTACCCACTGCATCCAGATGACATCATATCTATCGAGTGGAGGGGTGAAATCCTGCAGGTTGTCCAGGTAATAGGTCTCCACACGGTCAGCGTAGTCACCCAAGTAACACTCATGGGCATGAAGAATGAACTCCTCCATCATGTCCAACATCTCCATGGTTTCAAATACAGGAAACAGAACCCCTTTCGACACCCGGCCAATCCCACAGCCGCAATCAAGGGCTCGCTTGGTATCGGCCTTCCCTGGTCCCTAACATGATTACATAAAATAAATAGGTACAACTCTAATAGTTTCCATAGACATGCTGCCTAGTGTTAGCATAATCTGTATGCCATTTCCCATTAACATGCTAGAAATTGATTTAATGTATCTGTACTGTAGATTGGCGTTCATTAATTAACTTACATAAAATTCTGCTATAAAATCATCCTGATTTGGCTGTTAAAAGCAATAAATTAAATATGTATTGACTTTGATGCATATACTCACTGGACACTTTAATAGGAACACCTGTATCCTGTCAACCAATCATGTTGCAGCAGTGCAATGCATAAAATCATGCAGATTCAGGTCAGTGAATGTTCACAGACATTCAGAAATCAGAATGGAGAAAAATGTGACCATAGTCTCAGTGACCAGGTCATTTTTTTTTGTTGTTGTTCCAGATGGGCTGCTTTGAGTATTTCAGAAACTGCTAATCTTCTGGGTTTTTGACACATAAACAGTCCATAATAGAATTTGGTGGAAAAAAACATCCAGTGAACGGTTTTACTGGCAGAAAAACATTTTGTTGATATGAAAAAAAAAAAAAAAAAAAAAACACTCTTTACAACCATGGTGAGCAGAAAAGCATCAGAGTGCAAAACAGAGTTCCACTCCCCTGTCAGCCAAGAATTGTAATCTGAGGCCCAGGCTCACTGAACCTGTGAAGATTGGACAAACATCACCTCGTCTTTTTCAGGTCTTCAACTGACCAGTTACCACATGATTGGCTGATTGGATAGTTGGATGAATGAGCAGGCATACAAATGGTTTTCTTTAAGTGGATGGCCTATAATGTTGCTGTTGGTCTCTTGGAAGCCTCTCTGATAAGTTTTTGTGTCTTGTTTTGTTTGGCAGGACATCCTGTTCTTTGTTACCAATGTTTTGTAAAAAAAAATGTTGTACCCATCTGCTGATCAAAACCTTTCGACAATGAGGTCATGTACATGCTTTGCAAGCTCTTTATGGACCATGGCTTCAGCAGTTGGATGAAATTAAGATGTCAAGAAAATCCTACCAAAGCAGCTGATCTTTATTTGGGATTAATCAGGATCACTTCATTGATGGCAGGCGTACGATAATTACTACTGAACATGAGTTTGAATGAGATGGTTCATTCTGAGCACAGTCACATGCCCCATTATAAAAGGGTGTGTGCACTTACGCAGCCAGGTTAATATAAGTTTTAATTCCTAAACCTTAGTTTCATTTTTATGTCACAAAATCCTGCCATTTTTATAGGGGTGTGCAAACTTTTTATATCAAATGTACATATGTACTGTACTTACATGGAGACACACTTGCTGTGTGTGTATATATATATATATATATATATATATATATATATATATATATATATATATATATATATATATATATATATATATATATATATATATATATATATATACACTCAAGGTATTGCCATAATGTCATACCACAAAATTCTTAAGGAACTGTCTGGAGCCCTCCAGGTCCACTTCTGAGATCTCCACAAAACCTCCCATCATACCCTCCTCTGATGCTGGTACATCTCTGTAAAAATTCTGGGCCCTGTAGTAGAACTGCTTCTCTCCCATGATGAACTCACAGGTCACGGCATATAGTTTCACTGAAGACGGACAAATGCAAACATAAAATCAGGCCACAATAATATCAAGTCCCTCTGAGCACATTATAACAAGGAGTAATATAACAAGGAGCTAATCTCCACAGTCTATGGACAGACATCAAGCTGTAATACATAAAACAAACCTTTAGTTCAATGATGGTGTTTAAAAGATATGAGGTATCTGTATGTACAGTATACTGCAAAGGATCAAAGGGCCATGTGGAGAAATGTGCATTCTAAGCAGACAGTGCAAAAGTATTTTTAATTGGCAAAAACTGAGCTTCTAGTCATCCCAGCCTGCCCCTCAATAAACCATAACCTCACTGTACAGCTCAGCTCAACCACACTCAACCCAACCAGAACATCCAGGAACCTTGGGTTAACCTTTGATGACAGCTTGACCTTCACAGACCACATTTCAACAACTGCATGAGCCTGTAGGTTTATTCTGTACAACATCAAGAAAATCAGACCCTATCTCACCAAACAAGCTACACAGCTACTAGTCCAGGCTCTTGTCATCTCAAAACTGGACTACTGCAATGCACTACTCCCGGACCTCCCAGCCAGCTCAAGGTCCCTTTCAAGAACATTCACACTAACTGTTCCTCAGTGGTGGAATGAACTTCCAACCTCAATCCGGACCAAGAATCTGTCACTATCTTCAAAAAAACAGCTAAAGACCCAGCTCTTCCATGAGCACTTAACTAACCCCTAACCTGTCAACTCCCCAAAAAATAAAGACTTTTTTTTTTTTCATATTACTCTGGCACTTACACCTCTACTCTGCGCACTTTGCTTGTTTAGAACTCAATTATAAATCTTGTAAGGTAGCACTACTTGTATTGCTCTCCGCTTGATATATCGCTTTGCTTGTATTTCCTCATTTGTAAGTCGCTTTGAATAAAAGCGTCTGCTAAATGAATAAATGTAAATGTAAATGTAATTAGCCTCAGTGGAATGACTTGGACTACAGTCACTTATAACCACACAACCATTTCCTTCAACACAATGTATTCTTATCATTCTGGAGTTCTTTCTTAACAAGCTTGTATTAAACTGATGAAAACCTGAACAAGTATTAGTAAGGAATAAAACACAACAGTGTGTGCTGTTATAGAAATATAATCAATGATGGGTTAGTGTGATGCTGTTACCACCCTGAAGTTATTTTCCTATAACAGCATGTCCCAAAGTTTTTATTCCTTTTATACTACACTGATTTGCCAACAATCTGCCTCTCTTTTCTCTCTTTTTTGAACTTAATAACACATAAAAAATGCAATGTGTCATGTTACTGAGAGGCCTGCAAAAGCCCTCTGTCCGTCAGACGTCCCTGTGTTGGAAAATTTTAATCTATAGCTTTACATCTGACTGATAGAAAGTGGAGACTCCTTCCAAAAATGTGTACTAAATGTCTTGTCACAGAAAACACTGTTTAAATTTTTATTATGGCATTTGTCAGATGCCCTCATCCAGAGAGACTAATATTAATCTCATTTATACATCTGAGCAGTTGAGCACCTTGCTCAAGGGCCAAACAGCAACAGCTTGTCAGTGCTGGGGTTTGAACTTATAACCTTCCAATCAGTAACCCAACATCTTAACCACTGAGCTATCACTGCTCAAAATTTTAACACGTTTATGCGAAGCATCTGCCATACAAGTTTCTGTCTAAGTCACTACTATGGAAATGATAATGTATTAAAATGGCCAAATTAATATAACCATTGCACCAGGAACTATTGTCAGGGCCACACTGTTCTAGAAAATGAATCAACACCTTCTCACCTGTGCTGTGGTGCAGAGAAATTGAACACTTTATACCACTTGTTCATGGTTGACACATGACAGGAAGAAACTGAATGGGTTGATTGTAAGTATCGAAGAAGTATTACCAAATACTATCTACCAAGAACTGAGAACTTTCCCGTCAAAAACTACATGAGCGGATCAAGTGGTCAAGGAGATATTTGAGAAGCAGGTCACACAATTGACACTATGAATGCAATGTGATACTGAAATGTGAGGAAAGTGTTGTGGAGAACAGAAATAGTAACATGGGGTGAGACCCTGCAGAGAAAAGAGCTTGAGTTACTACTAATATTTTACCTTTTACCCTAGGGAGGTGTGCTCACTTTATGTATATCACTTTACATGTACATTTGTTGTTCCCAGTTAGTAAAGATTAAGATGACCAACAGCTTTCAAAAAGATTTTCAATTTTAAATTTGCATGAAAGGTTTTGGTCACCATCAACCTTTATTTTGACATTTGGAGACATTGTTAGAGATAACAATTTTTATTACTATAAGGTTAATCTAAGACACTTGCCACCTACCCAAAGGTATCTGCTCCAGTAAGTAAAGGTAGCTGGCGAAAAACTCTTGCCTGAGCGTACTGTGCAGGTGAAAGGACATGCTGTTTTTGCACATTTTGTCATCCGTCTTCTCCCACCGTTCCCGGAAAGCTTGATGCGTCCTCCTGAAGTCCATGACAGACGTCAAATCAGAGTGCTGGGAACAGTTTGTGAATAGAATCTGCGAGTTAAAAACCACCACTCTCTCACTCACTCGCTCTCGTTCTCTCTGTTTTCTTCCAGAATGTAAGCTTTGGAAGATGCCTTGCTGTTGCTATTTGTGTCTCTTGAATGTAGCCTGGACGTATCTGATCAGATGGGAGTCCTTTTTCTCCCGAGGGTGCTGAAAAGTGCTGCAGATTAACAGGTCACATGCTTCAGGTCTGGGGTTGAAGTAACAGGCCAAAACGAAAGACAAAACTGGCTGTCAAAGTCACACATGACAGCCATAAGTTCAGAGGAGACCTGAGCTTTCAGCTTAGCCAATTTGTGTAGTGGCCATTTTTAGCACGTCCTTCTTGTCTTGTTTGTATACAAAGTGTCAGATGTCAATAACTTGCTGTTACAGAGAGACTATGAACACAGTGCAATACTTCATCTATGGATCAGCATTTTAAAGTTCTGATTTAGTAAGCCATTTTACACATCTACACACTTTCAGTGAAATGATTAGAGCATTACAAACACCATTGCAAGCTTAGGACTACACAGACACTGTAGCATAATTATTTATCATTTTGTCCTGCTGCTTTTCTCCTCTTGTTCACATGCATACCACCATTTGGTGATTAAGATTTCTGCCTAAATACCATTTGAATAACTTGGTGCAACAAAAGAAAGATCTGGAACAGGAATACCCCTGGGAAATGAGATGCCTATGTAGTATGTAGTAACTGTGACAAATTACAGGCATCGCATTTGTTGGGTCTGTTATAGAGAAACCAGAATTAAGCTCACCAATAATTTTAGGCTTAAAGAAGATGTAATATCAGCTGGGAAACCTTGAACCATGACTGGAACTTAGTTCATGTATTAATGTGAATGAATAAATGATCTTTTATGGGCTCTATCCAACCATGACTTCATAGAACTCACTTTGGGCACAGGGGAATTGTCATGGAACAGGTTTGGGCCTCTTAGTTCCAGTACAATTGTAACGCTACAGCATACAAAGACACAACATATGGGTGTGATGGTCAGGTGTCCACATACTTTTGGCCATATAGTGTATATAAATTTTTCATGTTTTTAAAATGTTCATAGTCACATCAATAGACTGATGCTTTTTTGTTGTTGATGTTCTTGTTTTATTGAGAGCAGCTCTGGTCTTGGAACAGCTCGTTCGTGAACCTACCAACTGCTGAGCTGCTCAAGATGGTCGGTAAACCATGTGCCTGTGGAAAGGAAACAATTTCTGAATTACTGCTACTTATGCAACATCATAGACAATAATATATATATATATATATATATATATATATATATATATATATATATATATATATATATATATTTTTTTTTTTTTACAAAGAATAAGTGAATTATAAAATCTCAAACATTGATTGACCAATTTACTTAAATAATTAGGAAGCTGGAAATTTTACCAACTGGGAAAGATGGTCTACCAGTTTGACCATCTCGGACTGTTAACTACCCTACTGAAAAATATATAATACGTACATAAATACATATTTTTTATAATAAAAAATAATACATACATACCATCACAGAAATTCTAATGGTTTCCACTACAAATACACTTACACACTATCAGCTAACCATTAAAAACATTACCATTATTGGTCCTTAATGGTATCCACTAGACATAACACGCCACAAATTACGATTAGAGACCCACAGGGACCATTACATTTTTCATTAAAATCAATACAATTCTCATTATAACCATTACAAATTCATGAGAATTTCTATTGTTTTGGGGTTTTCTTTAGCAGGGTGGTTAGACGAAGCTATATTTTTCAGAAGGGTTTGGAGGTCCAACAAAGTTATGCATCACTTATTTTATATCGTTAATAATTGTTTAGTAAATTGCACACACAAGCCTGAGTGTAGCTCTGAATATGAGTGTGAACATGGCACGGTCTCCACACCTGCAGATGGCGCTGAAACTTTTGTGTGACACTCCAGTCCGTGATGCATGATGGGTAATGAGACTGGTAACACCCTAGCAACGCATACGTAAACACACGTCGTCTAAAGTAAATCAAACAGCTGTTATATCGTCGTATTAACAACAAAAAGACACAATGCAAGCAGACAACGTAAGATATTTAAAAAGGTGAGTGTGTTCGCGCGCTGTCTGTTATTTCGGTTAGCTCAGTTAGCATTGCAAGCTAAGTGATGCTGTTTGGGTTCGGTTTAATAAAAGAAACACTTCTGCTGTGTATGTAGGTTTAATTATGTTAATGTCACTGTAGACAAAAAAAGAGCACTGATATGGTAATATGTTGTCATCCGAATGCCTAATTACATCCTAAATATCCAGTTAAACTATTGTTCTATGGTATTGATTAAAATAGCTCATAACAGCCATGTTTGTTTGTTTGTTTGTTTTTTTATTTAACTAAATGAACAAGCATATACATGTTTATTTGATTAATGTAAGGTACAGTCAGGTCCATAAATATTTGTACATTGATATAGTTCTAGTTATTTTAGCCTTGTCCCTGCTGAAAAACAAAACAATAGAAACATCACAGAAATTCTAATGGTTTCCACTACAAGTACCATTACAAACCATCAGCTAATCATTAAAACCATTACCATTATTGGTCATTAATGGTGTCCACTAGACATAACTTAACATGACACTGATAGAAGGTAACAAATTACTAGTACAGAATCACAGGGACCGTTACAGTTTCCATTAAAACCAATACAATTCCCAATTAAAACTGTTACCGTTTATATGAGGTTCCTATTGGGGTTATTTTTCAGTAGGGGTGCCACAGTATACAGGAGGTGAAGGTGAATAATGAATAAGAGCTCAAAGTGCAGACTTTCAGCTTTAGTTCCAGGGAGTTTACATAGAAATCAGGTGAACAGTGTAGGAATTACAGCACTTTTTACATGTGATCCCCATCTTTTTAAGGGATTGAAAGTACTTGGACAAACTAACAATCATAAATTAAATTGTCATTTGTAATGCTTGTTTGCAAGTCCTGAAGTCTGAACCACAGACCTCACCAGATGCTGGGTTTCTTCCCTGGTGATGCTCTGCCAGGCCTCTACTGCAGCTATCTTCACTTCCTGCTTGTTCTTCAAAAACCTTCAGTTTTACCTTCAGCATGTGATTGACTTTGCCATTGCAGGGTGTTTCACTTCTTTGTAATGTTCTAAAAAAAAAAAGTCTTGGATTGCTTTCGAAGTATGCTCCAGGTCGGTGTCCATCTGTGGTGTGAAGTCTAATGAGTTTTGAAGCATTTGGCTGAATCTGAACAGATAATATAGCCCTGTACACTTCAGAAGTCATTCTGCTGCATTTATCAGCAGTAAATGCATGAGTAACAGTTTAACTGGCAGCCATACATGCACTTCAGATTATGAGGTATACTTAAGATCATGAGCAGTTCCTTCACTTCCCATCAATTTTTGTCTCATCTGTCCAAAGAATGTTCTTCCAGATCTGTCATAAACTCTAATCTGGTCTTCCTGATTTTGAGTCTTACAAGTGATTTACATTGTGTGGTAAACCCCCTGTATTTTCTCTGGTGAAGGCTTCTCTTGATTGTTGACTTTGATACGCCTACCTCCTGGAGGGTGCTCTTGATCTGGCTAACTGGTCTGAAGGGCTTGTTCTTCAGGAGGGAAGTCTGTAGGCATCTGTCACCACAGTTGTTTTCCAGGGTCTTCCAGGCCTTTGGTGTTCCTGTGCTCACCAGTGTGTTCTTTCTTTTTTTTTTAAGAATGTACCAAATGGTTGATTTGGCCACACCTAATGTTTTTTGCTATCTCTCTAAAGGGTTTGTTTTGATTTTTCAGCCTTTTAATGGCTCCTTGGACTTCCTGTTGAGAGTTAACAGGAACAGATTCTAAATGCAAATAAACTCTAGACCTTTTTATCTGCTTAGTGTAAGTGAAATATTTAGGGAATAACACACACCTGGACATGGAACACCTGAGCAGCCAATTGTCCAATTGCAGATGACATGAAGAAGAAACCTTGCAAGGAACCAGACACGAAATGGGAATCCATTCCTCTTCTGGGTGACACCGTATAGTGTGACTCCAAATCATGACTCTTCTACAGCTGTATACTGTAAGTGTGTAGGGTTGTTTAGTGTGAGTGTCAAAGTTGTTAGGTACACGTCTACTCTATTCAGGTGACTATCCATAAACTTGGGCATATCTTGCACATCTTTAGGGTCTCCATGTTGGGTTATCCAGAGAGCAGAGAGTGAGTCACGTTGCTGTTCCACACAACTCAAACGATATCTGCTTAGCAGTAGACTTACTGAGGTCCCTTTCCATTAATGCACAGACTTTCTCATGCTGCGTATCAGAAGACCGCATACAGACAGTCATTTGATACCTTTATGGTAGGTGTACCTGATACATACAGCACCAGTGTATACATACAGCATGTTTATGGTTCTCAGGAAAGTCAAGGGAGGCAGTCTAGATGTCCATCCTACTGAGAAAGCCCTTATTGTCCAGTATGAAGTGGAAGCGACTATAATGGGAGAAATGGGAGGCCCGATGCTTGGAGAACGCAAGGCGTGTCAGAAAACGTAAGACATGTTTCTGTCTGAGTCCAGTTTGTCATATGTAAATTCAGTAGGGTGATTCCATGTCAAACCAGTCATTTTCAAATTTGGCCCAGACACACTTTGCAACATATGCCCCCCCCCCCCCCCCCCCCCCCCCTTAATAACCCACAAAATCCTGATGATATAAAGATGAACTTTGGTGTATTTATATACCTGTAGAATTAGAATATCTTATTAAACTTGGCATATCTAATGATTTCAGTTATAGATGGCAAACACACACGCAGTTTTCACTTATTTGTAAGATGAACCGAAGATCAACATTTCATAAAATTTGTTGCATCATCCACATTGACAGAAGTCGAGTTTTTGGGGGTCAAACATGAATACCCCTAAAAAGTCATTCTGATTCTACATAATCGAGGATATATACACACCAAATGCCATCTTTATAGCATGTATACTTTGTGAATTAAGGGGAAATTGCACAAAAAAGGGGACATGGCATATGTCGCAAAGTGTGTCTGGGCCAAATTTTGAAATGAACACCTTTTTCTAACGAGTGAGAGTTAACTCAAAAAAATTCTTCTTAGTATTATTTTTTTGTTCTCATGCAAGTACTTACAAATGGTTTTTAAAGGAATCAGCAGAATCTGAGACAGAGTGGTGGAGAAGTCCTCTGCCACAGGTTGATTTGACATGGACTCCCCCATGTCTAAACATCTGTTTAATTGTGTGTTTGTTTTCACTGTCATATTAAATGAACGCGAACATTCCTTCTCTCAGTGTTCGTCTGAAAAGCCTTAACGCCAGCACGGATATTGGGTCATTAGCGCGGAAAGTGGTGGAGGAATGCAAGCTCATTTCACCATCCAAGCTCCCAGAAGTGGAGCGACTGCTCTTCTACCTACAGAACCGCAATTCAGCTCCAGGTATGAAGGAACATGTAGCTATATTCCTCTTCCACCAGAGCACTAGCTAAAGTGAGGGTAGTCATTTAATTTGGATATGATAAATTAGATCCGGTGGTACGTAGAACTGAGCATTTTTTGTTGATGTTCGTTGTTTCTAATCTACAGAGAAAAAAGAGAAGAAGCAGATAAAGCCAAGAGATCCTGCTCCGTTTGAAGGCATGGAGGTATAGCAGTTATACCATTTTAAATTCCTCGCTACATAATTTCAGAAAAATATCCAATCTCTGTATTTTGGGACTCCACACATTTGTTTTGGCAAGTTGATTAGGGCGTCTACTTTGTTCACATCAGAGGTCATTTTAAAACAATCGCTTTATTTACAGCTTTAATTCACTATATTAGAATTCCTGTGGGTCAGAAGTTTACATACACCAATTGACTCTCTCTCTTTAAACGGCCTGGAATATTCCAGTAATTGATAGAATGATTTTAGAAGCCTCTAATTGGCCAATCGTTAGAATTGGGAGTGAATCAGGAGAGCACCTGTGGTTTCCACTTGGTACCTCTGGAAAATGCAAGCAACTCATCCAAACCTCAGGGGGGGGAAAAAAAGAAAAAAAAATTTTTACCTATACATGAGCAGTTCCTCCTTAGGAGCAATTTCCAAAGAACTGAAGGTACCAGGAGCATCTGTTTAAAAAAAAAAAAAAAAAAAAAAAAAAAAGCCAATATAAATATCTTGGGACAACACAGACACTGCATTGTTCATTACAGAGGCACAAATTAACGCCCAGGGATGAAGAAACTTTGATTTGAATGTTTTAACTAAACCCCAAAACAACAACAAAGGCCCATTTTGAAGCATGGGGCTGGCAGCATCAGTTTTGTAGGGATGTTTTGCTCGTGCACTTCATAAAAGACATTAGTGAAATATAAATAACATATCTAAATAGTAATGACACCAATATTTTAGTGAGAATAAAAGCTTTATTGTGCTCATCAATGTGATGATTACTGAGGTTCAGATGAATGAACAAAACTCAGCTTTAAAGACACAAACTGTTTCTCATATATAGCCTATATAACTACCACACAGACCGGGTTACTTCTGGTGTGTGTTTTGTTATCGGATCTAATTTCTGTTCTGTGGACATTAAATGTTAGCTAGCTCTCTACCATCACTCTGTAGGAAGTTGTGTGGCTGTGAGTTGCCATTACTGACTTGTAAGGAACACGATGAGTATTTTTTTTCTCTGCTCACTCAGTAATGATATTTAATAGACAGTGCATGCCCAAAAGTGACAAACCTAGCGCTGCCTTGTTGCTTGCTAGTGTAAATGCAAGGTGAGTTACGTGGTGTGATGACGAGTTAAACAATGTGACGCACGTTCTGTTGGGATATTGCAGCTGGACGAGGAGGCCAACATTAACAGCATCGATGACTACGTGGAGCTGCTGTACGAGGACTTTCCAGAGAAAATCAGAGGAGCCACGCTTATTCTGCAGCTGGCCCGTAATCCTGACAACCTGGAGGAGCTGCTTCAGAACGGTAAGCAGCAACATCAGATTGCAGGGAAGCAAAAATGCCTTGCAGAATCACCTGGTCCAGTGAAACCAGTTGTAATGGTGTGTAATTAAATGGTGAGAGAGAGTGAGCCGATGGGTCCCGAGAGTTTAAGGATGGTAGTCTTCACATAACTGCACGCACAAAGTCTGGATTTTTTGGATATGTTACTGAAAGCAGTAACATATTTTTCAGTAACCATCTGGGGGCAAAAATCTGAATCACTTGGAGTAAATTAAGTAATCCAATTGATGTACAGTGGTGTGTGAAAGTTTTTGAACCCTTTAGAATTTTCTATATTTCTGGATAAATACGAACTAAACCATCATCAGAGTTTCAATTAAACAAATGAGACAAAAATATTGTACCTGGTCATTTATTTATTGTGGAAAATGATCCAATATTACATATCTGTGAGTGGCAAAAGTATGTAAACTTTTTTGTTTTCAGTGTCTGGTGTGACCCCCTTGTGCAGCAATAACTGCAACTAAACGTTCGATCAGTCCTGCACATCGGCTTGGAGGAATTTTAACCTGTTCCTCAGTAAAGAACAGCTTCAACTCTGGGATGTTGGTGGGTTTCCTCGGGACTCGAACCCCGGACCCTGGAGGTGTGAGGCGAACGTGCTAACCACTAAGCCACCGTGCACCATCATTCTATATTGACAATATGTTAGAAATATAATGTTAGAAATCACTGATCTACTTCAGAATTCATTGTTCCATCAATGATGGCAAGTCATCCTGGCCTAGATGCAGCAAAACAGGCCCAAACCATGACACCACCACCACCATGTTTCACAGGTGGAATCTTATATTAGAAGGTTCTTATGCTGTAATGCAGGGATTTCTTTTCTCCAAACATAACCCTTCTCATTTAAACCAAAAATTTGTATTTTGGTCTCATTTATCTACAAAACATTTTTCTAATAGTCTTCTGGCTTGTCCACGTGATCTTTAGCAAACTGCAGACGGGCAGCAGTGTTCTTTTTGGAGAGCAGTTGCTTTCTCTTTGCAACCCTTCCATGCGCACCATTATTGTTCAGTGTTCTGCTGATGGTGGACTCATGAACATTAACATTAGCCACTGTGAGAGAGGCCTTTAATTGCTTAGTAGTGACCCTGGGTTCCTTTGTGACCTCGTGGACTATTACACATCTTGCTCTTGGAGTGATCTTTGTTGATCGACCACTCCTGGGGAGGGTAACAATGGTCTTGAATTTCCTCCATTTGTACCCAATCTGTCTGACTGTGGATTATTTAACCTTTTCCATCTTGATGAGCATCAACAATTCTTTTTTTCCCTAGAAATCTCCGTTGTTCATGCCATTATGCACTTCCACAAACAAGATCAGACTTTGATTGGTCCCTGTTTTTTAAATAAAACAGAGCGCTCACTCATACCTGATTTTCATCCCATTGAATGAAAAAACCCGACTCTAATTTCACCTTCAAATTAACTGCTTATCCTAGAGGTACATACGTTTGCTACTAACAGATATGTAATATTGGATCGTTTTCTTCAGTAAGTAAATGATTGGTGTAATATTTTTCTCTCATTTGTTTAATAGGGATCTCTTTGTCTACTTTCAGTACTTGTGTGAAAACCTGATGATGTTTTAGAAATGTAGAAAATTCTGAAGGGTTCACAAACTTTCAAGCACCGCTGTATAATGTCTGGTTTAGCCGAATATCTAGCGATGTTAAAATCTGGAAATTTACAGCCATGTAGCAACAGTCATTTTATTAGCGTATGTATACCATATGTTCAAGCATCAGAGTTACATTCTCAGGATTAACCATTAAGCACACCTTGTGTCCGGCTTGGAGGTGGAGGAAATAAGCATTTGTGTTTTTAGTGAATAGCTAGATACTCTACGTAATGCAATCTTTCCTATACCTATTATCCCGTTCACTTGAGTTGAATGCATTTTATCCAAACCTTAAACAAGTAGGGAATTAAATAATGCTCATTCAAAATGTGTGTGTGGAAATTTCAGGAATAAAGCTCCAAGAAATAGCCAAAGTATTATTATACACAGTTAAATAACGATCTAAGTATTTGAATAGTTGGATTATGTTTAGAAAATAAAGCTGTGCTGAGAGGGTTCGTTGGATTTTTATTATTTTTTTTAGTTGAATCCCAATAGACCAGTCAGTTCTGCTTTGTGTCTCTTTATACAAGCTAAGACTGAGAATTAAATGATGAGTGTTGCTAGTGAGTGAGTATGCGTAGCTGTTATATGATCCAACCAACCAACCAGTGCCACTTACTAATATAAATGTTTGTTAGGGGAAACGCAGCGCTTGCTTTCTGATGTAATTATCCCTGGTTTAAAACATGTGACTGTATACAAGACTGTTTCGTGGTGTGCTGTGCTGAAACCATAATTCACAAATCAGGAAGCTTTGTGGCATTTATGTGACATCCCCATGTTTGTGTGCGTACATAGACTATCTCTTTTCAGCGAATATTTCCCAGCTGTGTTCTCCGTCAGCCGACGGTGCTCAAAACCACACATCCAGTGTCCATCTCTTCTGTCACAACGCATTAGTTCCTTCATAAACCTGTCAGAACTCATTACCATAACCGTGTTTGGAAATGGTGATGGGGCTCTTGCAGAGTCACAACGGGGTCATGCGGAAACGAGAGGGTCCAGGGGCCACATGCTGCAGCACAACGCGCATGTCCGCTCGCAGAGGAAGTCTCATTTCTCACGCCGCACGAGACGTGACCTCTCCTCCTCTCTCGTCCTGTAGCTCCTGGGTCCTCTGACCCTTCTTCTCTTCTCTGTAACTCACACTCTGCCTCCCTCTCTGTTGCTTTAACCTTTCTTCCATCATTTCCCTTGTCTTTAGTTCACCCTCCCTCTGGTATATTTCCGCTCACAGTAAAGCGTTCCTCACGTTCCACATTCTAACCCTGGTTCCTCACTTCAACTCGGCCATTGTAGTGGTGCTGTTACAAATATTTCCTTAACCTTCTGTTACTGTTGTCTGTTAATGTCGCTCATGCTCTTTTAGCCATCACATATTTGTGTGTCGGTCTGGGAAAACCCTTCACATGGTCAAACGTTGACGTTTTTTTAATATATATACAGTACTTCTGTAAGCTACATGTTTCTCTTATGCGTCTCTTATATATCGCCACAAGTAAAGTTAAAGCATTTTCAGGTCTGCTAACCACCATAAGTAGAGATGCACCGATACTAAATTTCTCGGCCGATACGATAACCAATTATTCGGTGATATTGGCCGATACTGATAACCAATTATTGAGAGTGATATTGGCCGATGCCGATAACCAATTATTGAGAGTGATATTGGCCGATGCCGATAACCGATTATTCAGAGTGATATTGGCCAATGCCGATGACCGATTACTCAGAGTGATATTGGCCGATGCCGATGACCGATTATTCAGGGCGATATTGGCCGATGCCGATGACCGATTATTCAGGGCGATATTGGCCGATGCCGATGACCGATTATTCAGGGCGATATTGGCCGATGCCGATGACCGATTATTCAGGGCGATATTGGCCGATGCCGATGACCGATTATTCAGGGCGATATTGGCCGATGCCGATGACCGATTATTCAGGGCGATATTGGCCGATGCCGATGACCGATTATTCAGGGCGATATCGGCCGATGCCGATGACCGATTATTCAGGGCGATATCGGCCAATGCCGATGACCGATTATTCAGGGCGATATCGGCCAATGCCGATGACCGATTATTCAGGGCGATATCGGCCGATACCGATAACCGATTATTCAGGGCGATATCGGCCGATACCGATAACCGATTATTCAGGGCGATATCGGCCGCTAACCGATTATTCAGGGCGATATCGGCTGATACCGATAACCGATTATTCAGAGCGATATCGGCCGATACCGATAACCGATTATTCAGAGCGATATCGGCCGATACGATAGTTCTGCCTTTTGTGCCTTCTTATGAATTAATAATAATTAGACTCGACGCTGCTTCACTGCTGCTCACTTCCGGTGTAAAATTTTAGCGGTGCAGAGATTACAAACTGCAGTTTTATCATTCCACTCGAGAGAGAGATAATCTTTACACACAGCATGAAATCAGTGTGTTTTCCCGCCCTCTTTTGATTGACAGGATATAATCGGCACTGATCATCGGATGTTTTTAAACTATCGCCCGATAGTCCATAGCGGGTAAAATAGCCTTTATCGGCCGATACATCGGTGCGTCTCTAATCATAAGTGAAATTTTTTTTCTATTTCTACTGAAAGATGCCCTGCAATCCTTGACATTTCTAACCTACTGCTAAAACATTCCTTTGACATTTTTTAAGAACGACAAGTTTACAGTTGTAAAGCAGTTTCTGTCTCATCACCTGAGGTACAAGTCACTCGCCATATTTAAACATGAACCTCATCGTCATCTCTTTGCTCTACTGATCTCCGTTCGTTCGGCGAGGAAATAAGTGCAGATCAATTCAAACTAATAATGAGCATTTTTGTATCTAATGTCTTTTTATTCAGTCATTGTTAAAACTTCTATAAAGAGTGTGTAAAGCTTTTCTCTGTCTTTCTCCGTTTTGATGACAATGTGACCGAGCAATACGGACATTCTGACAGTTGGCATCGGATCACAAAATTGTCTGATTAGGCTTATTTCTATTTTACTCAGGTATGCAGCTATCCAAAAACTTAATTGGAATGTAAGGAAAGCAAGGTTTGGTTAGCTTTTAGACAGCTTTAGGCAGACTGACTGCAATTACCGCTGCTTTTGTTAAACTGCTGCCTTACCTGATCTGATCTTTGCAGGCAGATATCCCAGGCAAGTTTAGAAAGTAGCCCAAATTTCCACATTGTTTTGGTAAAATACCTTGACAGGTATTTGATAGAACGCCACACGTATCATATTTATTCAGTGTGTTTTAGCAGTCTATAAGTAAGTTTCAATCCTACATTATTTTTATATGACAGTGTTGAAGCCACATTCGTTATGCTTTGAACTTGGTTTGGGTTGCCGTACATATCCGCTTCAGCTTCACACCTTTATACAGAGAGAGATCACTGAGATTGAACAAATTTTACAGTTATAACTCATCCATGAAGGGCTACTAATATCCATGTTTATATCTCTTTATGTTGTTCATATTCCTACAAATGCTACAGATACTGAGCTTGGAAGTGTATACAGTGGTTTAATTAGTGAGAATAGTGAGTCAGGTCTGAGTGGTGTGTGTGTGTGTGTGTGTGTGTGTGTGTGTGTGTGTGTGTGTGTGTGTGTGTGTATGTGTGTGTGCTGCTCCTCCTCCACAGAGACAGCTTTAGGAGCCCTGGCACGAGTACTGAGGGAGGACTGGAAGCAGAGTATAGACTTGTCAACTACCATCATCTACATCTTCTTTTGTTTCTCCAGGTATTAAGCAGGATATCAATATTTCCACTAACACTTTCTAGTCTGAATGTTGGAGCCACTTTCACGATATGTTATTACAGAGGCTTGTTTTCTTTCTTTTTTTTTTTCTTTTTTTTTTTAATAATCGTGTTAAATTGCTTCATCATAATAATAATGCCCACTGTCGGGACCAATTAGAGTAACGGATTGAGTAGATGACCGTGAAAGCCCATAGTTGTTCTTGGCTCCAGTGTAGTTCATTGTTTCTCTGCTGGGCTGCGAAATGAACTTGGTTCATATCCATCATATACTGGGGATCGTGTTGGGCGCTAGCTGCAGCTTTATTTTGGCATGCCTGAACGTAGTCCAAATCTCCGAGTCAAAACACGTGAATGTTCCTTCCCCAGTTTCATCCAGTTCCATGCGCTCATCACTCACTATAAGATTGGCATTCTGTGCATGGGCATCATGGAGCATGAGCTGAAGAGGTACGACCTGTGGCAGGAGGAGCTGCAGAAGAAGAAGCGAGCTGATATCCTTTCTGCGTGGTTGGTCAGAGGTAAAAGGGACTCTGGAGTCATACAGGGGTCAAGTGGTTAAGTCGGGTTAATGGTCAGAGGCGCTTTATTGCTTCATTTTGAACAGTTCTGAATGAGACAAATGTCTGTAAAATAACAGATCTCCGGGATGCTGTCATGGAATATATTAACCGTTTAAGCATTTGGAGTTGAATTAAAAAAAAATTCATAAATCTGAAATTTGTTCATACGCAGCGAATAAAAATACTAGATAAAATTGTTGAGAAAAAGAAACAGATGAACAAATTGTAATAAACCACTTTTCTAAGTTATACAGACCTCTATTAGTCCCTGTCTATTTAGAAGCACTGTGTACATCACTGTCAGCAGGTCAGTGTGTATATATATATATATATATATATATATATATATATATATATATATATATATATAATACCTGAACAACACACATTTAAGTTGCACTCGATTCGCCTACAGTTACATTCTAATTCAGGAAAGATTTCCTCTGTATACCTAGAATATATAAACAGTTTAAACCAAGTCTCTGGATTATGATTACTTGTTACTTAATGTTTTGATTTTGTTTAATCGGTCTTATTTCTGCATTACAGTGGTGCTTGAAAGTTTGTGAACCCTTTCGAATGTTCTATATTTCTGCCTAAATCATAACCTGACCTAAAGCGTCATCAGATTTTCACACAGGTCCTAAAAGTAGACAAAGAGGACCCATCTTAAACAAATGAGACAGAAATATTTCAAACCTCACACCCGATCATCATTTGTACACAATCTGTCTGACTGTGGATTGTTTAATCTTTTCCAGCTTGCTGAGCATCAACAATTCTTTTTCTGCGGTCACTTGAAATCTCCTTTGTCCATGCCTTGATACACTTCCACAAACAAGATCAGACTTTGATTAATCCCTGTTCTTTAAATAAAACGGAGCACTCACTCATACCTGATTTTCATCCCTTTTATTGAAAACACCCGACTCTTAATTTCACCTTCAAATGAACTGCTAATCCTAGAGGTTCACATACTTTTGCTGCTCACGGTTATGTAATATTGGATCATTTTCCTCAACAAGTAAATTTCCAAGTATAATATCTGAATAACATTTTTGTCTAATTTTACGATTTGTGTGAAACTCTGATGATGTTTTAGGCAGATATATAGAAAACCCTAAAGTGTTCACAAACTTTCAAGCACCTTGGTATATTTTGATTTGTGTTTTCCGCTTTGTAACGTGGCAGCCCTCTCCCTCCAAGCGTTTCCAAAAGTTTCAATAAACCAAATGAAATTTGAATGCGTTTAATAGAGTGTAAGCAGAGTCATGTTAAAAGTCCTTGACAGGGTTGAACGGGAGGAAGACCCAGAGAACCAAAACCTGAAGAAAGAGTATGAGAAAGCGCTGAAGAAGTACCACGGCTTGCTGACCAAGCAGGAACAGCTGCTGAGAGGTAATATTTTGAACCCGCACGAATGTACACTGAGATGGAGGTTGGCGAGGTAATATTTGTATTATTTCCCTGATAGTGGCTCTGTATCTACTGCTGAATCTGTCTGAGGACACGCGCATAGAGCTGAAGATGAGGAACAAAAATATAGTGCACTTGCTGGTGAAAACCCTGGACCGGGAAAGTGAGGAGCTCCTGGTGCTCGTCGTGTCCTTTCTGAAGAAGCTCAGCATCTTCTTGGAGAACAAGAACGATATGGTGAGGGGGACACACGTACTCTTCTGTATCCTG
Organism: Ictalurus punctatus; assembly: GCF_001660625.3. NCBI lineage: Eukaryota > Metazoa > Chordata > Actinopteri > Siluriformes > Ictaluridae > Ictalurus > Ictalurus punctatus. The sequence continues at coordinate 12,366,626 of NC_030440.2, read as the reverse complement.
GTTTCAAGTTATATGTCTATTCCATATCAGTTGTATGACTTTTTTTTTTTCCTTATGTAAGTTATGTAAGCGAATTTTCAACTACAGACTGAATTATTCTTAAATAGACCAGTTTTGGATATAGTAAATTGGCACTAAAAATCTATTCCTACTTTTCTATTCTATAAGAATATCAAACGTCTGGACTAAAAGCTGCTCTCTACAGTTCACCTCATTTCTAATCATAGGCCAAAAATCCCATTTCATGTTTCGCTAAAGTTAAAATGGAGTCGTCTTCTTTAGTCTAAATATGCACACCGTGTCCCAGTGATGGACTTTGCACGTAACAGTTAGCAACTTGACCCCCCCCCCTTTTTAATGGTTTCCGTGTGCACTGTGGCAGCAATAAATCATTGCAGTAACAGTCATTAGCATTGAAAGCTGGTTTGGAAGCAGGTTAGAGAGGCTGTAATGGGTCTCAGATTTCCTCAAGTCAGTGTGGCTGCGGCTCCGTCTGCAGCAGCCCACAGGCGCGTTAACAAGCCGGGCCAAGGCTACGTGACGAGACCTAAGCGCACACTCTGAGGTGTGAAATAGGCAGTGTGTTACTGATGGGACAGACTAGAAATAGATCTAGTTGCTGTAGAGAGCAGTGAGTAGCTATTATCCAAAATTTTATCTTTTAACTTCTATTGTCTCTCTTAATGTTATCCCATCATATCTCTCTCTCGCTCTCTCTATCTGACCACCCACTTGCTGTTAATCTGTGTGTTATGCTGGCGCTGTGTGTATCCCAGGCTGAAACGGACACTGTGGAGAAGTTGGCTAAGCTGGTCCCTTGTGATCATGAGGATCTGCTGAATGTCACTCTTCGTCTCCTCCTCAACCTCTCCTTCGACACAGGCCTCCGCAGCAAGATGGTGCAGGTGGGCCTGCTGCCCAAGCTCACCGCGCTGCTAGGTATGCCATGCACTTGTAGGCATGATATGATCAGCTTATATTAAGTTCCCACTGAGTAAATGGCAATGGCCTAAATCATGCTGATAGATCACTGTTAATGCGTCTGAATGTTTATATAAGATAACTGCATTCGCTATTTCACGCAAGGGTGTGGTAATAACTCTGTTTGTTAATGCGTGTCTCTGCCTGACCATCACATGAAGTTATGTAAGACTGACAATCAAGACTTTTAAGCCAGGCATTTGTGGACTTTTCTTCAGTTACATCCATTACATCATATTGTTAGACAAAACAAACATATCTAATGCAAAATATGGAGCAGAAAATGGACCTCTACCTGGGCGGCTGTGGCTCAGGTGGTAGAGCGGGTTGTCCACTAATCGTAGGGTTGGCGGTTCGATTCCCGGCGCACATTACTCCATATACCGAAATGTCCTTGGGCAAGACACTGAACCTCGGGTTGCTCCCGATGGCAAGTTAGCACCTTGCATGCTAGATCTGCTACCATTGGTGTGTGAGTGTGTGTGTGAATGGGTGAATGAAACACAGTGTAAAGCGCTTTGGAACCGCTAAGGTTAAAAAAGCGCTATATAAGTTCTTACCATTTACCATTCCTAGTCTGTGTTCTGCTCCATATATTGACGCTGCATGTCTTGTCTGTATGTTTACAGCCATGCATGAGGCTGCAGTCATACATCATCCCATACTATCTTTAATATTCACTCATTAATTTTGTCAGTAACTCCACCAAAAATGTTAGTCTACATACATGTCTGTGCCCACACACATCGGCTACTGTAGATCAGATGGAGTTTTTGCATCTGTGCGTGACTGAGCTGTCTAAACTGTTTATATATTAGTATTGTTAAATCACGGACAGCAGGGCATCTGTACATCACTCAGACTATGAATGATGTTACACATCTACATAAACACATGTGAATCACCAGCATGACATAAATCTTCTGTGTAATACTAATTACACTGTAACATGGCTTACAAAAACATTTTGTATTTTTTTTTATTAATATATTAATTAATCTGCCATGATACAATATATGCAGCCATAATTGTATAAGCACAGTGTGTTTGTTTTTTTATGTGTGTTATTTTATGTTTATTTTTTTATTTATTTATTTTTGTTTATTTTATATTAGAGTTTTGAGAACTTCATTACAATATCGTAAAGCCAATTTGACCTTTTATGACGTATAAGACTTCTTTCTGCTGATATTATTGGTTATTAATCAATAATAGATTTATTCCCCATTTGCTGTTATAATAAGCCCCATTCTTCTGGGAAGGCTTTCCACTAGATTTTGGGGCGTGGCTGTGGGGATTTGTGTTCATTCAGCTACAAGAGAATTAGTGAGATCAGGCACTGATGTTAAGAAGTGAGGAGGTCTGGGGGGGTGCAGTCGGTGTTCCAGTTCATCCCAAAGGTGTTCAGTGGGGTTGAGGTCGGGACTCTCAAGTTCTTCCAGTACAACATTAACACACCATGTCTTCATGGTGCTCACTTTGTGAACAGGGGCATTCAATTCAATGAAATGTGCTTTGTATAGCGCGTTTAACAATGGCCGTTGTCACAAAGCAGCTTTACAGAAACATATCAATTCAGGATATAGATTTTAAATGTATGAATTGTTTGAGGTGACTGTGGAAAGGAAAAACTCCCTGAGAGATATGAGGAAGAAACCTTGAGAGAAACCAGACTCAAAAGGGAGCCCATCCTCATCTGGGTGACACTTGATAGTGCAATTATATAAAATTCCCTTCTATAACATTGTACTACATCGTCGAATAGTGCTAATATGTAACCAGAAAATTCATTACAGTTTTCACATGAAGTCTGTTTTGTTGAACTTCTGGAGACTTGAGTGCAAAACTGTTTGTGGCAATTGTAGTCCTAAGCCATCATAGTATAACTGTTCATATGAATTGTGGTCCTAAGCCATCATGGTTTTTTCAGTGCTACCACCCTCAGTAATCTCAGTGATCTTTAGGCTGCACCATGTGGGACCATCCTCAGCAGCAGCATATGATTTCCAATTGATGAGAACTCCAACCAGAAGTAGGGCATCGGGATGGATTGTCATGCTGGAACAGGTTTTGGGCATCTTAGGTCCAGTGAGGGGAAATCATTATGCTTAAAGACATTCTAGACAGTTCTGCACTTCCAGCTTCCAACAATTTGAGGAAGGCCTACATATGGGTTTAATGGTCAGGTATCTATATGCTTTTGGCCAGGTCAGGTCCTAATTCACTGGGTATGCTAAAGTATGAAAGTACAAAAGCGTTGCTGCTAATTTGGTTCAGTAGAGTTCTACAATAAATAATACACTAAAAAATGTGCATGACAGGATAACATGTACATGAATGAGAGTGTAATTAATACCTCTATGTGTGTGCCGATCCCAAAGGTGAAGGGTTATGAAACCTTTAAATGCCGTGTAACTGTTTTTCCATGACACTGTGGTTGATTAGTCCTTCTAGTACTGTAGAATTTTTATGAGGCAGGTCAGGGAAGGGTCTCTTAAACGACTGTTTCAGAAACAGCTGCAAGTACTGCAGTACAAGACATTGTAAATCTCTAATGACCTCTTGTTGTTTTTTCAACCCTGCTTAACCCCTTTACAATTTTAGTATAGAATTGAATAATCTAGTAGCTAGCAAAATAAAAACGCACTATATTAGCATACATCAGCAAGTTTAGTCATCCGGCTGACCGAACAGACTCTGTCTGTGTCCGGCTCTTAATCTAACCACTTCCTGAGGAGAAATATGGCGTGTGATTGGTGCCTGATCCATACATACAGGCGTGGTTGCCTTTGGCACTATTGATGTGTCTTTTTAAGGGTCCTGGTGGTGTCATGTGTCCCACATAATTAATATAATATAGTTGTTAAAATAACAAGCTCGCTCTTAAAGTAAATGTTGTTCTTCCAGGACGGGGGATGTCCAGTGTTAGCTACCTGTGGAGATCCGTAAGCATATGCGATCACTCACACTCAGAAGAACTTCCTGCAGCTAAAGGTCTATTCATCCAGCCAAGGCCCTTGTGTTTAAATTTCAGAAAAGAATGTGTGTGTGTGAATGTGAAAGTCGAGGAATGTTCACGTGTTGTCCTAAACTTCCATCTGGCACTCAGACTGATGAATATAATTATCTGAGATGAGAATTCGTCTCATCTCTTATCTATTTGGAGCTGGCCTGCTAGAGTGAGAAGTCCACAAATCCCAGCAGCCCACACTGAAGGTCACAACCCTGATGATAAGATAAACGTAGCGAGGTTCAGCCTCCTCTCATCACTGATGTGTGTGTGTGTTATCTCTGAGCTGTGAGGAGGAGCTAACCGTAATCCACAAACATATTTTGCACTGTTTAATCCATGCGGCACCTTTTAGAAGCATTCAGTTGATTCTGAATTTAAGGACAGGGAAAAGGGAAAGAGGTCAGTGATCGCTAACCTTTTACCTCATTTTTCAAATCAAAGATGAACACATTCAATTTGATTTGTGTAGCACTTTTAACAGTGGACATTGTCACAGAGCAGCTGTACAGAAATGTGTCAATTCAGGATATAAATTTCAATACATTAATCGTTAATGAGCAAGCCAGAGGTGACGGTGGTGAGGGAAACTCCCTGAGAAGATATGAGGAAGAAACATTTAGAGGAACTGGACTGAAAGGGAACCCGTCCTCATCTGGGTGACACCAAAGAATATATTTATACAACCCCAATTCTGTAAAAGTTGGGACAGTACTGATGACTGCAAGACATTCAAACAGTTGGGACAGTCGTCTGTTTAGCACTGTGTAACATGACCTCTTCTTTTAATAACACTTTTTAAGCGTTTGGGCGCTGAGTGAAGACACCAGTTGGTTAAGTTTAGCAAGCGGAATTTTCCCCCATTCATCCATTATGCATTTCTTCAGCTGCGCAACTGTACGAGGCCTTCGTTGCCTTATTTTGCGCTTCATAATGCACCACACATTCTCAATTAGAGACAGCTCAGTACTGCAGGCAGGCCGTGCTAGCACCCGCGCTCTGTGTTTACGCAACCATGCTCTTGTAATCTGGGCAGAATATGGTTTGGCGTTGTCCTGCTCTGGATGGCAGCATATGTTACTCCAAAATGTGTACATATCTTTCTGCATTAATGGCCCTCACAGATATTTAAGTTTCCCATGCGTTGGGCACTGACACACCCGCATACCATGACAGACGCTGGCTTTTGGACCTGACGTTGATAACAGCTTGGATAGTCCTCTTCCTTTTTGGCCCAGAGAAAACGACGGCTGTTTTGTCCAAAAACTATTTGAAATGTCGATTCGTCGGACCACAAAACACGATTCCACTGTGCTACTGTCCACCTCAGATGAGACCGAGCCCAGAGAAGTGGGCGGTACTTCTGGACAGTGTTGATGTATGACTTCTGCTTTGAATATTAAAGCCTTAACTCACATCTGTGGATGCAGTGGCGAATGGTGTTGATGACAAAGGTTTACCAAAGTATTCTGAGCCCATGTCAGGATATCCATTACAGACTCATGACGGTTTTTAAGACAGTGACGTCCGAGGGATCGGAGATCACGCACATTCAGAAGTGGTTTTCTTGCCCTTTACACACAAAGATTTGGCCGGATTCCTTGAATCTTTTAATTATATTGTGCACTGTAGAAGGTGAAAAGCCCAAAATCCTACCGATTTGTCTTTGGGGAATGTTGTTCTCAAAGTGTTGGATTATTCGCCGACTGATCTGTTGGCAGATTGGCGAGCCTCGACCCATCCTTGCTCTTAAAGGACTAGGCCTTTTTTGGAGGCTCCTTATATACTATGATTAGACGATTACCTCACCTGTTTCATATCACCTTCTTATTTCAACTCGTCACATCGCTATTAGTCCTACATTGCCCCTGTCACAACTTTTTTGGAACATGTTGCATACATCAATTTCAAAATAAGTGATAATCTACAAAAAACTGTGCAGTTGATCAGGTCAAACATCAAATACCTTGTCTTTATACATTTTTTGTTTAAATACAAGTCAAAGTACATTTACAAATCCCTCCTCTTTGTTTTTCCATACAATTTTCCATACTGTCCCAATTTTTTCGGAATTGGGGTTGTACATAAATCCATTCTATAACTGTGTACTGCATGGTCAAAAAGTGCAATTGTTGTGCAACTCCTGCCCGCTCTTGCCTTTATTGTTTAACTCATTTCATGCAGTTTTCGCAAATATAAACAAACGAGTTTAAACAGGGCTGCAGTGGGGTTTTGAACATTTTTATAGGGGCTGATCTTGTGTGTAATAAACACATGAATCAGAAAGGCTAGGCTAGTATTGCAAACCGTGTTTAATTTGAAGTCATTTACCGCACAGTGCTGGGAATAAAATCGCCTAGTGAAAAAGAGCAGGGAAAAAAGGGCATGGTAAGATGAAAATGGAATGGACTTCTGGTCTTTTTGCTTTGTGTTAAAGTAGTTAATGTAGGCTGCGGTCTCTAAATGGAGACCCCTGGTCACCCCATCTCTAAATGGAGAAACTGGTCACCCCATCTCTATGTTATCTCTATCTATCCTGTGAGCTTTATTCCTTGAGAATTTAGAAAAGTGCACCTTTTAGAATTGCTAACGTAAGGTCACGGCTTTATGTAAGGCTGCTCAACTTTTGCTTCTTTGTGTTGTGTCCATCAACTTCACAGGATCACTCTTTGTAATGCCACCTCGTAAATCTGCCCTGCTTTGAAGTCTGTTTACTGCAGCTATTCACTGTTTATTTGTGGGAAGGCTGGCCATGTTGAAATCCTCGTCTAAAGGCCAAGTAGTGGGACAAAGGCTGACGCCTGCAGGCCTCCTCTCTGTACTTTCTTGGAGGCTGGGTGGTTTGTAATTGAAGTGCAGCTCTCCTGCTCTCCCACTAACTGCCCCTGAACAGCATAATTAGTTTCTAACAATGCTTTTTTCCCCCCACGGCCTTCTCCCTTTCCAGGGCTCCAGTAGGGTTTTGAAATTTTTTTTTTTTTTTTTAACAGGGGCCGATCTCCACAGCCCTCGTAAAGAATCCACTGTTGTGTTCTCCCTACCTGCCGAGCCGAGCACTACTGTGCATGCGTATGTGCGTGTCTCTTCGCTAATGAGAAGCACATGTTCAGGCCAATCGCCGTTGCTGGCAGAGTAGAGCAGCATGGCTTGAAGTTATTAATGGCAGTAAAATTTATGCTTCCTTCTTTTTGCCAATTAAATGGAGGAGTCCTTTTCTTTCGGGGTCTTGGAAAGAACATCTGGCTTCAATAGGCTGAGATAACCTAGCCTGAAGGGTCCGCGACCGGCTCCGACTGGTCCCCTCTTTCACTTTCCCTTTCTCTCCCCCTCTCTACTCTCTCTTTTTGTCTCTCGCTCACACTCACTTTCTCTGATTAAGCTGGAGACCTCACTTCTGACCTTTGCGTGTGTGTGAGAGAGTGTGTGCGTCAGTGAAAGGCCCCAAGAAATATGCTAATTTTTTTGTTGTTGTTGTTGTTTTTTGGACATTGCTTCATGTTTACAAGAAATACTTCTGGAACCAGTAGGCACTCTTTAATATCAATAAGACATTTTCAGACTGAAAAAGTGATTAATTATTCATAAATACTTAATGTTAACTTAAATTAACATTTTAACTAACTTGTCCATACAATAAAGTATGGGGGAGATCTAGAATAAGAGTTGTCTATTTAGTGTAATTTTGCTTTTTCTCTAATCAGCAAATATATTTTTGTTGTGTGTGTGTGCATGCTTGTTTCAGGAGATGAAGCACAGAAGCATTTAGCCATGCGCATACTGTACCATATTAGCATGGATGACCGCTTCAAGTCCATGTTCGCCTACACAGACTGTATTCCACAGGTAAGAGCTCAGTGCATGTGAGTATGTGACTTTAAATATCAACGAGAAAAGGGACAACATATGAGGGTGTTCTGGAATGGGTCAGAGCAGACAGGTTTGGTGAATTAAAACTGGGTTTGAATTCAACTTAGTCAGTCAGTAAGGAGAGAGGAGAGATCCAGAGGTCCGGATATGGGAGCATGGGATTTGTAGTCAAATTATGCATGCTTTAGCCTTTAGGATGTACAAAAGCGCTTTAGGGTGGTGAGGAAGCGCGAGCAGGGCAGGTGCCAGTAAGTCTAGCCGCTGTGTGATTACGGCTCCAGGGCTGCCGCTATGTGATCCTCCAGAGCTGGGTGATTGCACAGCATGGCCTCCTCTCAGAGCTGACTAGCCTTGGCCAGGCCTGCCTGCCGCCCTGTTTAATGTTAACGTCACATATACACAAACTCACTTCAAGTTGCACACCCTGGGCTCCTGTTCAGTCCCGGGCATGTACTTTACATCTGAGCTAATAAGGAGTGACATGGGGGATACACTTCTAAAATCAGGAACTGTTTTGGGGGAAATCCTAAGCTCCTGCCTGTCTAGGCCTGGGCTAATTAGAGCAGTTCTCTGGATGTCTGCTCAATTTGAGCTTGAGCTGAGATAGCCAATGGAGAGAACATTAATTTGGTCCTACCAAAGCTTAATTTTATGTCTTGGGTGCTTTGATTTTGAACTCATGAGCTTTGAGTTTGGATTAAGTGCATATTTAATCCTTATTATGGCATAGTGCTGATTGTGTATGCACTCTGACAACTGACAGGTGATGAAGATGTTGTTTGATTGCGGTGAGGAAGGCGCAGACCCAGAGCTCATCTCCTTCAGCATCAATCTGGCAGCCAACAAGAGAAATGCACAGCTCATTTGTGAAGGTTAGGACATGTGTACATTTCCATACATATCCATAAAAATAAAAATTATAATAGTCCTGATGGCAGTACTACAGCATCTAGTGTCTTCTCACTCTAGGTAATGGACTGAAGATGCTGATGAAGAGAGCGTTCAAGCTGAAGGATCCACTGATGATGAAAATGATCCGGAACATCTCCCAACACGACGGACCTTCCAAGAACTTATTCATTGTGAGCGATGAACGCAGGACACAACTCACATCTGTTCTCATACATGTTCTCAGTTAAGTTGAGTTCATTCCCTGTTCATTGGTGGTTATTTTAAGAGTGCATGGCTGTTTTCGTGCAGGATTATGTCGGAGACCTTGCCGCTCAGATTGGTCAGAACGAGGACGAGGAGTTCATGATCGAGTGTTTGGGGACACTCGCTAACCTCACCATCCCTGACCTGGACTGGGAGCTGGTGCTTAAAGAATACAACCTAGTACCCTTCCTTAAAGACCACCTCAAACCTGGTGAGCCAGTCACGCATCTCGCAGCATCACAGAAGTCTTGTGGAATAGCGGTGTAGCCAGATGACTTTGATACTAATGTTATGATACGATTCATCAATGTAAACGTGTTTATATTAATGCAGATAACAAAGTCTCGTGGACAGCAAGGTCACAGTTTAAAACACCCAAGAGCTTTTTCCACCACTTACCTTGTAGCCATTTATCTGTGACCTTCAGGTTCTGCAGAAGACGACCTTGTGCTGGAGGTGGTGATAATGATCGGCACGGTCTCTATGGATGACTCCTGCGCCGCCATGTTAGCCAAATCAGGCATCATCCCTGCGCTTATAGAGCTACTCAATGGTAAGGTATAGCCTAGTCTTGGAAAATCTTTCATCCTTTTACACGTATTCTCATCTCTTTATCTTTTTGCAGCCCAACAGGAGGATGATGAGTTTGTTTGTCAAATCGTATACGTCTTCTACCAGATGGTGTTTCACCAGGCCACTCGAGACGTCATTATAAAGGAGACCCGTATCCTTTATTCTTCCATTTGAGCGCTCTCATCACGCATATTACAATACGTGTTCACGTCCTGTACCTTAACTCCTTTCTGTAGAAGCTCCAGCTTACCTCATCGACCTGATGCACGACAAGAATGCTGAAATCTGCAACGTGTGTGACAACACACTGGATATTATAGCCGTAGGTGTTTATTTACTTAGTATTAACTTGATTTCCTTTCCTATCCAGCTTTAACCTGTCTAGATCCCCCGGAATAATGATGTTAGTTTAACGTTGTTGGTTATGGCAGCGTTGGCTTGGTTGTGGATTTGCCGTGGACATTACTCGCAGAGTGATCGTTCCCAGGCCTCAGATTAATGTAATTAGGTCTCCATTATCCCAGGTTTCTTTTGGAGGCCAGGGGAAGTGTTCTATACAACTGATCAGGCAGAGCTATTAAAGCTGGGAGCCACATCAAAGAGGCTAGAGGTGTCTGGTTAGACTCAGATAGGTACAGAGGACAGAACACAGGTCTGCTAAATACCACACACACTCACCCCTGCTCTTGTTAATTGTTTGTAGGTTTTTGTTGGCAAATTGAAAGTTTGGTTTTAAGTTTTTGCAAGACCTTATCTGCATCGTTCTTCCTTATTTCTCTTGTTGCTCCTTGCTGAGATTGTTGTTGTTGCTGTAACACTTCTCGTTTATGTCTCTTTAAGCAATTTATTCCTTTATAATTCATTTTCCATACTCTTTCTGGATGTGCTTAAATTTTTATTTATTTTTATTTTTTTTGTCATAAAACACTCAGATCCCTGGTTCATATCCACTGTTATCAGAACCTCAGAAATGTCACGAGCTCCGTTGCAGTAAAATTAATTATCCAAGCCATAAAAACCTCTTCCCCATCATCAGCCAGACAGTTGTTTCACATTTGATTTATTTGTACCCTGACAAAAACAAATGTTAGTTTGTCTTGTTGTGTGATAATAGGTCTTTTAAAGCCCTGAGCCTCAGGTGGCCATTCACATCCACCGGCCTCAGCTTTGGGCTGGGATGATTAATCAGCTGGTCTCGGTGCGGGGAGCTCAATGGAAATTGGCCATGTTTGGAGATCCTACAGAAACATTTGCCATGTTAACTGCTTGGCACTGTGCGGGCTAAGGCACATGCGGATACTAAAAGTAGCATTGCTAGGTCTGCGCTGGCCGGTCCCCAGTAGCATTCATTACTTAACTTTCATTTGTCATTATCCACATCCCAGGATTTGTAGAATTATGCTTCTTTCTCTTTCCTCCTTGTCTGCACAGGAATATGATGAAGAATGGGGGAGGAAGATCCAGAGCGAGAAGTTCCGCTGGCACAACTCTCAGTGGCTGGAGATGGTTGAGAATCGGCAGATGGATGAAGTGGAACCCTTCTTGTACGGCGATGAAGGAGAGCCCTTTTTACAGGGAGCGGACATTCTGGAGCGGCCCGACCTCTTCTACAGTGCAGGTCACAAAAGCCGGCTTCCTCAAATCCATTAGTACTACCGTATAACCGAATCACTGTATGGCAATTGTATGAAACTTATTTTTAGTTCTATTTAAACGTGGTCTGATTTATGTTGATTTCCATGATGAATATTAGGAAAACAGTATTACTAAAAGTCTGCCTAACGTATTTCCCAGTAGATGGATTAATCTCTGCAGATGCCGCCATCACTCCAGACTTCTTTACGGACTTTCAAAATGGAGACTATGTTGCATCACAGGGTTTCCCTGGCAGGTACATGTACACAACTTTTTAAATGACCTATACCTAGCCTTGTGTACCCTTACTCATAAGACTCCATGGAGCAAGCTCCTATCAGTGCCAGTGTGTTCTGTTGTTTTTAGCAGAGCACATCTCAAAAGCGCTGTGTCAGTTCATCGCCCCCACCCTCTTGCTTCCCTGCCTGCACCACCACTCCCTCCAACAGCAATAGCTGTAGTGTGGAGGGGGAAAAAATACACAACTCGCTCTCATAACACTCTACAGATCAGCCCCCCATGCTCTGTTTCCTGCTGTCATGACAGCTTTGCAAAGCACAAACCGATGATTTGATTTATGGGTTTACACCCCCCAGTGTGATGGCACTCAAATAAGATGTTTTGTTTTCTAAGAAACTGCAATCCAACGGACATAAGAGATAAAGTCAATGAATGGAGCTGGTTATTTTTATTAGCTGACGCTCCTGAGACGTGTTGAGGTGCTCACTATTTATCTGTTGTTGTTGGCTGTGGTGTACAGAACAAGCTCTTAACTGAATTAGGAGGAGTTTAAAGACAAGTATTACATGCGAGAGAGAGAGAGAGAGGCACACACACCCACACACACACAGATGGGGGGCTTAGATTTAAAAAGGGGGGGAGAGGGACTGTTAAAATCGAAAGAGCAAGTGAGTACAGAGGAAGAAGGGTGTTTTTTCACCACTCTTTGTAAGCGATAGCTGTAAAACACACTGAGAGAGCACAGGGAATTAGGCAGCCAGAGAGTTTGGTTTTCATTTGGCCGGAGTGGTCCGAGAGATCTAGGTTAACACAATAATGAAACCCAGCCTGCAGGGAGCACACAGCCAGACAGACTGGGAATGGCTTTAATATGCTTGCTATTATTCGTACAAGTAGTGCTGCGTTAGGCTGCCTCGTTATAGCTGATGAACAGGACTGAAATAGACCCTAGCGGGTAATTCAGAGGTTAAAGAAATCTGTAAGCAGTTCTAGATTACACGCAGAATGTTCACACAGAAGTAAAAACCAACCCAAGAACAGCAGGCTCAGAACTGGTTTTAATGTCATCTAGTCTTAAATGAGAGTTCCAGCAGGCCGGCTATCACGATTCCTTTGAATTCTTGTGAGGGCTGTAAACAAAAAGGCCAGACCTGCGCAGCATGGGAGAGAGGCTTTACAGTCACCCAATCAAGAACAATTTTTTAAAGAATGAGCGGAGATGAGGATAGCACACTGATTTAGACGAACAGTAAAATCAGGACAGCTTGAGTAGCGACAGGCTGAAGATCAAAGTGGTGAAGCAGATAGGAACAGGGTTAAAGTCTCGTGTTAAAGAAGTCTCCATGTGCGTGTTTAACAGCCTCGCACTTCTTGGTCCTGAGTGGAAACACTGGAGCCTTTTGTCTGCCTACATCCCACTCCGGATTTCACTCCTGCTGTCTGCCCATGGGGAAGAAGCTGAGTGATGAAATGGATAATACTGGACCTGTAGAGAATCTTCCCAAAGGCATAGTTTGCATAAGTCATCTCACTTAAGACACATTTTTCACTTTGTTTGGAATTATGTTATGTACCTGATGAATGATCCATGATGCTCACGGGTCCATCTTTAGCAGTTCGATTCATCATTTCTATCTAGAGTAATGTCTTTGGGTTGAGTCTCCTTACTTGACTTATCCTTAGGCCCATGACTGTCTTAACAGATGAAATACCTACCTCCCCCAACCCCATACAAACATAACACGTTTATAAGCAATATAAATAAGAATATGACGTTACATGATTTTGCTAAAATTTTGTAAAAGACAAACATTGGTATAACAATGATTTGATGAAACTATTAATCCGGAGTCATGTGCACTATTCCCTAGAAGGTGATGCATTTACCTTAAGTCAAACAGTAATAGTAAATCTTCTCGCCAAGTAGTTTACTACACGCATGTGTCAAGGTGAGTTTTACAGTAGTCGAACACCATAAATCACACCGTTCCATAGTGAAAATGTACCATGTCCAGACATCCTTGTGAAACTCGAGATGGCTGGAAATGAGCCTGAAGAAAGAAGGTGGCTGAATCCAAGGTCATCACTGAAGTAAAGTTTATTTACCTACATAACATGGTCTGATTCATGTCAATTTCCATAACATGGTCTGATTCATGTCAATTTCCAAGATTAGGAAAACAGTATTACTAAAAGTCTGCTTAACGTATTTCCCAGTAGATGGATTAATCCCTGCAGATGCCGCCATCACTCCAGGCTTCTTTACAGACTTTCAAAATGGAGACTATGTCGCATCACAGGGTTTCCCTTCAGAGCTCATGTTAAGCTCTGAGCGCTGTGATTCTCACAACCCTGCCTCTGTGCTGTACCCTGTTCAGTTATTTAATCAAACTCTTCCCCAGATAGCCACTATTCTCTCTGGGAAGAAAAAAAAGGCAATATTTTTAGCCGAGCGAAAACGGGGAGGTGGTTGCTAAAAGAAAAGCGTCTGACGCATGTAAGTGCTCTCATGGAAGTGATTTGTGCTAAAAACAACACAGCATTATGGGAGCTGGTAGGGGCAAAGCAAACAGCTCATATTTTAAGAGAACAGCGAGGGGAGCTAGTGCTCGGCCTGAGACGGGAGGAAAGGCGGGGGGTGGGACAGGAGGACGCAGAGGTGAAGGTGGCGTTCACTCAAAGGCACCGCACAGATCTTTCTGTACTCAAGACGTTCAGGTCTTATTGGTCAGTTACTTGGGTCACAGTTCCCACAATTATTAAGCTGCATGTATAATGCTGCGGTATGGTTGCAATGTTTGTTAAGGGGTGCTTTTTATTCTTTAACATGCTATAATGTAATTATGCAGTGTTTCAACGTAAAGCCCAAGAACACTACATAGTTTTTGGGGGTAACGTAGAGGGTTTTGCAGTCTGATTTATTCTCCCGTTTTTCTTTTTGGAAGTTTCTTTTGGCATTCTGCTGTTTGCCACAGACTTGTTGCCTGAGAAATATGGATAGACCCGGTTGCCTTAGTGTTCTTTTTAGCAGTCCTGCAGTTCCATCTAGTGGTGAGGCACTTTGGCATGCCGTAATACAGATTAATATAGCATGCTATTTTCTCAATATCAAACCTATATGTATCTGTATAAGCCAGGAGTGTCCAATCTTAGACAGAACGGTGTGGGTGTAGGTCTTCATTCCAACTAAGCAGAACCTAGGCACACCTGAGTCTATTTAAAGCCAAGCTCAACTGATTGGTCAGGTGTATTTATCTCATTTTACATAACTGAGCAGTTGAGGGTTAAAGGCCTTGTTCAACAGCCCAACCTCAGCTGATCTGTGAATACTCATGATTTGACCAGTAGTCCAACGGCTTAACGACTGAGCTACCACTTCCTCCTGCTTGACTGGAATGAAACCCTGCAACCCTGGTATAAGCAATATGCAACATTTTTAATCAAGGCTCATAATAGTAACTCATATACTTACTCATTAGCGAGACCTGTAGTTTATGGTGCCTCTGCAAAACTCAACTGTATCTTATTTTGTTCCTTCAGTGCTGTCTCCGAGAGATATGGTCAGGGGCCAGGGGGACCCATGCGGCCTGCTACAGCCTACGGTTTCCGGCCCGATGAGCAATACTACTACAGCTACTCAGCATCACGGTAGATTAGTGTGGGTACAGTAATACGTACCACCATTACTGTTGCATTTATATTGCATTTATATTACTCATATTCTCTAGTTCAGTCAACACTACTAATGTTATTTATTTGTTCCATTTCAAATGTCACTCTTCTGAAATGACTTGGACTTGCTTAACTAGCTGCTTTCATGAAGTCAGTGGTTTCAAGGTATTTATAAGCATACTCAATTATCAATCTCTCTGTGTGTGTGTATATGTGTGTGTGTGTGTGTATGTATGTATGTATATGTATATATATATATATGTGTATATATATATATATATATATATGTGTGTGTATATATATATATATGTGTGTGTGTGTGTGTGTGTGTGTGTGTGTGTGAGAGAGAGAGAGAGAGAACAGATTTAGTCTGTCCTTTAATCTACAGTGTGTTTGCTATAAGTGACACACTTGTGTAATGAACCTTCGAAGGCACTACATGTACCCAGATTTCAGCAGCCTTTTAAAACATAGATTTTGCATGAAGTATTAAACACGTAGCTTGGTTTCGAGGTCCAGTTCATTGCAGCTATAGTAAATGTGTTATTTCTTGAATGCATTGCATGATTGAGTACAGTGTAGTATAGAATTCACCTATCATGAAGCTCACACACATTAAAGCACTCAGGCATTTGAGACACTTTCCAAGGTGTGTACTTGTGAGAGTATTTGACACAAGTCTTGAATGTATTTATTGACCTGTAAGAAATGTTTGTTGTAATGCTTTTTATCTGTGTCTCATGACCAGCTGCTCAGCAGCTTACAGTGCACTGTTTAATGTTATGATTTGCTTTTATAATTGAAACATTTTGTATGTGTGAAATTTTAATTTTAAATATTTCAGTATCGTTTTATGTTATCAAATTTGATTTCTTTTTTATATATATATATATATTGTCAGTTTACACTAAATGTATGTGCTTATGTGTTTTTTGGTCCCTGTGGATTGTCTTAACTGCTGTTTTGTACAAGATGCCTATTATTTCTGCGGTGCAATATTAAAGCAAACAAATATGAACAGAATTTGGTGCTTGCCTTTTGTTTGCATTGTTTCCATTGAAGGTGGAATAGTGTTCAGGTCTAAACGCAAGCAGCTCTGTACAGTCTGTCCCGCTGTGTTGTCCAGGGTTGAGGCAGGGCCCAATTCAATGACGACTCCTTAAAATTACTCAGGCTTCTGAAAGCCAAAAAGGTAGATAAACTATTAGTCTGTCTACATTTTTTTTATTATTATTTAATTTTGATGTGCTTAATGGAGCTGAGTGGGTTTGTGTAGATTTAGTGATTTTAAACTCTGATTACCATTTTTTTCTTCCCCTAATCTGGCACTGTATCTTAGGGGTTACATTTTTATGTAAATTTGCTAAACAATATTTTTCTTCATTATCATATCAAGATTAGTTCATTTTATTATATATGTAAAAATATATGATTAATTTATAGTTAGTTATCATATGCTCTGCATCTCCTGCACCTTGGGAGGCCATTATGGTTTCTGGTAAGACTGACTAAAGCATCTCGGGTAACTTGAACCATGTCATGTGACCCAAATAACCCCGAAAGCGCTGACTGGACATACATACATCCATCTTCTATATCCTTATCCTTCTATATGCTTATCCTTTTCAGGGTCACGGTGAAGCCTATCCCAGCGAGCATGAGGCACAAGGCAGGGTACACCCTGGACAGGGTGCCAATCCATCGCAGGGCACATACATATTCTCACACCCATTCATACACTACAGACACGCCAATCAGCCTACCGGTTTCCTGCCTCCAGGAGGAAACCGGAGTACCCAGAGGAAACCCCCACAGCACGGGGAGAACATGCAAACCTCCGCACACCCAGGGCCCCAGAGGAATCGAACCCCGACCCTGGAGGTGTGAGGCGAACGTGTTAACCACTAAGCCACTAATTTATGGCCAATGTGTGGCCAATTTATGTTGTTATGGAAACATTTATGGTTTGGTCTATTGGAGAACTGTAGAGACAACTGCGCAGACAGGTTTATATAATAGCTTTCATTTTATACTTTTATTGGCAAAATTCCATATTCACAAACATAAGTTTTCCTGTAAAACAACAACAACAACCCTGTGTTTATATCTTTCAAGAAAGAAACGGAATATAATTTTAACTCAATACGATTCTCTATGAAGCAAAAAGCAGTTCAAACTTTGAAAATCTGCCAACTTTTCAATATCTTTATATAGATCTACATTAAGCCCCCTCTAGTGTGAAACTGTTTGTTACATCTATGATGTCTTTTCTTGTATTTTCAAATATCTGTTTAAAAAAAAAAAAAAAAAGGAGCAAAAAATAATAAACAATCGGTTACAGTGCGATGTCCATTGAAAACTTTAGCTTCATTTGTCCATTTTCACAGAAGGATGAAGTTTATTATCATTTCATCAGTGACTTCAGAACAACATTCAAATAAATTCAAACGATGTAGACTAGTGAGATCAGCTGTGTGCATGCAGCAGCTCAGTATAAAATCTTCTGTATGTCGGTTAGAGACATTAATCAGGTAATTATCTAAATGAGACAATACTCGATTTAATCTCTTATTTTAAAATTGTGACCCGAAATAAAGTCCAATAAAGTTACCAAACTGTAACTTTCCTTGTTGTTTGAATGGAACCACATAAGGGTAGCCTTCATCTTTTGTAGCTTTAGTATATTTAACCTGGAAACAGGAATATAGTACTGCTTTAAAATAATTTAAAGTACTTTAAGGACCGCTGATCTGCCGTTTTAGCTTTACTTTAAAATCTAATTAAAGGTACATCATGTGCACCCTTGATATAGTACCAACACAGCAACATTTGATAGTTATTTTGGGTGTCTAATGCCATCATCATCATCATTATGTTGGTTTAATTTACTAGTTTCATGGATAAAACTGTTATGGAAGTAAATCCCAAATGTAGACATTAATATTTTTTTTGTAGCTGCTGTTATTTCAATTCTTTTAAAAGTATGTTCGTCATGACATTCCACATGATCGAGATCTGTTTAATGAATAATAGAAAACGAATTACGCAAAAAGGGGCATTATGAAATGAAAAATATTTTAGAATATAATATTTTATTATAATAAATCCTGTTATTTATTAATTCAATTATTGAACATTTTTAGCTTGTATATATATTTTTAGCTGCATGAAATCATTTCATTATTTATGACCATAGGCATATTTATTGAATTCATTTGAACTAAACACGTTTTGAATAATGGATGTGATTTCTGCACAGCACAATGTAAGGAGCACTGAATCCCTGTAAAGGTCTATTCACATCACACACCTGTCTGGAGGGAGAACGCACATGAGGTGAGTGGAAGGGAGTGAAACAGAGAGTTCAATTCTATTGAGATTTACATTTCTGTACATACAGTATTATTAGAGGATATTAGTAGAGCTCCCAAAGCTCTACTGCCACTAGCTTTATTCTACTCTTCACTCATGAGTAACAATGAATGAATGTGTCTCTTCTCAGGGTTCGAAATTCTGACCCATGAAGCAACTTGCTTCTTACTGATAAGACTTTTTTTTATCTTTTAGATCTCCATACAGGAAAAGAGTCCCATGAAAGTAACTTCTGAATAACCCTAAACAACGTGTGTATGTAATGCATTCAGCAAAGATTTGTACACACATTATAGGCTAGTTAGTTCTGTATTCAGAATTCACGTAATTAGTTCATCTGTGTGCAAGTGTCACATGAACTCATTAAAAATACATCTGTTCCTACAGCATCATGGAGACCAAAGAGCTACCAAAAACATCTGGGTGAGTTGCAAATGAGCTTTCTTTACAGAAATCCATGGTTCCAGGTAATCTGATTATATACAGGTGTGCATTCAAAACTGAATGATCTGACCCATGAAGCAATTTCTCATTAAGATGTTGTGCTGAGCTAACTGGCCAGTGAGGCTATGTTGAAAATGTCCATGGCTTTATGAGACAGTGGTGAGCCATATGAAATCCTATTTGGAGTTTGAAAAAAGGGATGCTGGAAACTCACCAAATGTGGAAAAAGGTTCTCGACAGACAGCACATCATGGTGGATAACTTTAGTTGATCAGTATGGGTATTGAACCCATTCAATTCAATTCAATTTTATTTGTATAGCGCTTTTTACAATAGACATTGTCTCAAAGCAGATTTACAGAAATATCAACATGGTATACAGATATTAAAGGTGCGAATTTATCCCAACTGAGCAAGCCACTGAGTGGCGACGGTGGCAAGGAAAAACTCCCTAAGATGTTTTAAGAGGAAGAAACCTTGAGAGGAACCCGACTCAGAAGGGAACCCAACCTCATCTGGGCAACAACAGTTAGTGTGAAAAAGTTCATTATGGATTTATATGAAGTCTGTATGGCGTTAGGAGCAGCCGTAGTCCCAGCAGTCTGGAATTAGAGAAGATTTGAGCTCCATCCAGAGGCAGAAAGGATCTGGATCTCTAGTATCTCCATAAATTCGTGTGGGGCTCAGCGAAAGGAGAGAGGGAGAGAAAAGATAATTATGACTGCGAAGTAGTAAAACAGAATCTAGTCAGGGTAGGCTTGAGTGAACAAATACGTTTTAAGCCTAGACTTAAACACTGAGACTGTGTCTGAGTCCCGAACACTAATAGGAAGACTGTTCCATAACTGTGGGGCTCTATAAGAGAAAGCTCTTCCCCCTGCTGTAGCCTTCACTATTCGAGGTACCGTCAAATAGCCTGCATCTTTTGATCTAAGTAGGCGTGGCGGATTATATAAAACCAAAAGGTCGCTTAGATATTGTGGCGCGAGACCATTTAGTGCTTTATAGGTTAATAAAAGTATTTTATAGTTAATGCAAGATTTTACTGGGAGCCAATGCAGTATTGATAATATCGGTGTGATATGGTCGTACCTTCTAGTTCTAGTTAGGACTCTAGCAGTTGCATTCTGGACTAACTGGAGCTTATTTATATTCCTACTGGAACATCCAGACAGTAAGGCATTACAGTAATCTAATCTAGAGGTGACGAATGCATGAACTAGTATTTCCGCATCATGTAGTGACAATATGTTTCTTATTTTAGAAATATTTCTGAGATGAAAGAAGGCTATCCTAGTAATATTATCTACATGAGATAATGAACCCATGATAATGAGAGATACATGAACCCATGACCTTGGTGTTATTAGCACCACACTCTAACCAACTGAGCTAACTGGATTAGATGTACACATGGAAAATGTCCCTGGCCAGAACCATGACAAGTACAATTAGACTTGATTTTTACAGATAAGATTTTTTTTTTTTTTTTTTTTTTTAAACCTTTTAGATCTCCATACAGGAACAGAGCATTGCAGAAAAACTCTAATTCGTCAAAATCCCATAAAAGTAACCTCAGAACAACCTTAAACAACATGCGTATGTAGTGCAATCAGCAAAAATAAGTACATATGGGATAGTTAGTTATGGTGCAACAAGTTATCATCAGAATTCACATAAGTAGTCAGTCCAAACAGGATTTCACAGTTTTTCTTGTGATGTACATGTGTGACACTTTTACCTGTGTGCCTTTAACTTTGCTTAGATGAGACCATTCACCAAATTCAGGGTAAGGAGAACCAGGTAAGGAGGACATTATACAGGGAAGCAAACAAGCATTAAAGTGTAATTCTCAAGCAGGTTGAGAGGTCTACAACTCAGATTAGAGACGTTGGACAACCATAGCCTGGACACTCCACATAGCTGGGCTTTATGAGAGATTAGTGAGCCATATGAAATCCCACTTGGAGTTTGGAAAAGGGGATGCTGGACACTCACCAAACGTGGAAAAAGGTTCTCAGGTTGAATGAAACCAAAGACCCTTAATACAAAGCACTACATTTAGTGGAAACCATCTCTGATACTCATCATGAGAACACCATGGTGGAATCATGTTGTGAGGATGCGTTTCATCAGCAGAGACTGGGAAAGTGGTCAGAGTTTAGGGGAAAATGGAGAATAAGCATACTGGCAAAGCAAGTTTGAATGTTTTAGAATGTCCCAATAAATGCTCAGACCTCAAAACAATTGAGAATCTATGGCACAATTTGAAAATGGAGCTTCAGGTAGTTACATCAAGTACAATTGCAGCTTGAAAATGTAAAGGGCTGCAGTGCTTTTCAGTCAAGGAAAACTTCTTAATATCCTGTACAACAGCCAGTCATTTTCTCTGGCTTGTTGTGGGAAATCAGTTACAGACAGACAGCACATCATGGTGGATAACGTTAGTTGGCCAGTATGGGGATTGAACCCATGACCTTGGCATTATTAGCATCAATAGCACCAATTACGTCAATACAACTAAACAAATACAAAACAAAATAAACTAAGTAAAAAAAACACAGGTCCTCACTCCTCTGTCCCCTTTAAAAAGAGAAAATAAATTAATCAACCACTTTGTCACTCTCTTTTATTCCCTTTTTCACAGTTAAATCAGTTGCATTTATGACAAAGAACTACACAGATGCAGATGCCACTGCTGTGGATTTGAGGAGAGTTGACTGCTGTAAGTCAAAAATGTCGTATTTAAGCCTATGTTCTGCTTGTTCAACAGTTGTTTGATAAATTGCTATTAAACACATTCTGACAGATTTCAAGCGCTAGTTTTATTCTCATTTCTTACTGTTTTGTTTATGGGGCATCAGAAATTCAGGCAAACTGGTATACCGTCTTCTAACAGTAAAACTAATGATGTTTTCTAGCTGTAATTCTAACATGACAAGAAGCCAAGTACAACATGGCAAGCACCACATCACACACGACACTGCGGTCAAACTTATTAATACATTCAAGAAGACTGGAAGACTTTCAGACCAACAGAAAAATGGACATCCACGAACACCTGGTGCTGGCGTACATAGTCCCCTATGTATAGAGACTTTTGGGACACCCCGTATATTCAAAAACTACTGCTTTTACACTTCACTAATCTGTATACTATATGTGATACCATATGTATCACATGAATGTAATACAGTAAATATGATATAAATGTAGTCTGCACTGTTAAATGCCATTACAGAAGAGTTCTTCTAACTGCTCTGAACAAATGTCATAGGCCAAAATCAATGCACGTTTTAATTGCTGTTTTGCTAAGCAGTTTAGGTTTAATTATCTAGAAAATAACACACTACTGTGTGGAGTTACCTCCACAAAATCAATATCTTCATTAAATAAACATTTCTTTCTTTTTTGTTTGTGTGAACACACCTATATGAAATGTGAATATATTTTCAAAATGATGCATTTTTAAGCACATTTGTGTAGTAGCACCAATGAAAACTTTATGAATGTGCATCTAAACATTCATAACTTCCTTATGAATGTGACTGTGCTGTGCATTGTGATAATGTATTTATGTTGTGCAGAAAACTGCAGAAAATATGATATTTCTCACATGAAAATGTCTTGAGTTTACACGAATTGATAGTGACGTAAAGGCGGGGGGGGGGGGGGGGGGGGTGCTAGGTGTTTTTGAATATCAAAATAGAATATTATGCTCCCACAGTGGCGCTTTTTAAAATTTCTGACGTATTCCGACTCATAACTCGCCTGCGATCGGATACTTTCAGCAAACCTCACATGTCTTAAGCAAATTTTTACATTTCTGGACATCTCTATTCGCGTTTTTAACATCTTTGCCATTAATCTGAGCATTTTCCTGCACGAATATCATCTTCTGAAGAAATGGTCAGCATTGAGCAGACATAGTAGTGTTATGAATGAGGCCGTTAAGCGATTTTGAAACGTCGTTTTGTAAAATTTAGCGGTAACTATTCATATGTAGTTTTACTGTTAGGAAGGACAGGTGTTATTGAAATATTCACTATCTCTGTGATAATTTCCGTTCTCTCCAGGAGGGGGCGCCCAAGCCTTAATCACGAATCACGAAGACTGAACATAAACGATACATCCTTGTAGTACACGAATTAAAATATCTAGACCTGTGTAGAGTGAATCATTTCGGTGGTGACTGTGTACCATGTGAAAAGGCTATCTGAACATATAGAGCAACTGAGTAAAGGAGATAAGGATTTTCCCCTCAGCATCCCAGCTTTTTAAATTACTGAATCACTTCAATATCATATCGTTATCTTTTCTCATTAACATGAGGCCTAAGATGACTTGGATAAACAGCCTGATTTTGTAATCAGATGTACATCACACACACACACACACACACACACACACACACACACACACACACACACACACACAAATATATTTATGGACTTTTCTCTCATGATTTATTACAATACTACATGCCTTCATTAAAGAGTTCAGCAAAGGGAATTGATACTCCTATTTGTGTCTCTTAAGCCTAACCTACCCCTATTTATTTCTTCCCCTCCTGCCACAGCCGTATTACACAAGCTGGGATTCATCCAACTCTGGACGCTGGGTTGAGGCTGGTGACTTCCAGCACTTTGTCCCTGACCCCCATGTGTACCCCCAGAAACAGGACTTCACCCCCATCACTCAGGGCCAGGCATATTACGGCCTACCTGCCCAGGTATTAGACTGTTGTTGTTTTTTTCTTCTAATTGTAGGACTGGTTAAATTCAGAAATTATGTTTTCATGTCAATGTAGAATTTTCATTTAATAACATAATTATTTATGTCTTTTCTCTCATTCTGTCTTACATCTCTACATTAAAGAGTTCTACAGGGGGAGTTAATTGAATGTCGTGGTCAGGTCTCTAAAGCCTAACCCAAACCCTGCTTGTTTCTTCTCCTCCTGCTACAGCCGTATTACGCAAGTTGGGATTCGTCCAACTCTGGCCCGCGGGTTGAGGATGGTGACGTCCAACACGTTGTCTCTGCGCCCCACGTGCCCCACTTGGAACAGGACTTCTCCCCCAGCAGTCAGGGCCAGGTGTATTACAGCCTGCCTGTCCAGGTATGAGACTGTTTTTATTCTAACTGTAGGACTGTTTAAGTTCAGAAATTATGTTTTTATATGAATCTTGAATTTACATTTAATAACAGAATTATTAATGTCTTTCTCTCATGCTGTATTACTATACAGTATTACATCTCTACAATAAAGAGTTCTACAGAGGAAGTTAATTGAATGTCGTTTTCAGGTCTCTAACGCTTAATCCAAACCCTGCTTGTTTCTTCTCCTCCAGCCACAGCCATATTACGCAAGTTGGGATTCGTCGAGCTCTGAACCGTGGGTTGAGGATGGTGATGTCCAGCATCTTGTCCTTGCCCCCAATGTGTACCACCAGGAACAGGACTTCACTCCCATCACTCAGGGCTAGGCGTATTACAGCCTAGATTCCCAGCATCATGTAGGAATAGTTATATGCATAATTTTGGGATTTTTTTTTCAAATGCATTTGTATGGATAAAAATGTCTGTGTTTTATGTGATAAACCAATGAAGTCCTGGTTTGACTGGAAATGGCCCAATCATTTATTAATTTAAATATCGTGTTAAATAAGAAACTAATGGCTGAAACAAGGGTCTGATGACAATTATTTTGAGATTGTGTCCATGCTTTTAAGAAGACTTGCAGCTTATATTTGGTCCTCTTAAGTATATATATATATATATAGGACATCTATTTTTTGAAGAAAACCATTCAATCCAGTAAGGGTCGTTTTGACCCCCTTTATGCATTCGTGAAGGTTTTTTTGGTTCATGCATTTTAGGGTTAAATATCAAAAATCTAAAAGGTGTGCGTCATACCTGACACCTAGATGAACACTTTACAGTTGGTTTTGTGACTGTACATTATTCCCTTCAAATGCTATTGAGCTTTAAATAATGGTATATTTTGTGTATGGGCCCAAAATAAAGAAGCATTTTCTGGCTAAGCTGTGTGTCTTTAGCAAGCAATATAACATTAAGAGGCATACACCTTCAAATGCACATCACGTTTGATTTATTTATTTGGTGACAGATAAAATTAAATGATGTAATAGATTATCAGTGTAAGGGTTCTAAAGCATGAAGCTGCACAGTTTGCTCAATTTTATTAACAAATCTGTTTTAACATTAAAAAATACAAATTAGATCAGCCTGACGTTACATTCAGAATTTTTTTTGGGGGGGGGGGATTGATGGGAAACAATTTCTATTGTTTTAAATTTAAAGCTAAAATGTTTTCAAATTCAAACCAGATAGTATCTAATGCAAGGTCAAAGTATATTTATTGCATCATTAATTTTTGTTTTAATTACATCACTGTCAATAAAACAAATAAATACATCTTAAGATTGTGTCCACATCACTCAAAATATGTATTTATTTTAAAAAAAAAGCAACAACATATTGTTAATAATATCCATAATATTCAGGACATGATGTACTAAACCAGGGGTGTCCAATCTTATCCCGAAAGAGCCGGTGTGTGTGCAGGTTTTCATTCCAATCAAGCAGACGCCACACCTGAGTCCATTGAAAGCCAAGCTCAACTGATTAAACAGGTGGAATCAGGTGTGGCAGGTTGGTTGGAATGAAAACCTGCACCCACACCGGCTCTTTACGGATAAGATTGGACACCCCTGTACTAAACTATGCATAATATTAAAATAAAACCTGTGACATGTTTAAAAAGTAGAGATTCTAAACTTTAAGAGGAACTTCGGGTGTCTATATGTGACTTTATTATTTATTGTTTTTGCAGGTTTCGTTCTCCACATTAACTGACCTCTGAAGAGCATATAATCAGCAGATAGCATATTTCTATTTTCAACATTGTCGGCGAACAGTTACAATGTTCGGCCAATGGTGGCATGAATTATGTCTACTGATGTTTGATTGACATCCTCTCATGAGCATGCTGCGCTAGGGAAAATAATAAATGCGGAACTACATTCTGAAATAAATGAACAACTAAGTGTGTGTGGGGGGGGTCCACTTTCAGTTTAGTATTTAATTAAACATTTTTGCATTTCGCCCACCGTTTATTTGATTTACTTTGGTTTATCTCCTTTACCACATTAAATTATTTAGATATTTATTTATGTGGGTTTATATATTCATAATTTTTTATTTATTTATGTATCTATTTATTTACTGTTTTTCATCCTCCATATCTGAGAACCGAGTTGACTCGAATCGTGAAGCCAGTATCGTGAATCGAATCGACTCGTCTCCAGACTGTATGGTAACGCTTTACACCTCATATTAATCACACACTTAAGGTGACGTAACACGTGATACTCCGCCTACCAGGTGTAAGTAACCCCGGCCCCAAGCTCCAGGCTCCAGCGAGAAATTGGACTACCTACAAGCTCACCTGCTTAGCAAGTGCGCCACTTGGGACAGAGCCCCTATGTATTAAGGTAATAGTCGGTGTTGCGAAGTTATATTTTGAAGTCTGACTGAGAAAAGAAACGCGACTTCATTTGAGACAACTCGAGGGCAGAACATCTTAAAAACTAACTACGCCATTATGGGAATATCGTCCAGTCTTCTGGATGAAAATCAATTCAGCTTCATTAAAGGTAAGTGTACTTTTTTTTTGTACCAAAACACTCAGAAAACACTTGTTCTGAATAAAGCTTATTAAAAACTAGATATCATAACAAATCTTCACCTGTGAAAAGAAACCCTCTAATCTTCTTTAAATGACAATAAACTACACACAGGTGTATTAATACAGAGCATAAACCCAGCATGAAGTGTCTTAGTAAGGTGTTGAGGCACTGTGAGCTGCCTGAAGAGCTTCACTGCACCTTGGCACAGGTTCTATAAAATCTCTGCTCTGGAACTGTACAGGAAGAATGAACACCAATTCCTCCAAAAGATATTATATTCCAGCACTAAGTTGATGTTTTCATGAGTGAGATGGAAAGCAATAACACTGGTCCAAAAGCTTACTCAAAATCTCAATAATCATGCTCCTTCAGTAAGCCTTGTTAACTCAGGGATCCAGGAAGAGAGAGCACTTCCATGAGGAAAGACATGTCTCATCATAGTATAAAGGTGATCAATCAGAATAACTTCTTAGTGATTTGAGGCTTCTTTCTAAAAAAAAAAAAAAAAAAAAAAAAGAGCAAGGTGGACTCAGCAGGACATAACCTATCATTTAAATAGTAAAATTAGTGCAGCATTTTTGACACACACGCACGCACACACACCACTGCCTGTTATTCAAATGCAGGTGAAACATGCATATAAGGTTTGTGAGCACAGAACTGGCCATGCAGGTCATGTGTTAGACAGGTCATGCTTAATGCAGCCTTGCCATCTGGGGCTGATTTCATAACTCAAGAATGCGAGGCATCTCAAACCATCGAAACACACACACACACACACCCCCACAAACACATCTACACTCACACACAGGATAAGCGGTACGGAAAATGGATGGATGGATGGAATCTATTCGGCATGTGATATTTCTTGATTTGGTTCAAACGTCTCACTGACTACGTTTACATGGACAGCAGAAATCTAATTATTGACCTTATTCTGAATAAGACAATATTCTGATTACGGTGTTTACATGAGTTGCTTTTAGAATACTCCTGTCATGTTCCTGTTTTACATGTTATAGAACATGGATCGATTAACAGCACACGTCATTACGTCCCCACGTCCCCACGCCAATCCATCCGACGTTCCCTCCAGAATTTCACGCATCAACATGCAGTTGGTCTTCGTTATGGAACCGTATACAGTTTTGGGTGTTTCATGCTCATTTCCCATTTCTCTTTTCTCTAAAATTTGTTTGTTTCATGTGACACTGGCCCCCTAGTGTACACGCTCACATCACATGCATTTATGAAGATGGATAACTATGCGATTGTCTGCACATGATGTCTTGTCGTGCTCTCAGTTATGCGGTCACATAAGTATTTTTTCAGCTCTAAGTAGCTGTTCAGTAGTGTGTTTTATTTGCATTTCAGGGTGGGTGCAGACAGAGCTGAGGAATTTTGCATCGATCTACAAGAAGCAATACTCTCTGGCCTTTCTCGCCCATGTTCATGATGATTTGTTACAACACGAAGAAGAGCATACTCAGCTCCTTAAACAGCAGGTAAGGACTAGTTGGATGTAAAGGAGCATTTGATCATACATTGTAGAGACTTAATTAGTCTTAATTGGCTTGAATAACATATCAGTGACCGAAGTATTGCCAAATATTCATTCCTCTTATGTGTTTGTTTAATTACCCAGGATCCCCCACAGGAAGCAGAGGTGATCTACCAGGAGCCTGTGCTCTGCTTTTATGATAACAGGAAATGGAAGGAGAGGTTTGTGGTGGTTCGTGCCAATTATTCTCTGGAGTGCCATGAGAGCTATGAGGCAAGATTTTTCACCTCTATGAAAGAAAAATGAGGGAATGATGATGTCCTGGTGACTATAATTAATAATATGCTATAATATATTAGCAATAATATGCTAATCTCTCCCTTCTGCAGACTTTTATGAAAGGTGTACTGCCACTGTACAATCTGCCAACTACAGGAGGCACTATTTTGACCACAGAAGAGAAATACATGGATGTGGTAGACAGGAGCTTTCCTGACACTGACAGTAAGTAAGACCAGGGCTGTATTTTATTCTCCATAGTTTGTTACTTAACCAAGTCTTAGATAATGGGATAAAGTGCACCTAAAATATGACCCTAATAACCACCCCGGGCGTGGTTACCTTCACCTGGATACCTTCTAACCTCGATACCTTCTCACTTGGATACCTTCGTACACATGCACGTACTTGCCGAGACCTTCCAGTAAGTTCATTGTTAATCCAGACCCAGAACCAATTAATATTATAGTCAAACCATCTTGAACCACCATAGTGTCGGGAACTAGGCGAGAAGGTTCATGGAAATACTGCGTCATATCACCCTGGGACATCGTAAAAGGTGTGCATGCATGTGCACAAGAAGGTATACAGGTGACTCTTATCTCCTCTGGAAGTCATAGGACCATAGTTAAATATGTAATTAGCTTCCTGGTCTGTATGCGTCAATTTTATACGTGCTTCAGAGAAAGTATGATAAAATGCTTTGCCATTATATTGACTGTAGGTAGTATGTGATTCTAAATCAGGACTGGGTTGAGAGCCTTCAAAATTTAGAATTAATTAAAACATTACACCTGCTATTTGACAAGAAACATGTGCACCAATCAGCCATAACATTGATTATCTCCTTACAGTGGCACCTGTAAAAGGGTGGGATATATTAGGCAGGAAGTGAACAGTCAGTTCTCGAAGTTGATGTGTTGGAAGCACGAAAAATGGACAAGTGTAAGGAATTGAGCGACTTTGACAAGGACCAAATTGTGATGACTAGACGACCGGGTCAGAACATCTCCAAAACTGAAGGTCTTCTAGGGTGTTCCCGGTATGCAGTGGTTAGTACCTACCAAAAGAGGTCCAAGGAAGGACAACCAGTAAACCGGCGACGGTCATGGGCTTCCAAGGCTTACTGATGCATGTGGGGAGCGAGGCTAGCCCGTCTGGTCTGATCTTACAGAAGAGCTACTGTAGCACATATTGCTGAAAAAGTTCATGCTGGCTCTGATAGAAAAGTGTCAGAACACATAGTGGATCACAGCTCACTGCGTATGGGGCTGCGTAGATGCAGAGTGCCCATACTGACCCCTGGCCACCACCAAAAGCTCCTACAATGGGCACATGAGCATCAGAACAGGACTATGGAGCAATGGAAGAAGGTGGCCTGGTCTGAAGAATCACGTTTTCTTTTACATCATGTGGACGGCCAGGTGTGTGTGCCTGGATTACCTGTTGAAGAACTGACACCAGGATGCACTATGGGAAGAAGGCAAGCCGGCAGAGGCAGTGTAATGCTCTGGGAGATGTTCTGTTGGGGAAACCTTGGGTCCTGGCATTCATGTGAATGTTACTTTGGCATATACCACCTGCTTAAACATTGTTGCAGACCAAGTACACCCCTTCATGGCAGTGGTTTTCCTTAATATCAGTGGCCTCTTTCAGCAGGATAATGCTCCCTGTCATTCTGCAAAAATTGTTCAGGAATGGTTTGAGGAACATGACAAAGAGTTCAAGGTGTTGATTTGGCCTCCAAATTCCCCAGATCTCAATCTGATCGAGCGTCTGTGGGATGTGCTAGACAACCAAGTCCGATCCATGGAGGTCCCACCTCGCAAATTACAGGCCTTAACTAATGTCTGCTAATGTCTTGGTGCCAGATACCACAGCACACCTTCAGAGGTCTTGTGGAGTCCATGCCTTGACAGCTCAGAGCTGTTTTGGTGGCACAAAGGAGACCTACACAATATTAGGCAGGTGGTTTTAATGTGTGCGACATGAACTTGGAGCACCTACTGTATATATGATAGTAACACATTTCACTTCACTATAAGGTGTAGTTTCAATTAAAGAAAATGCACTGTTTTCATGTGTATATGGCTCTTTGGTTTGGCTTTCTTAGAACTGGCACAAATGTTAAATAATTTTGCCACAAATGTTCCTACTCTGAAGTTTGAGCAGGACTTGTTTCACTATAAACATTGTATTGTATTGGTCACGTTTGACATGCAGTAAGAGAATTGTAGACTATATTTTAAAGTCAGACTGATTCTGATTCTGGGCTTAGTAGTGTGTTTTGTGTTAAAGATGTGAAGGAGGACTTTGCTCCTCCAGTGGTGGGTATGCCAGGCCAGTTTCCAGTGTACCTCCGACTGCCATACCAGAGAGACTACTACTTCTGCTTCCTCCAGGAGGCCAAACAAGCCAAGTTCATGTCCGTGCTATCTGACTGCATTCGACACCAGAATCAAGGTAACACCACTGGATCCTATTTACAGCACAGGAAACTCTGTTTTTATAGCAGTACAACACCTGGAGAGGCAGAACCACATCACAACAAGACTTGCATTAGAAAGATTACTTTCTAATGTATTTGTCTGATGTAATGTAATTTAGCAATGTCAATAGCTATCTACCTGTATGGGGTTTTTTGTTTTGTTTTGTTTTTTAAGGAAACCTGTTTTTCAATTTGAGAAAGATATCTATGTTCTAATAATCTTTAGAAGTTTTACTTACTGGAGCTAACATGAACGATGAGCATAATGAGCAGTGTTGCTTAAATGTGCATGCATTTATAGTGCAATAACCACTCCTCTATCCTCCTTCCAGACTTCTTAAAGAAGACGACATATGAGGTGCAGGCCTTCATCAAAGCCATTCAGCTCTACAGACAAGACAAGGGCTACTATGAACCATGGGATATGCTGATAGGCAACGATGTGCAGGTAGAAGCCATTTCTCCACACTGTAGCACAGCACGCATTGGTTTGTAACAGCTTGTGCAGCGGTGGGTAGAGTAGCCAAAACCTTTACTCAAGTACAAGTAAAACTACTTATAAAAATAATTACTGAAGTAACAGTAAATGTAATAATGTTAATAATTACTTGAGTAAGAGTAATAAAGTATCCAATGCAAAGACTACTCAAGTAGCAAGTTACTAGTTACTTCAGATCTGATAAAAATGAAGATGGAAACCTGAATCTCGAACTACATGGAAAACTGTAAGTCACACCCCTCCTTGAAGGTCTGTCTATTCAAGATGAAGTAACATATCCCAGGCCTGTGATGGCTACAATAACACACAATCTGACATTTTCAATACACACGCACACCTCAAAAAATAAACATTTTCCTAACGGTTGAATGTCTGTTTTCACAACATGTTAACAAGACAATCTTGTCAGCATCTGCATTTAAACAAGACAATAAAGAACAAAAGAAGAGATTATGGAACAGAACAGAAGAGAAAGTGTGTAGAGAGAGAGTGTGAGTGTTTGTGCGTGCTCACTTCTTCCCCCTCTCCAGGACTGAGCCGCTAAAAAAGTGAGCGGTTGTTGCGTCCACATTCAGACCACTGCAGATTACAGCGAGACTCGCGACCTCATTATACGTGATATAAACGAATTATCAAAACTACATTTATTCATTAACATTTAACAGTAGCAAAGTAAAAGTAGATTTCTGTGATTAAAAACGAACTTGAGTATAAGTATGGCCAGTTAACCCTACTCTTACGAGTACGTTGTTTTCAAAATGTAACGAAGTAAATGTAGCACGTTACTACCCACCACTGAGCCTGTGTAGCAGTATGATTAGAGTTTTATTAGAGCGATATACTATGATTTAGGAAACACCTTTCATGCCATGACTGATTTTTGGCCTATTGTTTCATAACACATGCACACCCAGACACTCAACCAAACCGGTATTCAGGTGTACAGATCACAATCAACAATACTTTGATTATGCTGTATTTTTCTGGAATGCAAACCGGGAGTGTCCCTGCATTGTTTCAGATGCCTGTTTCACTGCATTACAGCAGCCAACGTCTAATGCTGACAAATAATAATGTGAAAATGTTGTTGTACCAGTCTGACTGTTTAGAAAATAAGGTCAGCATGCACCAAGGAACTTTTAGGTCTCGGATAGGGAATATATCCATGTAGCACTTGGATATATTCAACAGCAAAGATTATGTCCCTGTTTAAATTTGTATTATAGTGAACATCAAGATTTAATTTTATGATTCATTCTGGTCATTTTGGATGATTATTAAAGCTATTTGGATGCTGTGTACATGTGTTGTCTTGTATTGATCTGAATCCGTTAATCCCTTAATCCCTCTGTAATGCTAGGTGTTGGCTAATCTAACCATGGAGGAGTTGCTGCCAGCTCTTGAGAAAAACTTGCTTCCTCGTCTGAAGGCCAAGAAGATGGAGAGGAAGAGAATGTGGTTTGCTGTGCGTAGCATAATATATTTATCAAATCAACCCTTCTCTGCTGTCTTAAAAACAGCTTTTCTTGAGGAATCATTATGACAGGGATGCCCAACTCTACTCATGGACAAATAATCCCTACAGAATGTAGTACCAGCCCTGCAAACTTTCATTCTAACAAACCTGCCTCTGATATTCAGATGCACCTCAAGGCATTTTACCTTTCATTGGCTGATGGGCTCGGAACATTTTTAAAATAGTAGGTTTTGGGTTGGTCACACCTGCATAAGCTTTTAGACAAGGTTTTAAGACATGCTGCAAACTGGGACAAACACATTAGCAATGACATGGGGCAATTTCCTTTTACTGCAGACTCTCCTGAAGATAGCATTAGTGTCACTGGACATTAAGCACACTTCCAAATTGATCTCTGTAATTTTGCAAATTTTTCTTGTCCTTACACACTTGTACTACAGGTGCATCTCGGGGGGTGCAATTGAATATCGGGGAAAAGTTTTATTTTATTCCATAATTTAATTCAAAAAGTGGAACTTTCTTATATTCCAGATTCATGACACACAAAGAAATATTTCAAGCCTTTTTTTGTTTTAGTCTTGATTATGGCTTACAGCTCATAGAAATCAAAAATCCAGTATTTCAAAATATTAGAATAACTAATTTATAATACATAAATTTTGCAGTGTCGCAGTCCTAGTGTCAAGCCAAGGTGGTCCAAAGTCCTCTTTTCAGATGAAAGTAAATTGTGCATTTCATTTGGAAATCAAGGTCCCAGAGTCTGCAGGAAGAGTGGAGAGGCACAGAGTCCAAGTTGCTTGAATTCCTGTGTGAAGTTTCCACAGTCAGTGATGATTTGGGGTGCCCTGTCATCTGCTGGTGTTGGTCCACTGTGTTTTCTCAAGTCGAGAGTCGATGCACGTCTACCAGGAGATTATAGAGCACTTCATGCTTCCATCTGCTGACGAGCTTTGTGGAGATGCTGATTTCCTTTTCCAGCAGGACTCGGCACATGCCCACATTGCCAAAACTACTAGTAACTGGTTTGCTGACCATGATATTACTGTGCTTGATTGGCCAGCCAACTCGCCTGACCTGAACCCCATAGAGAATCTATGAGAGACACCAGACCCAACAATACAGACGAGCTGAAGGCTGCTATCAAAGCAACCTGGGCTTCCATAACACCTCAGCAGTGCCTCAGGCTGATTGCCTCCATGCCACACTGTTGCAGTAATTCATGCAAAAGGAGCCTTGACCAAGTATTGAGTGCATAAATTAACATACTTTTCAGAAGGTCGTCATTTCCGTATTATAAATTCTTTATTCTCATTTTTTGAGTTGAGTTACTGGATTTTTGATTTCCATGAGTTGTAAGCCTTTATCATCAAGATTAAAACAAAAAAAAAGGCTTGAAATATTTCACTTTGTGTAACGAATCTAGAATATATGAAAGATCTACTTTTGATTTAAATTAAGGGAAAAAAACCTAACTTTTCCATGATATTTTAATTTTGAGATGCACCTGTGTTTGTGCTTTGTACACTGTGTTGATGCTTTAGTAGGTACCCCTACCTTGCAGCATAGAAATCATCACTTATCAGGAATGTATACGTGTACAGCTGAATATATTATTTAAGTATTGGACATTCTCAGTACAGTAGTGACTCATGGTATTAGTATTAGAGTAGTGTGACACTGGTGCAAAAGTTTTATTTGCAGTGGTGTTGCTGAGATTTAAAGGGAAAAACCCTGCTGTCACTGCTGTCGGGAAATGTCTTCCAAGCAAAATTATCTGTCCTTAACAACAGTACTGTAGGCATTCCAAAAAGTAGTGGCCAGTAAGTAACTATAGTGTTTGCTACAGATCACTACCATGTCAGCATCACTGCTGTGCTGAAACCCATATAATAATTTACCTGGTCAGCAGTGTTCCTATGGTGGTCCTTTTCCATGAAGGACAGAAAATAAGTCATCACATATTGTGCATGACAGTAAATGCACTACAGTCAGCAGTTGCATACCTAGAAAGCTCACCTGATAAACTTGATAAAATGGTGAGGCGGTTCTAATAAACTGGCAACCTGTGCACCAAGGTCCTGGATGTATAAGTTGCTGGGATGACGATAAAAAATGACATGACTTGATCTAATTCTACCAATTCTTTAGAATCAGTGTTAAGGTGTTGCATTCAGGTTATGGCTAGGAAGGAAATGTCCCTTTGGTGTGTTTTCATACCACAGATGCCATGCATGTGGTGAATCATCACCTTTTTTCTGCCTCACAGACAGTTGAGGCTGCATATAACCTGGTGCAGGAGACTCTGATGGAGGGCATGGCTGCTCTGAAGGACGAGTGCAGAGAGGCAACCAAGCAGCAAAGTGCACTTATGCGCTCGGATATGGATCAGATCATTAACTCCCGAGCCTTTCTGGAGAGCAAACTCGGAGGTACCACCACATGATGAACAAACATTGCTTATGCGCTATACATATATATTATTTGTGCCATCTGGGGAGCCCAGTTATATCAATATGCATTATTGCCACACTCATAATTTTATTAGTGTCACAATCATGCATATTGATATTGACATACTGGGATACCCAGATAGCACATGTATAGCAGATAGCCACAGAGAACTGTAATTGCAGTTGTCCAAACAATACACTCCATATACTCACAATATTGTGAACAGCCGTAATACGTTATACCGAGTGGCAAGGTGCTGATGTGACAAATTTGTGCTGATGTGCAGGACTGATGAACAGTTACGGCAAACGTTTAGTTGCAGTTATTGCTGCACAAGGGGGTCACACAAGGTACTGAAAGCAAAGGTTTACATACTTTTGCCTCTCACTGATGTGTAATATTGGATCATTTTAATCAATAAAAAAAATTACCAGGTATGATATATTTTTGTCTCATTTGTTTAATTGGGTTCACTTTATCTACTTTTAGGACTTATGTTAAAATTTAATGCTGTGATAGGTCGTATTTATACTGAAATATAAAAAATTAGAGCGGTATTTAGACAACAGCCTGTCAGGGGACTTTGCTCCAGGCCAGCGAGCTTGTGTTGTGTTGGCTGCTGCTTAGGAGGGACCTGCCTATGGAGAACCTGCATGACTCTGTGTAGACAGTTTTGCAAGCACTTCCATGCACATTTGGTTTCCCCGCTAGGTAACATAGGTTGCCTGGTCTCTGTATGGCATGTCTGATAGAGTTAGCCTTGTTGAGCTTTTGATAGATCTTGCATCTCCCAAATAAAATCACAGCCAGCTGTCACTGTACTGAATGATGGAGATCAAATCCACTAATAAAATTTGAGCATAATTCCCTCTTAATATCTTAACAAGGTCTGCAAGAAATTAGTCTTATTTACTTACAATTTTTTAACAGCCACAGTAGCCGAGCTGGCTACAGAGTACTGCAGTCAGCACATAGAACCTCGCCTGCCTGCTCTGCTGGAGGAGATGATGGGGCCCATCAGCCTGGGCTTTGAGGAAGCACGGCAGGTTGGTGAGAACATGATGGAGCACCTGTGCCAGAATTATCAGGAGGGCATGACCAGCGAAGAGCTGCAACAGGTGAGGTGGTGTTTAAATCGTAGGAATGCATGTATTGCAACTGCAATAAAGTAGATATCAATTAAGATTTCTTTGATATTTATTCAAATATATCAATTATATTGTGGTGGGGTATTTTTGACCTTTTTATAAGAGAAACCCTTAAACCAAATGCCCGTTTAATAATTGATCACTCCAACCAGTGTATGATGACTAGAATTGGCTTTAATACATGTTCTTGTTTTAGGCTTTAGTGGAGATGAGTAAACCAGACTTGGAGAGCTGTTATGAGAAAGTGAGTCACCTGAGGGATCATATCCAAGAATTCAGCTACCCCAACTGCAGAGGACTGCAGCACAGCACACAGATTGATATACAACAGGTAAAATTGCAATACACCCTTACTCTGAACTTTTGTTTAAACATTAATTATAAAAAAATAAAAACTTATCTAAAGCCATCATAAATGATTTGCATGACAGCTCTGCAATTCCAAAACCAGAAAATTTGTATATAAAGTATTTTGCTGTAGCTTTACTTATAATTTCTGCTGAAACAGTGAATGCTCCAGCTCTTTTAATGAATGTTAATGTCTGTGGGTTTGAACATCACTTCTTCTGAATGGTGCAGCTGGTGGACAGTGTGGCATACACCTTTGGATTACTTCTGAACAAGATTCCACAAGACAACACCAACCTATTAGATGCCATGGTAAAAGCCAAACATAGAGTGCTAAAGGTGAGCACACACACACGTACACTCTCATCCACTTACATATTACTATCTTTGTGTTTTTTATTTCCACTGTCCTGTGGAATAGAGTAGCTAAATATTGCTTTGCTCACAACCAAGCCTAACCACAACAAATTAACTACCAGAACATTTATCGCATACAAGTGCTCTGTATCATTAAAGCAGTGAACAGTTATTGTATACAACTGTGCATCCACCAGCAATATGACTATGACAGCAGTACACAGAGAAAGAAGATTTTCCACGAAGCTCTGCTGAACATCACTCTACCCAGTGTCAAAGCTTTTCTAGCACCTACATTCAAAAAGGTACCGCTATAAATGAGAGGGTTATGCTAAAAAAACATTTAGAATTATGTATATTTGTAAAATTATTTATTATTTTATTATACACTTTATTAGTAACACCTGAACATTTATGCAGTTCTCTAATCAGCCAATCATGTGGCAGCAGTACAATGCATAAAAGCATGCAGATACAGGTCAAGAGCTTCAGTTAATGTTTACATCAAACCTCGATCTCTGTGACTTTAACCAAATATAATCACTCTTTACAATTGTGGTGAGCAGAAAAGCATCTCAGCATGCACAAAACAGAGAAATTTGAGGTGGATGCGCTACAACTGCAGACGATCACATTGGGTGCCCATTATAGCCTCAGATTCCTGTTCTTTGCTGACAGGAGTGGCACCTGATTTGGTCTTCCGATGTTGTAGCTCATCCATCTCAAGGGTTGATGTGTATTCTGAGATGCTTTTCTGCACACCACAGTTGTAAAGAGTGATTATTTGAGTTACTATAGACTTCCTTTCAGCTCTGACCAATCTGGCCATTCTCCTCTGATCTCCCTTAACAACAATGTGCTTCAGCCTGCAGACCCTCTGCTCACAGGATGCTTTTTTTTCCCCAAAAAACATTTTGTGTAAACTCTAGAGACTGTTGTGTGTGTGAAAATCCCAGGTGACCAGCAGTATCTGAAATACTCAAACCAGCCCATCTGGCACCAACAACCATGCCATGGTTAAAGTCATGGCATGGTTGCCGATTCTGATGTTTGATGTGACATTAACTGAAGCTCTTGAGCTGTATCTGCATGATTTTTTTTTTCTCATTGCATTGCTGCCACATGATTGGCTGATTAGATAACTGCATAAATGAGCAGATGTACAGGTGTTCCTAATAAAGTGACTGGTGAGTGTATCAAAATGATATAAAATGTCTTTGCAATCATCAGTATAAATTTGGGCACAATATTTCCTTTTCTGACCATTTTATTTAGGATCTACCGAACTTTGAACAGTACATATTTGATGATTATGTAAATTTCATCAATGTGGAGAACGTCTATGAGGACATACTGCTGCAGATACTAGAGAAGGACGTTAGCAAGGGTAAGTTACAAAGCATGCCTGTTTTATTCAATTCAAGCATCATGCCTTAATCTTACTCTGACTGATTGGTTCACATTTATTTACAGTGGTGAAGGAAGCAGCAAGTATGAAGAAGTACAACTTATTCATGGAGTCCAGGTACCATTTCAGTGTTTCCAGCATGTACGTCACTCCCCCTAACAGCCCAGACTACACCGGCAAATTGAAAAAATACAGTGCTCTGCCATCCTCCCCTTTGCTGAGTCATGACCTAATGGAAAGCCAGCAGACTGGTGAAGATCCAGTCATGGCTGAGAAGAAGGCGGAACCGGAGGTAATCGTGGCCCAGCAGGAAGAGGTTCAGGCACACGCTCAACCAGAGCTTATTGAGGTACCACCTCT
The DNA here is from genome assembly GCF_001660625.3 of Ictalurus punctatus. Classification (NCBI taxonomy): domain Eukaryota; kingdom Metazoa; phylum Chordata; class Actinopteri; order Siluriformes; family Ictaluridae; genus Ictalurus; species Ictalurus punctatus. The sequence continues at coordinate 12,327,649 of NC_030440.2, read as the reverse complement.
TGAAGAAGCAGTCATGGCTGAGAAGATGGTAGAGCAGGATGTAATCATTCAGGCACATGCTCAACCAGAACTTATTAATGTACTTCCTGGAGAAAATTCAGTCATGGCAGAGAAGATGGTGGAGTCTGAGGTAATTGTGGCCCAGCAGGTAGAGATTCAGGTGCATGCACAACCGGAGCTTATTAAGGTATCTGCATGTGGGAAAGCTGATGAAGAGCACAAAGTGAAGGACAATGAAGTGCTAGAGGTGCCTGCTAATGCTGGAACTGAGATACAAGCCAGATCTACCACAGCTGAGACACTTGCAATGCACACAGCAGTTGTGGAGAAGATGCTTGTTGCCTCTCAGAGTTTGAAGAAGATAACGTACTCTGGGCCTTCCAATGTAGTTGCTATAAACAAAGAGACATTAGTGGACCCGTCTAGCTTGTCAAATACAGAACCTGCACTTAAACTAGCAGCCCATACGTTGGCTGAACCTTTTCCAAAGCCAGTGGAAATGGAAGCTAATGAGACACCAGTCTACGCTATTCCACCAGGGGGACACATGGGGTCCCTGGATCAAGTGTCACAGAGTGAAACTTCATCAAATCTCAAATTTGTTTCTGCGGAGAGTGAAACAGAGAGTGCAGCCAACATTAGGACAAGCTCAGCGGAAGAAACTGCTCCAGCTGTGCCAAACTCTTCGAGTGTACAACCCCTTGTTGTCAAGGAGAAAAACAGCAATGGCACTAGAGATACCAAGGTTGTGTTGGATGATCTCCCTTCAATTGGAGCTCCAATCGATGAGCTCAAAGTGAGCAATATGATGAGACAAGATTTCTCTGATGATTCATCTTGGACCACAGAGGAGGAGGAAGACAGCATTGAGGAAGATGACCTAACAATGGAAACCACAACAGCCATCCCTAAACCTGAGGACTTCTTCATAGTCAAGTGTGAAGCTATCCCGGATGTTTGCGCGAATGTTACCAATAACTCTGCAGATCCCGATTCTGAAGCAGCCAGACCTTTAGATTGCATCAGGGAAATCCGTGACCTTGTGGTGGAAGTGATGGAAGTGGAGGACCACTTCCCAACACTACCTTGACAATGGAGAGGTCAACTTACACACACAGTGAAGAAGAGTGCTGTGTTAAACCATAAAGGACACTTTCTGAAGGAATGGACATACAGAGGAGTTAAAAAGCACTGTAATGCCATAACTTAATAACTGTATGTCTTTTATTGCAACAGTCTGTGTAGTTTTTACAGCTTCGGGAGTTGTGTGAGGGGGGGAAAACAAAGTGGGTTTTAAATCGTTTTATTGTTGTGTGGGTGTGACTAAGGAACTTAAGTTTAAGCTGCTGTTGAAAGAATGTATTTGTTTTTCACAGTTATTTTATACATTGTGTTCACAAACTAATAATTGTGTTAAAACCAGGGGGAATCAAAAAAATTTGTAATGTAAATTTTTTTTGTGATTGTTGCAACCAAAAATTCTTTTTTGTGACTTTTCCCCCCTAAAATTTGTGATGAAAATTGCTGTGTTTTTGTTCTTTTTTGGGGGGGAAACTACTTGAATTGGTGAAAGTGCAGTCACGTTTTGCACGGTCTTTCGCAGTGATTGTTGGTAAATGAGACCTTTTAGTTGTACTCATGTTCGACACACGTGAATCGAAGAGGGCTTTGGGTGGATGCGCGTAGTGATGACTTCACATGACGCGTTTCGGCCCAAATCTGCAGAAAATCTGCGGTAATTTAGAAAAATTGCAAGCTGCTCCAAATATTGCAGAGTTTGCTTGATTTTGTGTTAATTTCTGTGATCGCAATATCACAAAATCCTGGAGGGACTGACTATTGTACTTTTTTTTATGTGCATTTTCAGTGTATTTTTTATTTTTTTGATCAGATACAAAAATAAAAACTCTTTGAACCTCTTATGTGCAGACCCATTTAAAAGAATGGTCTATGCACGCTACCTGTTACAAATGGAAGGCAATAGCTAAATGAACAAGGTTTGCTATCTGTTCACATTTCTGTGTGGTGGCAAATTTATGATGTGTAGTTACTTAGTAACTTGAATGGGCATTTTCTGTCTCTTCTTTTTTTTAATTGTTGACCATTCACTGTTAGATTAAAGTGTGTGTGTGTGTGTGTGTGTGTGTGTGTGTGTGTGTGTGTACATACATGTAACCGTAGTATATGAAACAAAGTCAATAAGACTTTTTGACAAAAAAAGAAGAGCAGTCTCTGGTACAGTGTGTGCACTTTCATAAGGAAATGAGCTGTAAGTTTTATTCAGCATGTTGCAGAACCAGAGTTAAAGTCTTAAGACAGTTAAAGTCTTCTTCAGACTTTAACTGTCAGACTCACTTATTTTTTTCTGCAAAACCCAGCAGCCTTCATTATTTTATTTTATTTTATTTATTTATTTATTTATTTACTTTTGTCTGAAGTGTCTCTTACCACTTAATATACTCCTTTTTTTAAAAAAAATTTTTACTGACATACAAACATTTTTCTGTGACATTTAATTTTGTGCTGGAAAACTCATGTTTGGGAATCTAAAATGTTTTTGCACTTAATTTAGTCATTAAAAAAAAAACTGTAACAAAGTATGCACTAAAAAAAAATACAGTGTGCCTAAAACTTTTGCACAATACTGAATATATATACAACTTTCTCCAAGTTATTAATCCTTTATCCAAAAAATTAATCTGTGGCTCTGGCACGCTTTAGCAACTGGCCCGGCAACTGTCTGCCTCAAAACCCTGTTGACTAGCATAGAAGCACAAACAATTATTCTTATAAAAGTTGTGCAGTGTAACTCATAGCATTAGATATTAAATAGATTAATAAAAAAATCAGCTATATGTACAGGCAGGAATTGCTCGGGCAAGTGAATAAGAAGCTGAACTGGAACACTTTTTAGTTTACCCACCAACAATGGAGCTGGAAGAGGAAGCCCCGTGTCCTCATTTTATTTTATTATTATTATCTAGCTGACGTGCTTATGCAGCTACATCTCTTGCTTAAGGGTAAGTAAAGCTGCATCTTATTACTACAAGAAAACAATTTGTTATAAGTTCACTTAACATGGGTTATAGATACAGCCAGGTCCATAAAAATTGGACATTGATAACGTTATGGTTGTTTTAGCTGTGTGCCACAGTATACAGGAGGTGGAAGTGAATAATGAATAAGAGCTGGCCAGCTAGCACACCTAATATATTTTCTCTCTCTCTCTCGTTTTGATTTTTCAGCCTAATAATGGTTTGCTTCACAGGCAGTGACAGTCCTATGGAGTTAACAGGGACAGATTCTAAATGCAAATGAGCTCTAAACCTTTTATCTGTTTATTGTAAGTGTAACAATGAGGGAATATCACACACCCGAGCGGCCAATTGCGCGCCCCCCCCCCCCCCCCCCCCCCAAAAAAAAAAAAACAAAACAAACAAACAAAAAAAAAAAACACGGGAGACCACATATTAAAAACTGCTGTAATTCATGTAACCCCTTTCCCACAGCTGTGAGTCTGTACTTTGAACTGGTTATATTTAATTTAATCTCCAATATACTGTGGTAGACAGTTAAAAATATAACAATAACTGTGTCAATGTCTAAACCTACGTTGGCCATTTCTACTACTAGAATTTCAGTTTATTTTTTATATGTTGCACACGGACGTTTCTGATGGTCGCACCGATCAGTGCAACACCCGGAACTGTTGTGTATATTTGTTGCCTATATGTCGGTATTATAGCGAACATTTTATTATCTCACCCGTATTCCGCCGAACCGCGCCTTCTGCACTAGGATTGGTTAATATCATTCTGCATTCTGTAATGTGATTGGCTAGTAGTTCCTAAACCTTCCGTGATTGGCCACTGAATCAGCCAGTCGTGTAGCGCAGGAGGAGAGGTGTTGGAATACGGGTGGGGGATAAATAAAAAACGCGAAGCCGAAGACTTGATGTAACTTTAAAGTCTTTTCTTTGTTAATTTACAGAATAGAAGCGCTTTTTATTGTAAGTACGTGCTGCAGACAGCTATGAAACATTTACTGCTAAAGCTAGAATTATGGAGAGGAAGAGCTGTTCAATCTGATTTCTCAGTTTCAGGATTGTTAGTTATAAGCTGTAGGTATATTTATAGCTAGCTATTTATTCAAATGTAGTTAATATTAATGTTTTCTCTTTATTGATTGTCCTGTGTACACGTTGACAAATCAGTGTTTGGTTTCACTAGAGACAACCCGGAATGGCATCAGCTCCAGCCCAGCAGCCCACACTGACAATAGAACAAGCCAGAGGTAAGGTTACACTCCTCACTCATCCTACCTGGTATAACCCTATCCCTGTGTACCTGTATATCCATGTGCATGTCTGTGTGTTCATGCTGTTGCAGTGGTGCTGAGTGAGGTGATCCAGGCCTTCTCTGTGCCTGAGAATGCCTCTCGAATGGAGGAGGCGAGGGAAAGTGCCTGCAATGACATGGGTAAGATGCTACAGCTGGTTCTTCCGGTGGCTACACAAATCCAGCAGGAGGTGATCAAGGCCTACGGCTTCAATAATGAAGGAGAGGGTGAGAAACCGTTATCAAACCATTACTGATTAAACTACGGCTGTTATAGTGAAGGAGAGGGTGAGAAACCGTTATCAAACCATTACTGATTAAATTATGGCCTCCATGGATTATTCTTTTGTTTGTTTGTTTGTTTGTTTGTTTGTTATATCATTTTACTTGAAATTTTACTTGATAGCAGAGTGCAGAATGATCTACTAGTAAAATCTACTTTAGATTTAATATTAATTATCATCAGTACTGTTGCCAGATTTGTAGCCAGTGAATATCAGCATGCACAAATATTTCCCTTGATATCAATAAAACTCATTGCTTTAAGGCAAACTATTTTTGTAGAACTGTACCTGTATCATGGCTGTATCATAGACTGTTTAGATTAAAAATCCTGACAAAACTGCAAATGATGGCAAATAGCCTTAATGTCGTTTATGTAATGCGAACTGGTGGAGACAGGAATTCAACATATTTAGTTCACCAAAAAATGACACGTACCCAGTTTTATTCGGCATACAGTGGTCCAGGAAGGCCATGGATTATTTTATTTTTCATTACATAATTGTGGTCAGTGGCTCACTGTGATATCTTGGTGTTACAGTGATTTTGCAGTAATTATCTCTCAAACAACATGCGGTGACCATGGAGATGTCCTGGTCCCTCACATTGACTGGCAGTGAAACTGATCATCCCTTCAGGATTTTGCACTCACAGAAATGAACGCAAAATCAAGAAAACTCCACAAAATTCGAATGAGCTTGCAATTTTTCAGAATTACCACAGATTCTCCTGAGATTCGGGCCAAAGTGTGTCATGTGACGTCATCACAATGCACATTCTAAGTCCTCTTAGATTCACGTACGTCGAACAAGAGTACAGCTAAAAGGTCTCGTTTATCAACAAACATCACTGAAAGACAATTTCGCATTGATTGCAATTTCACCAATTCATGTAGTTTTCCTAAAAACAAGCACAAACACTGCTATTTCACAGCTATTTTCAGAAAAACCAAGCATTATTGTCCGCAACAATCACAGAGAAAACTCCCCAAAATCCTGTATGGACTGACCCGTATAGGATCACTGTAGTGTCCACGACGGTATAGCTGCAGGTTTCTGAGTCACCTGCTCAAGTGACAATATGGAAACTGTCTAACACTGACATAAAGTACAGCTACTTCTTCCTGTGTCTGCCTCTGAGTAAAGTAAAAACAGATGCGCTCATCCATGATGTTCAGCATGTGCGCCTGATCAAGCATCTGGATCTTGAGATTACGAGATTACTCATGGCCTTTCTGGACTGCTGTACAGTCATGATTTAATCTCATTTTCGAGTTACAGTCCGAGCTGCACAGAGTGTAAAGATGTGTAAAGATGACCACTTGAGCGTATCCTCTTTGGTTTGGTTATTGTTCAGGTGTTCTGAAGTTTGCCAGACTGGTGAAGATGTACGAATCTCAGGACCCAGAGATCGCTGCCATGTCGCTCAAGCTCAAGTCTCTTCTCCTGCCGCCTCTGTCGACTCCGCCCATCGGTGGTGGAATCCCTGCATCTTAAATTCAACTAAACCAATATCCACATCGCAGGGGTTCAGACCATTTACAGCCTCACAGTTACTGTTTCACATCAGAAATATTGGCATATCTTCCAGACTTTAAGACTACAAAACACACCTCCATAGATTCTAAATCAGTGTATTCACAGCTGTTAGTCACTACATTGTGGCTGGTGTTTTGATTTGTAGAAGTAGAGCGTAGCCTGGTTTAAGCAGCTGAAGTTAAGGTTTTCACCGCAGGGAATTTCAGCACGTTTATATCAAAGCAACAAACATCAGCTGTTGCATGTTCTACGCACCTTTTTCCACCTTCTCTTCCGTACCGCTCATAGTTGTTGCAGTGAAAATTCCAGAACAACGATGGAAATGCAACTTTGGACAGCATCTTCAGCGCCGCTTCATTTCGAGTCATAATGCCTACTATAAAGAGCACAAATAAATAAATTGTACAAATTGTAGTATGGAAAATCGACTATTCAAATCCTGAACTTCTTGCATTACCATGGCATTCCACTTTTTCTATTAGCATTACATATGCTCTCATATTTATTTGTCTTACGCTGTATACAGTACAAAGACTTTTGGACAAACCTTGAAATTTGTGGGAAATAACAAATCTGAAGATATCTCGCTCTGATGTACGTTTAAATCCTACATCTGCAATAGATATTCCAGCAGTGCAAAGATCCCGAGAAACAATTATACCAGGAATGAAATATTAGGTATGTAGTCAATCAGCCACCCATATTTGTTTCTTTAGTTTTTGCAAGTTCCTGGCCAACAATAGAAAACTCTCTCACCCAAATTCTTTTGCATAAATAATTTCCTCAAGCCACATCCAGTTCTTCAGTCATATCAGTCAAAAGATTTTGGACATAGTGTGAGTTAATGTAACGTATAAACATGAAAAACATCACCGTGCAGCTGTACCAGTATAGGGGCAGCCATCTTGGAACACTGGAGGCTTAAAAAGAAAGTATACTAACGCTGCGTCTCAATTCTCCTACTATCTGTCCTAAGTAGTATCCGAGACTAGAATTAGTGTCTCCCAAATGGTATTATGTTGAAATGAGTCTCCCAAAGTTACCTGGATGGTCTACTATTTTCGAAATTGTCGATCCATGGACACTTTTTCAGCTAATATTGCCCTACAAGTCCTTGCATGAGGGAGGAAGGGAGGAGGAGTTTTGTGATGGAGTTTTTGTGCTTTTTCATACATTTTAGACATTTCACACATTTGTGTAAATAAAATGTGGACAAATAAATTAAGGGAATGGTAAATTTAAATTTGATTAGTATGTATTAATATAAATAATTATATAAGGAATAATGAATGAAGAAAAGCTGAAATGCAACGAGGAGGTTGTTTACGGTGACTGTGTGCGTAAATAGGCAACAACATCCTCTTCCGTACATGACATGTTGGTAAGCCGTTGTACTACTTGCATACTCTTTTGCTACACACTCAAAAGTATGGACATCTCTTCACAAAAAGAGTACATACTTTTAGCGCATAGGAGAAGTAGGCAAATTGGGACTTAGCAGTGAGATTTCGGTTGCAGTAGACTTCAGTTTTTTGTTAGCAGCATCAGCCTGAGGTCAAAACTAAAGAGAAAACTGACTACACTGGGGATGAGGGGAACATATAACACTGTTTATTCATGTTCAGAACCTCTACAGTGTCAGGTGCAGCCCACCTTCAAACTCAACAGCAGTCCAGCAAAACAGTAGTATTCATCGTTTTTTTTCTTTCTTTATTTTTTTAATACATATTGTGGTGTGTGTATTAACTTTGTGCAATAAAAACTTTTATCAGGTTCAACACTTTTGTAGTCTCTGGTCTAAAATGGTACTGTTTTTTCTATTTCTTACAAACATTATTATGGGTATTCTACAGCAGTTATAGTACCTACTGCAATGCATTGTGGGATTGCACCAGGTATATTTTCCACTATATGTAAATAGGGCAGTCTAGCACAATGATGTATAATGGTGTACTGGATATACACCATGCAGCTTCATTTTTAAATACATAGTAACTTGTATATTCAAGTCTGGTTTTTACTTAAGCCCTAAGTGTCCATGCATTATACATTTTTTCTTTCTTGTTTTCTCGTGATGTCGACTTAATTTCTCTGTGTACTCGACACCCATCGTCCCAAAGTCAATGGGTTTTTTGAATGGGTTTCTGGTTAAATGCCTGACATAAGGTCTCTGGTTAACACAAGCTCAAGTTATATTCACATATATACCATGTCATAAAATACATCAGTAATATAGCACTCGTGAAAATTATTATTATTATTATTTTTTTAAACATGTCTTAAAAAAGACGGTTGCTAACAAATGGCTAAATCCCAGCTAACAATTTTATGTTACAAGAATGTTTCCCTAACGTTCCCATTAAATTATAACGTTATTTCTGAATGTTCTAGGAATGTTCAAAACGTCCAGTTTTTTAGATGTTGTATTAATGTTCTTGCTTGGTTATAGGAACATTTATTCAAAACGTTATTAGAACATCCCATTCCCTCATTATATAAACATTCTTCAAAAACGTTATTACAATGTACCATTCCCTCATTCTATAAACGTTCTCTCAACATTTTTGTATGGTTCTGAAAAGGTTATGTAAAACGTTATTGTAACATTTAATTTTCACTACATACAAATGTTTTCTCAGCATTCTTCCTAGGTTATAGGAACATTCTTTACAACCTTATGTTCCATGCTCTTGTTATATAAATGTTCTCTCAATGTTTTTCAATGGTTATAAATGCAAAACATTACTGGAAGTTCACTAACAGTGTTGTTTTCAAACTTTAAGACCATACAAATTACAATCTAGAAATAATAAAATGGAAAATAATGAAATATAAGAGTATATAAATCAATAAAATCAATAAAGTACATGGAAGTAAGGAAACACTAGACTATTAAACTAAAGTTAATTTTATATTATTATGATATTACTTTATCCAGCTCTCCTTTTAAAATAGACATTTCTTGAGTTGAGTCAAGACTGAAACATTGAAATGATCAAAGCAATTCAAAATGTATAGTCACTTGTTTGGATTTCAAATCAATTTGTATGAATTCAATGACATATGTACCAAAAACAATTCAATATGTTTCATTTATATTGTTCTACTGTAGAAAATAGTAACGCTATATTCAATACATATTACAATTAGGCTTCAATATAGGTTTTTTAAATACATCGTTTAATCATGTTCTAGTAACAAAGAAGTTTCCATGTTGTTTGGTGTTGGTGGTTGTTGTATTCCAGGTGGTTGCTAGGATGTTGTTTGGTGTTGGTGGTTGTTGTATTCCAGGTGGTTGCTAGGATGTTGTTTGGCAGGTGTTATGGTTTCCCAATTGGTTCTACTGTGTTGCTAAATGATTGTTATGGTATCTCATGTGGATGCTATTGTATTCCAGGTATTTGCTAGGGTGTTGCTGGGCAGGTGCCATGGTATCCCAAGTGGTTGTTAGGGTATTGCTAGGTGGTTACTATGGTATTTCATGTGGTTGCTAGGTGAAAGCTAGGTGGTTGCTACGGTGTTGCTAAATGGTTGTCCATTGAGTAATAAAGTCAAGTATGTTCATACAACAAAGTGAGGAAATGATGATGAAGGAAGAGTGTGTCCCTTTTGGTGTGTTCTCAGTGGCGAGTAGTAAGTAGATTACTCATGGTAAGTAGATTGATTACACACCGATGTCCAGACTTCTGCTTTATCTTCCATTATGTTTATCTTTCCTCATTGTTTTGCATATTTAATCACACAATTTCAATATGTTTATAAACAAACAGCCGATTAGAGCAAGAATGGAATGATGGCTTTGCGCTCAGATGGATATGCTTTAAATGTGCTTCTGTAATACTCATGACAGAGATGAGCCGCCAGAACTTGATTACAGAGAACGTAGAGCACCACTAGCCACCATGTGAAAGAGACACAGCCACAGCATACGCTCAGGGCTGTGTAGATCAGCAGTTCGGCCAGGTAGTGTGGACAGGACACTAGCTCGAACCAGCCTCCACATGGTATCCTGTGGGCAAGCGTCTCCACCCGGCCTGTAGGTTGATAAAGAGCACCCACTGGTAATTCAAGTCTATTGAAGATTAAATATTAAAGCCCTATGAATACAGAGTCCACTAAATGTCTACAGTGATATGTGATGATTGTTCATAGCACTGAACTGGATACAGATTTATTGTAAAGTGTAATAATACCAGTTATATTCAAGTTCCTCATCGTGCCTTTGAACTTTTCCTATATCTGATTAGTAAGTCGTAAGTTGTTACCTGAGCTGCTAGTGCGCAGGCTGGCCAGCAATGAGAGCGAGCGGTGCTGCAGCAGCGATGCCCAGAGGAACAGCAGGACTCCTGCTATGTGCCATATGAACTGTGAGAAGGTCAGAACAGAGGCCCCTAAGAGAGTGAGAGAGAATTACGAAGAGCTTTATATAAACAATCACCTTTTCACAGCTATCTCAGTCGGTACATATGTATTCTAAGACCAGTATTAAAATTTCAGATTGAAGTTTGCAGGTGATCACCAGCCTTTGCAGGAGTGTTCATTGATGAAATATAAATTTAACTTTTTGGCCATAATGATCAGTACTATCTCTAGAAGAAAAAGGTTGAGGCTTTTAATCTCAATTGTGAAGCATGGGGGTGGCAGCATCACGTTGTGGGTGTGTTTTGCTGGAAAAGGAGCTGATGCACTTCAGAAAATTGATGGCTTCATAAGGAAGGAGGACTATCTAGAAATACTGAAGCAGATCCTCAAGACATCAGGCAGGAAATTAAAATGTGGTTTGCAATTGGGACTTCCAGCAGGACAATGATCCTACGCATAAAGGTGTAACAAAATGGATTAAAGACAACAATGTTTCTTGGCTATTACTTTGATTGGATTATTAGGATTATCGGTGTAAATTGATATTATTTTCTGGGAAACGTAAATATCTTGCGTAGCTTCTGAAGGGCAGTGCTAAATGAAAAAAAATTTGATCTTTAAACAAAATAAGAATTTTCACTGATCATCCTGTTTGAAAGTTTACACCCCCTGGGTCTTAATGTATTGTGTTGCCTTCTTGAGCATCAGTGAATGTTCGCAACTTTTGTAATAGTTGTGTACGAGTCCCTCAGACTCATGAACAACCATCACAAAACATAAAAACAGTTGTTGATCATCCAGGTAATGACACACAGAATTAAGAATCGAGCGTATGTAAACTTTTGAACTGGTTCATTTGTGTAAATTCAGTTATTATTGTGTCTTGTGGACTATATGTAAACATCTGTTATGTGAAATAACTTATTCAGGGCAGTACTAAATAAAAAATAAACTGCAATTTTTATGATCTCTTTTTTTTTTTTTTTTTTAAACTAACATTCTGCAAGGGGTATGTAAATTTAAGAGCACAACTGTATGTATGTATGTATATAAAAATTCAGAACCATGTTCATCTACATATTTTAAAATTATGGTCAGACTTACTGGTAGATGTTTTTTGTTTTCTTTTCTTTTTTAAACGTGATCATTAGCAGGAACTCATACTCACCTTCTGTAGGTAGTGAGGCATTTACAGACAGGACAGTCAACCCTAGTAGGATGTAATAACTCAGGCCAAATGCGTATTGAACAACGTTGATCAGTCCGTTAGAGAAAATGCTGACCCAGAGGCACTCTAGCAAGCGCCTGAGGGAATGGATCCACAGTAGAGCTTGTAACACCAATACTGTCGGCTTAAATTCTGAAGTGAAGACAGCAAATGACAAACAGGATGTGATTATATACACTCACTGTCCACTTTATTAGGAACATCTGTACATTCTGTGTAAATGCTAGAGACTGTTGTGAGTGAAAATCCCTGGAGATCAGCAGTTTCTGAAACACTCAACCCAGTCCTTCTGGTACCAACAACCATGCCACGGTTAAAGTCACAGAGATCACACTTTTTCTTCATTCTGATGTTTGATGTGAACATTAACTGTAGCTCTTTCCTGGATCTACATTGTGCTGCTGCCGCCACCTGATTGGCTGATTAGATAACTGCGTAAATGAGCATGTGTACGGGTGTTCCTAATAAAGTGGACTGTCGGTGTATTTTATGTAGCGTTATCTGTATTATCCAGACAGTATATATCCATTTAAAAAAAAAAAAAAAAAGTACCGCTCCAGACAGCCTTTGGCTGTCCCGTCAAAAAAACAAGATGATCTGCCAAGAAGTCAGGGAGCGGCGTCTGGAGGATCACAGTGCGGAAGGAGAAAACGAGGAGAAGTCCATTCCAGAGGACAGACACCGCATAGAAATGCCAGAACCATCTACAGGATGTACACAGGATAAGTTAATGCCCTGAAAATGTTTAGAGTAAAAGAACAGAGGGGAAATAATAGACATAGAGAGCTAATTAGTGCGGTAATGATAAGCATTCGAGCACCTTTTCGGGACATAAAGTAAGGGAAGGACTCCGGGCTGCTGGATCTGTGCTTTAGTTTTTCCGTATCGAATAAGAGCCTGGAAAATGTGCTCGAAGTCACCTGGTAATTTTAGAGAGAATTTACAAATACTGAAAGCTATCAGAAACCCTAACGCTAATAATGACCAGGCAATGTCAACTGTCGGAAAAGTAACAAGCATCATAGCAACACAACGGGGTTCGCTGCTGAAACATTCCGTCGGAAAACAAAGAGTTGTGATTTTAGGGTTCCGAGGAAATGCTTCTACGCTAGCACGATGGCCTAAGCTAGAAAACTGGGAATAAACTAAACAATTTGTAAATAAATAGTACCGTTATATACTAATTGTTTAGTTTATTCTCAGATTTTTTTTAACAGAAAAAGTTAGGAACGAATGTATTACTACCACAGTAGTGAAAACACACATTGGAAAGGGAACTGGTGCTGATAATTTGACATATTTATTAGTAGAAATACTGTTTAGTATGTTAGCTAAATTCCTAAAATGGAATTTAATGACATGACATGACATTATATTATATGCCTCGCTCCTCCAGAGTGGAGGTGTGGAGTTTGCATGTTCTCCCAGTGCTTCTGGGGTTTCCTCCCCCAGTCCAAAGACATGCGTTGTAGGCTGAGTGGTATTTCCAAATTGTCCATATTGTGTGAATGTGTGGGCGATTCTGCCTGTCCATGGTGCACCCCGCCTTGTGCCCCGAGTTCCCTGGGACTGGCTCCAGGTTCCCCATAACCCTATGTAAGGTAAGCGGTACAGAAACGGATAGATTTAAAGTCTGATTATACTTGTGCACACTCTCATTCCCCTTCATTTTAGTAGTCGACATGAGGGGTGCTGACAAAAACGTCCTGCCTGCAATAACAGGAGCACCAGGGGCTTTCAGTACCATTTTTTCCTGGCAACAACATTTTTTTACCAAATAAAATCCACAAAATGAGTGTTACAAATATAAACTTAAGACTAAAGCTTTACACAACTGTTTGTCCAATTATATAAGACTGAAAAGAACCCAAAACACAGATACACACCAGAATATATATTATTATTCATTTGGGTCTATAGTCTAATTCCATGCTTTTTATTTATTTAAATTTTTTTTGCATCTATGAAAAGTTATACATAAATACTTTATATATATATAATATATATATATATATATATATATATATATATATATATATATATATATATATATATAAAGCACTGAATTCTACAATCCTAGCAATCCCTGGTTGATTGGTAGAACCGGTCATTCCCAAGGGATTGGTTCAAATACCACTGGTACAAATACCAGGTTCAGTTACATTATTGTTGGTGTGACATTTAATTCGACTCTCTGAATTAGCTTTTGTTTATTTTATCCATCAATGCGACACTTGAACTTGTCTACCACTCATAGGTTTTTACAAATTCTAATTTAATTTGTAAATAAATTTAAAATAAATCCATCAGTGAACGATTGTCAGCTCATCTAATGTGATATTTGTGAATGCACACGAATAACCAGACTGATTAATTTTAAAACATCTCATTTGAATATATTTCGATAAATTTAATAAAACATATATAATATTTAAACATTTTAAAAACTTTCCTACAGACCCCTAGCAATTACACCACTGACCAGTAGGGGTCCATTGAAACGCTCCACTAGACTGTAGACTACATAATGCATAGTGTAAGTATATAGTGCGTCATTTGCAACACAACTTTTATTATTTACTCCCCGATGCGTGTTTTCAGAACAGAAGTAATGTAATGAGTAAATGTACCGTGCGCAGACCAACTAATTGATAATGAGATTTGTTGACAATGATTTTCATAATTAATTATCGATTAGTTGTTTCAGCTCTAAAAATTGTTTTAAGTTTTAAAGATTAGTGACATTTATAAAGTGTGCCAAAACAATATCTGTAGTCTCTACATACAAGTGTCCACATTCTAATAAGACACAGCATTCCATAGTTTATTCATGTTGTATGGAGTTTATGTTGTATAGGCAAAATTAACATTTGTTGTATAAATCTGACTAGGCAGCACTGAGGCTGCTGCAATAAAAAAATTTTTTTTTTTTTTAAAGGAACAGAAAAGCACAAGCTTAATAAAAAGGTCAAACTGCTCTTAAAATATTCATATTCCAACATGGAAAAAATAAATACGGGCATTAGATACTGAAAGCACACAGGCTCAGTTTGACAGACTACATGTCACGAGGAAAAACAAACATGGCACAAAATTTCAGTGCACTAGGATCCCTATGCATACAACTGTACTAAATAGTAACCCACACCGCATTAAACTTAACTTAAAGCACACACCTCCTAGATAGTAGGAAGCACAAACAGTGGTCACCTCTGTAAGCCAAGTATTACTATGAATACTATTCTACTAAACAGGATGAGTTTCCCCAAAATAAAACTCATCTTAATTGGGAGAGATAGAGTGTTCAGTGTGATGCTCACTCTACCATTAACAATGCTCTTTGTCTTGCGATGCTTTTGGGAAACTCTGCACAGGCTAGCAGGCGAAGCAATACTGATGTAATAGTTTGACATGGTATTTACTGTACAGTTTAGTACAATAATACTCTACAGCAGTGGTCACCAGGCCTCTTCCTTGAGTTCTTCCTTCCTGCAGGTTTCATCTCCAACCAAAATCTGTTTTAGTTGATCAAAAACTTCCAAAGCAAATGGTGGGCACCATTATGGTTGGAGCTAAAGTCCTCAGGAAGGTAGCTCTCTAGGAACCACTGATGTAGGTGGTGTACTAGAGAGTACAGTAATATGAGCAGACAGGACACACACAGCTCTGCAGTTATGTGGCATCTCACTGCCAGAGCAACCCTATTCAACACCAACAAAAAAAATATTATGATGATTCCTAATATTGCTGTTTGGGTTCTCCACGTTTAGTCCTTTTTGGCAGTCATGTCCTCCGTGCTGAGGCTGCTCGGTGGTCCTGAACTGTAGGTCGGCACGCTGTACTTGGTGAGCACGGACTTGAACTGCTCCAGTGTGGCGTCAGTGCGAACTCCCGTCGGGTCGAAGTGTGTGCGGCTCACCCTGAATCCGGCCTCAGTCAGGTACTGCAGGAACTTATTCAGCCTGGGAAAAATAACACACTTTACACAGGGTACAAAATTCTACCAAGTGGACCACTTAATTGAGGTTTAATAAGTTTTTAAAACACCATGTTTCATTACTTTCATGTATAATTATATTGTTATATATATATATATATATATATATATATATATATATATATATATATATATATATATATATATATATATATATATATTCAATTTTGATGCAGGTTATAAAACACAGTGAGGTGAGAGAGGACTCACTTGGGCATGTTCATGCCACGGATGCTGTGCCGATGAATGCTGTAGTAAAATGCAGGATGCTCCAGGGACATGTCTGATTTCAGCTTCTTCAACACATTACCGGACTCATCTCCAATCCTCCGCTTACCTGAGTGGTGGGAAAAAAACAAAACAAAAACATCACTTCTGTTTTGTTCCAAGCAGTACTAAATAAGTAAGAGAAACCTCAGTGCTTACATTCATAAAATTACTGAACATTGCCTCACAAGATACCATGTGCAAGCTGAGATGTGTCTTTATTTATGTGTATATATACACATAAATATATACATTATAATATATACACACACACACATTATTATAGCTTTGTAAAGCTCAACCCATTTGCTTTATGTAGTCGATAAATGTCATGAAATATAAACAAGCTGAGTTTTATTAAATGACTAACTGCTCTTGGAATTACAATGAAAAAGCTAAAGGGGAAAAAAACACATTACTAAAATGCCTGAATAACAAGTGAGACTAATACCTGATTGATCAACAGTGTCCGTTTCCGCCACCTTCTGTAACGTTTTGATGACGACACCGCACTCCACTGCCAAAAGATAAAACGAGCATCCTTCAGCGAATTGGACAATAATGTTCAACAGGAGCAGAGCAAAAGAGCCGTTTGTTTTCACGTCTATGAATATTAGATATTAATATACATGACAGTGGTAGGTATTCAAGACCAACCTGGTTAAGTAAGTAAAAGTAAACTTAGTAGACTTAATTTTTCTACTTTCCAATCATTTTCCATAGTTAAAGCAAAAACTGATTCAGGACATTGCTATTTTAGACTAATTTATTAGTGCTGTTAAATTCTCATAGGCAAGAGCAAAGAATATGTTTAACGCTTTAATCAACAGCCATACTGTGTCAAGGTACATTCACACATAAACCAACTCGCATCAACAAAGCGGAGACTTCCGGTGACATGAGCAACAGCAACCGTTTGTGACTAGATGTGGGCATGTCCAGCAACGTGACAAAGATGAGAAAAGTTTCAGTGGATCATACGTGTAATAGTCTGTGAGGTCACAAAAGGAACCCACGGTAAGCAATTAAAGGCCTCTCTCACAGTGGCTAATGTTAAAGTTCATGAGTCCACCATCAGGAGAACACTGAACAACAATGGTGTGCATCGCAGGGTTGCAAGGAGAAAGTCACTGCTCTCCAAAAAGAACACTGCTGTCTGTCTGCAGTTTGGTAAAAATCTCATGGACAAGCCAGAAAGCTATTGGAAAAACACTTTTTGGTTTAAAGGAGAAGTGTTATGTTTAGAGAAAAGAAAACACTGCATTCCAGCAAGAACCTTCTAAGATAAGATCCCATCTGTGAAACATGGTGGTGGTAGTATCATGGTTTGGGCCTGTTTTGCTGCCAGGACGACTTGCCAACAGTGATGGAACAATGAATTCTGAAGTATAACACTGATTTCTAAAGGAAAATGTCAGGCTAAAATCATGCTTCCATCACCATAGCCCTCCTTATAGCTTAATGGTTGGCGTTCTTTTGAAGGAGGATGTCATGCCAGCCTCAGTAACATCTGAAAACACATGCAGACTTGGCATGGGTGGGATTAGATTGTGATGTGCAACCCAAAACCCTGAAAGCGCTCTATTGCACAGCACTGGTCATCATGGAATTTAGCTTTAAAGGACAAAAAGTCTATCTAACCCCTAGTATAGTATAGTTGTTTCCATGTAATCTTGCATGCTATATGGGAACTCCAGCACTGCCAACTTAAGGACCAAAGCAGAGGTTGCGTGTGCTCGCTCACATACCTTGGTTAGCTAGAATCAGCTGGCCTGTGACAGAGAAGGACTTGAGTGTGGTGCAGTCTGCCTCACAGATCAGAGTCTTCACCAGAGGCTGAATGTCCTCCATGCTGTGCAGCACTGCTGCCACCAGCATACGCCTCAGGAAACCAGTGTTGAACAGGGACCCTGACCTGGGTAAAACACACACACACACACACACACACACACACACACACACACACACACACAAAATTGTAAGTGCTCAATGATGGACAGGTGACTGAATGAATAAATTCATAATATCCATTTTGTCCCAGTTTATATTTTACTAAAAGGAGAACAATAACAAAAGTCTTTTTAAACATCTTTAATGAATATAAAAACTATTCTTTTTCAGAGATTATGTTCAGGTTATCACACAGAATCCCCAAGCAAAAGGATGTTGTGTCTATTTCCATAAACACTGCTAAGAATACACTTTTCCAGATATTTCTACTTTTGCTTTAAAAGTAACATAGATGACAAAAGGTCAATAAGATCATGTTGTGACCAGAGCATGAGGTTTAATAAATGAATGCATGAAGGAATAAACATTAGTAAGCGCATCTAACCAGAGAGGTCCCAGCTCAACTGCGGTCTTCCCCGGCATGCTGCCATGGCACTGACACGGTAGCTGCCTGTACTGATTCTCTAGAGAAAGAAAAACAAAACCATATACATTTATTGCGGTAGAGCTGTTAAAAAAATAATCAATATGACCCTGGTGAACCCGTGCCTGCAGGAATTTGACCAAAATTCAGGCCAACATTTCAACAATTAACAAGTGATACATTGTGCAAATGGTGAAATTGTACTTAGTCAACACAATTAAATAATTTTTGTTAATCCCGATACTGTACTTACCCTCCACCATACTGCCCGGCTTGAGGAACACTCTTTCCTCACACCACTGGCAATGCAGCAGCTGGCGCAGTTTCTTAGCCGTCTCGTCAGCCTGCGTGGGGCCTCGGAGCACCCGCACCACCACCAGCAAGAAATGTTCCAAAGCCACAGCCAATAAAACCTCGATACCTTTATTACAGCGTGCTGCTGCCCTGAAGTCACACACACACACACACACACACACACACACCTCTTAACATGTGAAGGCTTTCAATCATTCCAATTATTTTACAGGTCCAACACAAGTAAGTCAAGGAGAATGAATCTGTATTCTAATACAGATGTTTTGTTATTCATCTGAGTTGTTTACTAGTCATGACACTAATACATTTAGAAAGCATTTTTAAAGCAGAGTTTACACAAGTGACTTACAGTGCAGCTTAATTTTAGAACAAAACAAAAATGGCTAAAATACAACCAGCCCTGGTGTCTAAATAAACTACTTGATATCGAACAGGTCTAGCCATTTTTTCACACCTAAACTAGACAACACACTGCCCTACCTGGCTATAGAGGCCACCACCATGCGTGCTGCCAGCTCTCTGTAGTATTCTGTCCTGACGATCTGGCAGCCATAATGGCGGAGCGTCACATTCAGAGATTTGGAGTAAAGTGAGCCGGTGTCGGTTGAGGTCACAGACACGATGCCCAGGTTGCGTACGTTCCGGAAGGCAGCATCCAGGTAGTTCACGGATGTGCCGAAAGGGTCCAGGTGTCTGACAGCATAAAACAGGGTCATGAAATGAATATGAACTTGAAAACAGCGTGTATGAATTGTGCTTTTTAAACATCTACTGAGTTCAATACTCGTTCAACGGCTCGGATTATTTCCCGATTTATAGAACGACGTGTACTGTAAGAACACACACAATGTATGATCTTCATCTCCGTTAATAATATAACTACTTCTGGAAAATAGACACATTTACATGCTTCTAATGGCAGGGATTTGTGCACAATTCCCCAATGCTGTGTAAAAACAAGCACAAATTTGAGCGCTCTGAATGACGTATGAACACATCACCACTGTTTTGGTGAAATGAGCATCACACTAAGCGCAACTAACGAATCAGCTTCAGCTGCATGGACGCTAGTCTGTTATTTACATGCCACAGGCATACGATCTGTCCCAACATGACGCATTCGGCAAACTGCAAATAAAATACCTTCAGAAGTCAAAAACCATTTACTGAAATGAATGGTGTTTTTTTTTTTTTTAAATAAAAATATTTAAGGTCTAAATCAGGTAGAAAATTTTCTATTTTCCGACCTTACCTGCAGTTAATGTGCATTATATTTATAGCTAGGTTTTTATTAAGTTTAGTACTCGTGTACACCAGATTTAGCTGACGTAAAAATATATTTAATGCTTTATTTATTAATATAGGACAGACCAAGTTTCCATCTTGAAAAAATAAACAAATCCTTTTTATACAAAACAAATTTACCAAGCAAAAACGAACACGGTACCTGGATGGGAGAACTCCTGGGGAAAACTAAGGTTCCTGCTGGAAGTGGTATTAGTGAGGCCAGCAGGGGGCACTCACCCCGTGGTCTGTGTGGGTTCCCAGTATAGTGACGGGGACATTATACTATAAAAATAGCACCGTCTTTGGGATGAGACATTAAACTTAGGCCCTGACTCTCTGTGGTCATTAAAAATCCCAGCCCACTTACCGTAAAAGTGTAGGGATATATCCCCAGTGCCCTGGAGAAATTCCCCCACTGGCCATTCTCCATCATGGCCCCCTAATAATCTCCATCTCTGAATTGGCTACATCACTCTCTCCTCTCCACTAATAGATGGTGTGTGGTGGATGTTCTGCTGCACTATGGCTGCCGTCTCATCATCCATTTGGATGCTACACACTAGTAGTGGTTGAGGAGATTCTCCCCCACCTTACTATGTAAAGCTCTTTGATTGTCTAGAAAAGCACTATATAAATCTAACTGTAAAAAAAAAAAAAAAAGGTCCCGTGTGTAATTGTGGTTAGAATTTTGTATTATGACTTACTGATTAGTGATGACA
The DNA here is from genome assembly GCF_001660625.3 of Ictalurus punctatus. NCBI lineage: Eukaryota > Metazoa > Chordata > Actinopteri > Siluriformes > Ictaluridae > Ictalurus > Ictalurus punctatus. The sequence continues at coordinate 12,306,943 of NC_030440.2, read as the reverse complement.
TCGATACTGACTTTGATTATTTAACTGCAAATCAGCATTTTTCAGGTTGTTAAAATGTTCCACACAAATGTTACACACTCTCCAACTATAGGCGAGACTGATCATAGAGGGCATTATAACGTTCCTCAGGAAACCTGTCCTTTTCTGCGTCTGCCCTATGACCCTCTGTTTTTACTCACATGTAGTCAAAAGCTCTCAGATGCATGAGGACATTGGCATCCATCTGGGTCACTTCCACAGTGTTGATAGGGGTGTCGCTGTCTTCTGTCTGCTCCCCCTCCAAATGGATGTGGTTGAGGTGGCAGTTCTCCTTAATCATACGGACACAGGCTTCGTTGATGTCATTTATCGTCACGTTAACAGCACTGTGGAGGTGCTTGGCCCACTGCAAGCCCATTATACCTGCACAGGAAGGGTAAGAAAGTACAATTATCCATTATAAATATATTAAAACATGCCATGAATAATTCCTTATAAGAAGACCAGCTGAATGGAACCATCTAGATCTGACTGAAGCTTAGATAACAAAATCACAAGCGATTTGAGGATGAGCAGTAAGATTTTTTTTAAAAAACGAAGAAAAAACCCCAACATTGCCGCTCCTAATTTGACCCCCAAACTTTCTCATTAGAGATCACATTTGCACATTGAATCAAGGCAATGAGTTTCACCAGTGGCTCCAAATGCATCCAGACATTCCAGTGGACTCCTTTCCTCAGCAAGAACAGCAAGAGAACAAAACACCAACTGCCTACCAAAGAGAGAAAAACCTCACATTATATGGAAAACCAGTTCGGTGGAAAACTGAAAACAATCGTTAGAATAGAGAAGAAAGCTAGTGTGCGTCACTGACCTGTTGGTCTTCATCTTACGGTTGAAGTAAGTGTCAGTCTTCATGGGTGTGCTGTGGTTGGGCATGAGCTGCACGTTGGTGCCTAGTTCTTTCATGATCTCATATGCCTGACCTGGCACTGAAAGAAATAGAAAGAAGACAGAACAATGGACAATTTGCTTCTTATACTGAACTTTTACAGAAGCTCTCAAGAATGGGAACACAGTTTGAGAGAGTCTTCTTACCCGGTTCCTCAAACGATGTATCTGAAGTGCCCGAATAGCTCGCTTCTGTCTCGCCTTTGTTGATGTGACGTTTGAGGTGGCTGATCATGTCTGTTTTTCGGGCAATGGTGACGGAGCATACCACACAATGGTAGTGTGCAACCATCCGGCCCGGACTCTGGAGGATGTGCACACATTGGAGAAGGCAGATAAAAAAAAAAATCAGTCCTGTTTCCTATTCAATTCCACTGTATTGTGTTTGTACGGTGCTTCCAGATGTCAATTTATATCCCTAAAGAGCACACCGGAGAAACGGTGGTGAGGAAAACCTCCCTGAGATAACATGAAGAAGAAACATTGAGAGGAGCCAGATTCAAAAAGAAAATAGTGGAATTACACATTATAGTATGCAAGCATAGAAGAGCAAAGACAAACAATAGTAAGTGTGCTAAAATGATGTTCAGTATGAAAATATTGTGAACAGGTGTCCTGAGATAAGCACATACTTTAGAGGCCAAAATTGATCTTTCCTTTATTTTATTTTATTTTTTAAAATCATGGCCATTTCACACACACCACTTAGGTCTCCCCAATCATGTGACAGCTACCAGCTCAGGAGGTCGAAGGCCAACACATGCTTCCACAGAGGCGCCAAATGCGTCTTTTTGAACTGCTGCTCACGCTGCGTCACAGGGTGGCATAACACACTCTGAGGAACGCGCTATTCGCCCTCTTCTGCATACATGAACCCAGAGACATCTATGATTGGTTAGCGTCACTATGATTGACACGGGAGAGAGTATGTCATCCAGCACAGCCAATTTTGCATTCTTAAGAGTCCTGGCCACACGTGGCTGTGACATCGTCGAGATTTGAACTCGTGCTCTCTATACACTATAGGGTGAACTGTTTTTTCTGTTGATCACTTGGGTTACTTCAGACTTGGGTTCTCAGGTGAGACAGAAGTCAAACTGAATGCTCACCTGATCTACACCCTGGCTGGACTTCATCTGTCTGCATGGCAGATGACAAATACACATCCTCTGACCTGTGATGACCAACACACGCAAAGTGAGTCATGATCTCTAAATATGTCTTAGAATAGCCATACAATTCATGAGCTAGTGATGCTGCATAATTTAAGGGCATTTTCAAGTCGCACTGCTATAATAAAATGATCTACAGTGTTGCTTTAATACACGTTCAATTACCTTCAAATTCCACATAGACTTTCCAGTGAAGGTTCTGCAAGTGACGTTTCAGTTTGTGGCTGTAACAGGCCTTGAACTTCTCCTCTGGGCATAACGGACAAGACTTTCTACCAGCTGTGAGATTCAGTGGACAAACACGGTCAATACTTTAAATGTAGCTAAAGCGTGCATCACCATCACGATCGGTTCAGACTTATTTCCAATATTTCATAATCAACTGAAAAAGTCTCTTTTTATTTATTTACTTTTTTTTACCTCCATTTAAGTCCACTAGCATCTCCAGGCCTTCTAGTGAAGTCTGGATGGACACATGTCTCTCTTAAAACAAACAAACAAACAAACAAACAAACAAACAAAGATTAATTGAACAGTTTCCCTGGCAATTTCAGTGGTTTCCTTGAGAAACCAAATCAGAAATGGATACTCATCCACTAAGCTACCACCTGACATTGATGAGACAGCAGCTTGTCCTTGACTGTCCTCGGTTTTCATATCACTGGATGTGACATCATGGACAGGCAGCTGCTTGCTCTTATCCTCAGATGCTGCTGCCACCTTCACAGAGTCTTCTACTGCAAGCAAGACACATTACATTCAATTACATTAAATACTTTGGTTCTCCTGCATGTTTATCTGATTGAAGGGAACATTTAAAAGGGGAGTTCACAGTTTCCCCCCCACTTTTGAGCAGTTCTAAATATTTATTCTGCAATTTCTAGTCACCTCAGACAGTTTTTATGTCAACACATGCAGTTTTTAGATTTCCCTGCTGGAAAAAAAACCCACAATAAAAACCCTCATAGAATTTGTAATTGTTTTCAGTTATATTGGGAATTGTATTGGTTTTAATGGAAACTGTAATGGTCCCTGTGAGTCTCTATTGGTAATTTGTTGCCTTCTGTTGGTGGCATGTTATGTTTAGTGGACATCATTAAGGGCCAATGATAGTAATGGTTGTAAAGGTTAGCTGATGGTTTGTAATGGTATTTGTAGTGGAAACCATTTGAATTTCTGTAATGGTTCCTAATGAGGCTTTTCGGGGGGTAGGGGGTGTATTTTAATTAATGATTTAATAATTAATTTAATAATTTTTTTAACAAATACCCCAAATGCCTGGGGCTTAGAAAGGGTCAAAAGTGAAAAAAAGGTGACCTTCCCCTTTAAGTAAACACTCTTATGATGTCAAAGTGTTTGTTGCTGCAAGCATATGAAGTTATACCTTTACAAAACAAAATAAAACAAAACATCTTTCCAGTGAAGGTTCTGCAAGTGACGTTTCAGTTTGTGGCTGTAACAGGCCTTGAACTTCTCCTCTGGGCATAACGGACAAGACTTTCTACCAGCTGTGAAATTCAGTGGACAAACACGGTCAATACTTTAAATGTAGCTAAAGCGTGCATCACCACCACTATCGGTTCAGACTTATTTCCAATATTTCATAATCAACTGAAAAAAAGTCTCTTTTTTTATTTTTTACTTTCATTTAAGTCCACTAGCATCTCCAGGCCTTCTAGTGAAGTCTGGATGGACACATGTCTCTCTTAAAACAAGCAAACAAAGATTAATTGAACAGTTTCCCTGGCAATTTCAGTGGTTTCCTTGAGAAACCAAATCAGAAATGGATACTCATCCACTAAGCTACCACCTGACATTGATGAGACAGCAGCTTGTCCTTGATTGTCCTCGGTTTTCATATCACTGGATGTGACATCATGGACAGGCAGCTGCTTGCTCTTATCCTCAGATGCTGCTGCCACCTTCACAGAGTCTTCTACTGCAAGCAAGACACATTACATTCAATTATATTAAATACTTTCGTTCTCCTGCATGTTTATCTGATTGAAGGGGACATTTAAAAGGGGAGTTCACAGTTTCCCCCCACTTTTGAGCAATTCTAAATATTTATTCTGCAATTTCTAGTCACCTCAGACAGTTTTTATGTCAACACATGCAGTTTTTAGATTTCCCTGCTGAAAAAAAAACCCAATAAAAACCCTCATAGAATTTGTAATGGTTTTCAGTTATACTGGGAATTGTATTGGTTTTAATGGAAAGTGTAATGGTCCCTGTGGGTCTCTATTGGTAATTTGTTGCCTTCTGTTGGTGGCATGTTATGTTTAGTGGAGATCATTAAGGGCCATTGATAGTAATGGTTGTAAAGGTTAGCTGATGGTTTGTAATGGTATTTGTAGTGGAAACCATTAGAATTTCTGTGATGATTTCTAATGAGGGTTTGGGGGGGTATTTTAATAAATGATTTAATTATTTTTAACAAATACCCCAAATGCCTGGGGCTTAGAAAGGGTCAAAAGTGAAAAAAGGTGAACTTCCCCTTTGAGTGAACACTCTTATGACGTCAAAGTGTTTGTTACTGCAAGCATTTGAAGTTAAACCTTTACAAAAACAAAAACAAAAATAAAACAAAACAAGATAAAAAATTAAATACTAGGGCGCCCCCCAGTGACAACTAAATAACATCAGAACCGGGAAACTATTATGGTTGAACGGCCCTATTGCGGAGCTCCGCGATCAGACCACTACACCACAGTTAAATCAACCTGCACTTCCAATTCACTGTAAACTTATAAATCCTTAAACATTTTCACCTCACGCACAGAAAGCGAATAACTGCAGCCTTGGATACTATCAACCGAGACGAAAATACATTTCATTATTTACGCTATCCGTATCTAGGTCCTGTGATGAAGCTCCATGAGGAGGCCCTTATTTACTTCAGCAGTTTAAAAGTCACGCTAAAAAACACATTTAGGTGCAACATAAAGCCATTTGTAAAAAATGTACGCAATTTTCAGAAAGTCATAACCCAGTTGTTGCTGCATTATCGTTGAAAAACAGGAGTTATCTTGCCTTTAATATTGGCGTCCTCCTGGTGAAGCTGCACTGCGTCCTGTTCCTTGAGCTCCGCCATTTTAATTAAGCTAGCTGTGTAGAGTCAGTCTAACATATTTTCCCACCTTTATTCTGGCAAGCCACGCTTCTTTTGAGTATGATGTACTGCACTGGAGGCAGGACATAGAATACGGGTGAGGAAAAGAAAATGATAGCGTACGCTGTAAAGCGTAAAAGCGTCGTGCGGTGTTGTGGGCGTGGCTGAGGCACACAGCTGATCCAAGATGGCGACCCCCGTGTTTGTTTTGAGTATACTCGAGTGAACTTCGTGATAGAACCACGTGAAGGGAGCGCAGCTACCGGTGTAATTATCTTTTGGATATTTTGTTAGTCTGAGAGCGTGACCTGGCGAACCGTTGCCAGGTTTACAACTTTATACAGGGTTTATAACGTGTTTTCAGAGAAGGAACAGAGGAGCTAGTGAAAATTCTGACTTTACAGTGTAGGTTAATGCATGACTGTCGCCATTAAAGTAGTTTTGTTGTCATCTCTTCAGCAAAAGACAATAAAAACCACGCTGGGACACAATATTCCCATCTGGAACTATTAAAGAGTCAATTAGCCAATTGTTGAAGGTTTGTAAAGTCATTTAGAGGAATAACTCATCAGCTAAACAAATTTTTTCTTTAATTCTCAAATGTTTACACTTTAAATAATCACTTCTATAAAATGAACACTTCTGTCTTAATGAGATATAAATTAATAATATTGTGATGTGTCCTGAATTGTGCAACTTAATTATGTACACGACAAGTTTGCATTTATGGAATAAAATTTATTGGTGTGAAATAGACAGACACATAATGTAATATTGTACATTCATATTGTACTATAATGTTGTAACATTGTATTGCCTTCATGGCTGCTCTGCTCTGTATTTTCTCCTAACACGCAAGAGATTTGCTTAAAATCCCTATATTACTACAACGATTGAAATCACCATGAGCTAGACGTGTTTGCATACATTTCAAAGGAGTGATGAATGTCGCAGAGATGTCTTGAGTTGTCTGGGTCGCAAGGCTTATTTCTAGGGTGGCAGCTGTTATTGTACTGCAACAAAACGACATACAGTACACACTGTCTTCTTGACTGCTGTGTAAGACACACATCGTGCCAGCATTCAACGTCAACATGTTTATAGTTCAGTCTTTGTAGCACATCCCTGGTTCCTTTGCACCAATTATTTGACATGAAATAAAATGGGTGACTGTTGGCTGATGTTTATTATTTTTTTTACAGAAAACTAGAAAGACTTAGCTTAATAGTGGCTGTTAAAATATATATAGGAACATTCTTTCTTTTTTAAAATCCAATTTAAACAAGAATGGTTTGTTTTCTAACTATATTTTAATTCTTGTCAACACCTGAAGGACCTGCTTTTTTGGGTTTGCGTTTCCATCTTCCACTGCTTGCTTTATAAAACAAGGTTCTTATATTAAAACTGGGGTGTCACTGATAATAAAATTGGATCTTAATGTGGTCTTTTTTCCTCTCATATAGACAGCTGATGTCTAGATTAGGTGTGGTGTTTGGCGGCTCCCGTGGTATTGGGCGAGCAGTAGCCCAGCTGTTGGCACAAAGGGGGCATCGAGTTGTGGTGATCTCCCGGAACCAGGAAGCAGCACAGGCCACTGCGGACACACTTTCTGGAGGTGGGTCACTTTAACCCTAAGGAGTATTTTGAGATCTCTGCATGCAGCTTTCCAAATTGAAAAAAAGGGATGATTTTTCCTTTTACTTTGCAGCTGAACATGTGGGTCTCGGTTGTGACATTTCCAAAGAGCAAGAGGTACAGAGAGCGTTCGATACCATCACTAAAACCTGCGGTGCTGTGGGATACCTTGTCAATGCAGCAGGCATTAACAGGTGAGAGAGGACACAAACATTTGTGTTGTTTTTGACTATACAGTAAGTGCACCATGCGCTTTACAGACAGGTACATTCGGCGCAGTGGCACAGGATTCATGATGTGCAACGGATCTAAAGCTAATTTAAATTGTGAACAGGAATACAGTCACAAATAATGACTTGCCTAATCGCTTGTGATTACTAACCTGATTCTCTGTCTTTATGTTTCAGAGATGCGTTATTAATGAGGTGTAAATCTGAGGACATGGTTTCTGTTCTTCACACCAACCTGCTTGGTTCAATGCTTACCTGTAGGGCAGTGTTACGGAGCATGCTCAGTAATGGAGGTGCTATTGTCAACATAGGTGAGCTATAACCTGATACAATCTGTCTATTTTTAGACTATGTTCATGCATGTATTCTTATTCACATATTCAGGGAAATATACTGAATTAAAGCTCCTCTCTGCAATGATTACAACCACAACAAAAAGTAGTGCAGTGATCCTGAGCTCAGTGCTACACATAAAAGTGTAATTCATTATAATAATGATAATAATAATAATGATAATAATAATAATAATAAAGTAGAATAATTAATCATGTGTAAGGATTAAAATTGTAGCCTTTTCAAAAGACTTAACTGTACTTTAGTCCTAAAAATGCAAGTTCAAGGAAAGTTCCTTTTGTGTTACGTTGCAAATCCTAATAAGAGAACATTGCAGCAGAATTATCCTGGCTTTATAAAGTAAAAGCGAAATGAAAATGAGAATAAATTAAAGTAGGCTTTCAGTCTGTTCATTCATACTCGCCGAGTGCAAAATGGCAACAAAAAAAAAATTCATTTTAGAAGCACACCACCACAATGGACCAGTAGTCGGCTTCTTCTTCTTCTTCAAAGAAAGAAAGAAAGAAAGGTGTCTTCTTCAGTACAAGCGGGATCATTTATTTTTTAATTACTTGATCTATTTTCACTCTGTCAGTGTTCTTTTGTTTAAAAAAAAAAAAAAGGGCTCTATTGCAACAGTCTGGGCTACCAGTTAATATAAATATTAATGTTTAAGTGCTGTCAGATGACCACGCTGAAGAGCATCAGCACTGTAATCTGAACACTGTTTATAAATCATTTTTATATGAAGGTACATCACTGCCTTGGCAATAGCCAAGTGGAGGAGGATTGTGTGTGGTTGAGGATAAGGTTTATTCTATATGGGTCATTCTGTTCCTGTGAATTGCCACTAATGCGTTTGATGGCCCATTGTTTGGGTTCTCATAGATGGTTTTGGTGTATAGAAAAAGATTAAACACATCCTATTTCCTGTAGCATGATTTCATTTTGTAGCATTTAGGGACCTCGTGTTTGCTTTGGTGTGTGCCTATGTGCAGTTTCCCTCTGACATTTCCGCTGAAGTGCTTATCTGCAATATCACAAACTTTGCCCAGTTTTGATGAAATGTCAATGACTCATGTGGGAGCTGAAAGATTGACTCACTGAAAAGAGACGGAATTCCCATCATTATTCAGTACTGAGCTCCAAGAACATAAGTCATAAGGCAAAGAACACAATCACAAAGGGTCTGTGCGGTAAGGCGGTGGTGGCTTGTGTGTTTACATCAACACTCAAAGGTGCAAGAACTCGGTGCTACAGTAGTTTCTAGTTACTGCTCATCGCTGGTGGAGTTTGTGACTGTTAGATGCAGACCATTTTATTTACCGCAGGAATTCACCACTGTTCTGATAACCGGAGTGTACATTCCCCCCAGCGCTAATGTTAAGGAGGCGCTCTGTGAACTGTATGGGGTTATTAGCGAACTGCACAACACACACCCTGATGGACTGTTAATCATCGATGGAGATTTCAACCATGCGAATGTCGAAACAGTGCTCCCTAAATTTCACCAACATCTGGACTTTGCAACAAGAGGGGAACACGCTGTAACTTGTTTACACAAACATCTCCGGCACGTACCGGGTTGAGCCCCGCCCCCACCTCGGCTACTCACACCACAACCCCGCCCTCACCGTGGCTACTTACACCACAGCCTCGCCCCCACCTTGGCTACTTAGACCACATCTCTGTTGTGCTAATCCCAGCATACAGAATGGCAGCGAGGAAGATCACCCTTCCTCCCAACGACCAGGTGCTGTGTCTAACCGCAGCTGATGTGAGGAAAACTCCCGGAAGGCTGTTCCTGGCAGAGTGCACAGAAGATGTGCAGACCAGCTAGCAGATGTTTTCACTGACATCTTCAACAGCTCCTTGAGCAGAGCCATCGTTCCAACGTGCTTCAAGGGTACCACCGTTGTCCACTTGCCGAAGAAGTCTTCAGTGTCCTGCCTGAATGACTCACTCACATCCATCATCATGAAGTGCTTCGAGAGGCTCGTCATGAGGCACATCATGACCCTTCTGCCCCCTCACTGGACCCGCTGCAGTTCGTGTATCGTACAACAGATGATGCCATCGCCACCACTCTACATCTGACCCTCACCCACCTGGACAAGAAGGAGATCGTCAAGAGCACAAAATCCCTTGGTGTTCACCTGATGAAAAACCTCACCTGGTCTCTCAACACCAGCTCCATAACCAAGAAATCCCAGCAGCATCTCCACTTTCTGCGAAGGCTGAAGAAAGCCCAACTCCCACCCCTCATCCTCACCACATTCTACAGAGGAACTATTGAGAGCATCCTGAGCAGCTGCATCACTGTCTGGTTCGGAAATTGCACCTCATTGGATCGCAAGACCGTGCAGCGGATAGTGAGGACAGCTAAGAAGATCACCGGGGTTTCTCTTCCCTCCATCACAGACATTTACACCACACGCTGCATCTGCAAAGCCACCAGCATTGTTGACGACCCCACACACCCCTCACACACACTCTTCACCCTCCTGCCATCTGGAAAAAGGTACCGAAGCATTCAGGCTCTCACGGCCAGACTGTGTAACAGCTTCTTTCGCCAAACCATCAGACTCTTCAGTACTCAGAGACTGGACTGCCACACACATGCACACACGTGCACGCACACACACTCTCTAAATTGAAGCACCATTCCACTCCCATTGCAATATTTGCACATTCCTGAATTGACTCTGTTGCATTTTTGCTGCTACTGTACTTATAAAAATATAGGATTTAATTTCTTGTCACTATTATACACTTTACACTTACCTGGCTGCTACCACAATAACTGCTATGTCCATATTTGGTATAAGCGAATCTGCTGAATACTAAGTCATAGCATGTTATGTTTACATTTATTTTTATATTATATTGTTACTCTTTGGCACCTGTCTTCTGCACTAGCTGTTATATCAGACACTTCCACACTAGAACTGTGTACTAGTCGGTACTACACTGTCGCTTACTGTGCCTATTGTCCTGTTTTAATAGTTACTGAACTGTCCTGTGTTGTTAGCACACGTTGCACATGCACTTTATGTAAAAATGTGTAGATCTTATTTAGTTCTGTGTCGTCTCATGTAGTTAGTGTGTTGTTTTATGTAGCACCATGGTCCTGGAGGAACGTTGTTTCAGTTCACTGTGCACTGTACCAGCTGTATATGGTTGAAATGACAATAATACCACTTGAATTTGAACTTTGTGTAATTCATGTCATTGCCACTAGGTGGCATTAAAGCATCATTATTAACCACTTTTAAGCTTTTAACCCTTGTTTGTCACCGATAACAAATGAGCATTTGAAACTTGGTGTCTTTTCATTAGATCAGATGGTATAGTCCTTGAGAAATACTTATTAAAATGTACCTAGGATCATTTCCTCTGCACGTGTGTGTGTGTGTGTGTGTGTGTGTGTGTGTGTGTGTGTGTTACTAACAATTTCTGAATGTTATTGGAACATTCCCACAGGCTCAGTAGTGGGTGTGAAGGGAAACGCTGGTCAGAGTGTGTACAGCGCCAGTAAAGCTGGCCTTGAGGGCTTCACACGCTCTCTGGCTAAAGAGGTCGCTTCTCGAAACATTCGAGTCAACTTGGTAGCTCCAGGTAGACTTGATTCATCTCTTTTCCTCTTTAGGGACTGTTTCCTAAACTAATACCAGTGTTTGGTTTAATAGTGCACAGAGAAAATGTAATGATGAAGCCTGTACCACACTGATATACTGTGTTTCATTATTATAGCTTGTTCTAGCCCTTTCTGTCTCTGTTACTCCTGTCAGGACTCATTCGGACCGACATGACAGCAGGGCTGAAGGAAGAAGAGTATGGAAAGAGGATTCCACTGGGTCGCTTTGGTGATCCGCAGGAAGTGGCACACGCTGTTCTATTCCTCTTGGAGTCTCCCTACATCACAGGACACGTCCTATTGGTGGATGGAGGACTACAACTGACCATGTGATTCCTGATTCCGTTTAGTCCTGCCTGTAAGCCTCTGTTGATGGGACTAGCTGTATGGCACATCTTTCTAGCGAGGAAGCGTTTCAGAATTGCGTTCATACAAAGGGAGGATATGAAGAACTTAATTAGTCACAGTTGGAATTCAAATTACTGTCTGCCCTCCAGGAAAGTCTTTGTCAATATGATCACAATTGTCCATAGCATTTCAACGATTCAGTCTGTTTCTGCTTTGTGGCTATGCTGAAAATATATAAATTACATGTGTTCAGTCAACTGTATCTCCCCACATGATTTAAATGTATGTTTAAAAACATGTGCTAACCGCGGTGCATTCAGTACCAGCACTGCAGCATCCAGCGAAATCTATCGCCAGCCTTCGGGCTACAGGCGTTAACAACCGAGAGGTCTGGAATTTCTTTCAGAAATATTTCCTGTGTAGTGTCTTATAAAGTCAGTTGTAGGTCATTTTAGAGCAAACATATCTGAAAAGCATGAGTGTGGCTGAAGGTTTTCATTCCCAACCAAGCAGGAGACCAAGCAGGAGAAATGAAAAACTGTAGTCACCTCTGACTGGAGCTTTAAGGATAAGATTGTACACCCTTGACTTAGAGAGATTGTGCATGCTCCATGTCTCTGACTCCCTCACAAAATAAACCTTATCAATCACTTTCAGTCATAATACACCTTCATTTTTAACTGCAGTGTACACTGTACTGCCAAAAGTTTGTGGAAACCTGACCATCACACCCATATGTTCTTGTTGAACATCCAATTCCAAAACTATGGCTATTAATATGGAGCTGGTCTTATCTTTCCTGCTATAACAGCTTCCACTCTTCTGGAAAGGCTTTCCACTAGATTGCGTAAGTGAGATCATATAGTGATGTTGTGTGAGGAGGTCTGGGGGGCAGTCGGTGTTCCAGTTCATCCCAAAGGTGTTCAGTGGGGTTGAGGTCAGGACTCTGTGCAGGACACTCGAGTTCTTCCACTCCAACCTTAACACACCATGTCTTAATGGAGCTCGCATTGTGCACAGGGCATCATCATGCTGGAACAGGTTTGGGCCTCTTAGTTCCAGTGAAGAGAAATTGTAATGTTAGAGCATATAAAGACATTCAATACAATTGTGTGCTCCTAACTTTCTGTCACACCATGGGTGTGCTGGTCGGGTGTGCACATACTTTTGGTCATATTGTGTAGCATCGAAACCATCTGTGAAAGCTATATACTCAGTGTAATAATTGAATCATTCATGTGCTGTAATATATTACATATATTCTTTAACTTATTTTACGGTATTCAGCACAGAGCTTGGAAATGATTCCCTCGACGTACGCTAAATTAAAGTCTTCAGAACACTGTGAAGCCACAGAGATAAAGCAGAGGTAGAAAAAAAAGAACTAGAACATAGTTGCTTGCGGTGTAATAGTAACTCTTATGTTTTATCCTCCCTTCCCATGAGAGAAATTCTGCTCACCCCCTCATCACAGGCACACAGCTGAGTTGGATTAAGAGTGGGGCTGCGGTTTATTTTTAGCTCATTGAGTGATTTTCGGGGTTGGGGGGAGGTCGTTTTGTGGCTGTACACTCATTGTGTCGAAGGATGAGGTCAGAGGTCAGTGTGTGGAGGATCTGAATCGCAGAATGATGTCATCTCTACTCTGCTTGCAGTCATTGTGATACCATACACCCCAACATAGACATATCAGGTCTTACAAGAATGAGCCTGAAATCAGCCAATGCTCATTTTTACATAAATATAATGAAACAAAACGAGCCAAAGAAGCATGGAGAGCGTAATGGTTCATCCGGATACACTTTAAAATGGCCTAACTAAAGTGCTGCAATAGGTTGTGTTCATGATAGGCATCAGCGTGGAATATAACAAAAACTCTGTAGATCATCTTCCTTCCTGCATAATGTTTACCCGTGTCACCTGAAACCAAAGTCAGAACGTCCTGTTCATATGGAAAAATAAACATGTAGTAGATTTTGACAGGCTCATCGAAACTAGACAGAGAAAAAAAAATCCCCTGGTCTTTTTCCAGTCATCAATCAGTCCAGTTTGGGTGAGTCTGGGCCCATGATAGCTTCAGATTCATGTTCTTGGCTGATTGAAGTGAAACCTGATGTGGTCTCCTGCTGTTGTAGCTCATCCAACTCAAGGCTTGATGTGTTGTGAGTTCTGAAATGCATTTCTGCTCATCACGGTTGTAACGAGTGACTGAGTTACTATAGACTTCCTGTCAGCTCAGACCAGTGTGGTCTTTCTCCTCTGATCTCTCTCAAACAACAAGGAGGTGTTTCAGTCTGCAGACCCTCTGCTCACAGGATGTTTTTCGCATCATTCTGTATAAACCCTAGAGACTGTTGTGAGTGGAAATTCCCAGTTTCTGAAATACTCAAACCAGCTCACCTGGCACCAACATCCATCCCACAGTTAAAAGTCACAGAGATCACACTTTTCTCCCCATTCTGATGTTTGATGTGAACATTAACTGAAGCTCTTGGCCTGTATCTGCATGATGTTTTGCATTGTGCTGCTGCCACGTGATTGGCTGATTAGAGAACTGCATAAATGTACAAGTGTTCCTAATAAAGTGGACAGTGAGCGTATGTGATTACAGGATTTCTCGTCTCAGTTAAACGGTTCAAAATTACAAGCCGTCATTCATTAATAAATAAGAAAATTGCAAATTAAAGCAAAGTGCTGTGGTATAAGAGGAATAAAACATGTCAGGGTGTGTTGTTACAGGAAAATAATCAACAATCAACAACAATAATCAACAACGCGAAGCAGAATTACCGTTGCTACCCTGGAGTTGATTATTTTCCAATAAGCAGCACAAGTCTGAGTGTTTTATTCCTTACTTAACAAAAAAAAAAAAAGGCACATTTACCACAGGCCTAGTATTTCCAGAGATTTTTTATTTATTTATTTATATTGTTCATAAACCAAAACAGTCAGAACATCATTTCATATACAGGCATGTCAGCTTGGAACTAAAACAATAAAATCTTTCATCAGTCCTTATGTATGTATTGTGTTGAGACAGAAAGAAGATCAAAAGAAAAGGAAAAAAAAAAAACGAGAAAAAAAAAAGAACTTGAAAGGAGTTGAGTGAGTACATATGAAAAAGTCATATGTCTAGCTATATCTTTGCAAGCTTTACATTTGTGCAATCCAGCTACCCTTGACTCTAGTTGACTAAGATGTTGTAACGTAATACAAGTACCAGAGTTGAATATGTGTGTGTATATATATATATTTATTTATATTAATACGAAGGAAAAAAAGATAAATGTAAATAATTCAAATGGTGGTAAATATATCGATAAATAAAGACTGGGCATAAAGCCATGAGAAAATAACTAATATAATTTAATGTCTGCATCTGGCTATAAATACTCCACTTCACGGTTTTCCCTCTTCCTCATATGAAAAAGAACACAGTTGTGTGTAAGTGGTGAATACGCTTCTGCCGCTGCTATAACTTGCGCATGTGTGTTTGTATGAGCGGAAAATATCTTTAGCGTTATAATATCCACTGCATCAGTATCACCGGTGTCACTAATTTCTATAATGTAAATGTTCTTTTTTTTAATTTAATTTTTTTTTTTATTATTTCCTGACTGCACATTCACTCTCCATTTAAAGTGACAGTGTAATCTCTCCACAGCCAATTCACGTCCGATTCTCCTCAGCTAGTATTCCTGCACCAAACTGCCCTCGCTCCTAGGATACCTCCACCTGCCTGTCACTCTTGTCTACGAAAAAACAGCGCAAGGATGTTATTCTGTAAATCATTAAACCTTATAACCCAGTTCAGCACCTGTAGCAACTTCCCTATGCCCAAACACAAGATAGAGAAAGACAATAATAATAATAATAATAATAATAATAATAATAATAATAATAATAAGGCCCGGCCTTGTGTAAGATCTATGGCGTCCAGACTTGGTGGATATCTGTAGTAGTGCGATCTACACCCAGACTGCTGTGGTTCACATACAAAGAAGATCGCTACAAATAGGGAACGCCACTAATAGAAACCTAACTATTAGACTCTGAATGTGCTCAGAGTTCTCTAGAAACACCATCCCATTACCCAGAAGTCTTTCTGCTACAAAATAAACCCATCTCCAGCAACTCAAATAGAGACTAAGGCACTGACTATTATGTACTACACACTGGCACCATAACAACACATGCAGAACCAGATGCTACGTCTTTATTTCAAACGAATTGGTTAATCATCACTCAGGCACTATGTAGTTATGGCAGAAAAGGTGATCATTGGTATAGTACCTCCCTCCCTCAAATAAGCTTCATGAGAATTTGTGTGTGTGTGTGTGTGTGTGTGTGTGTGTGTGTGTGTGTGTGTGTGTGCAGTCTGAAAGAAACTTGATATGACCTCACTTCAGCACCTATCACACTTCCTTACTTTCCATCTTCTCACATGGACCAAAATCAATTCTTCCAAATTTGTAGTGAACTGGAATCTCTCTGTGAAAAACATGAATTTTTTTTTTCTTTTTACATTTTTCTTCGGCTCAGCTTCAAACAGCTGAGAACAGTCGACAGGATAAGGTTCCCCTGGTATGGCCATGATGGTGTCTGTTTCTGGGACAGTGGCACCAGGGTCATAGAGTCAGGGTTTATAGTGTCAGGCCTATGCAAGCATCTACAGATCATCACTCTCCACCAGGGTTCCAGGGGGAAGGGGGCTGGAGTCTGGGAAGAAAGCTGCCTTCACGTCCAGACCGCGCTCGGTCAGTGCGGCGTAGCGACTGGTCGAAGGCCGCACCTTCTTGGGCTTTGGGGTGTGTGTCTGCTGATATTGATCTATGAGACAAAGAGAATGAAATTTCTTTAGTAAGTTATGCATCTGATATGCTACAAATGTTCAAGGAATCTGCCTTCCTGGTAGAGAAAGGTAAATTCGACATGAAAAAGCTAGTAATAAATAAATAAATAAATTCTTTTTTTTAAAAAACATGATCTTGCTTAAGATCTAGGCCCAACTTCTCACTTGAGCTCATAAGCATGTAATAACCAGAGTTGGGTATAACACGTCACTTTGTTACTGTATTCTAATTACTTTGGGCTCGCATAGATGACCAATCTGACAGGGTTTACATGAAAATACTCGTGTCTTATTGGCTGACAGCTCTCACTTCTGCCAAACGCTAGCTCACAGTCAGTGTGAGGAAAAATGGATAAACGCCGATTAGTTTTGTTGTTTAAACCAATAAAGGGGTTGAAATGGAAACAGTAACATCCTCTGAAGCTGAGCAGGAAAACAAGGCGTGTAAATGTCTATATGCCTTCCAGTTTATGTGAACATGATATGAGCAGAGCATAAGGAAAGATAATGTACTCAGCATGGCGCTGTAGCAGCTAAACCCTAATGATAGCTTAGCTCTGCCTCCCCTTGGCTAAGGACACCAATCTAGCCTAGTTAGAAAAGTTTTATATTTTATCGGTCTGGTAGTCCTACAAACAATGACAACACCCGAGGCAAGTGTCATGATAAATCCGACTTTTTCTGATCGTGTCATACGTTGATGTGCTCAAAACTTACTGAAAGATCTCACTTTCACTTTGCAGTGTATTTTTGCAGGTTTGATATGTTTTTGAAAGTAACGTGAAAGTAAAGTAATTAGTAATCTGATTACTTTTTACATGCAGTAATCAGTAATGTAATCAGATTACAATTTTAAAGTAGTAATTAGTAATCTGTAATGGATTACTTTTTTTTTTTGGTAACTTACCCAACACTGGTGGTAACCTTTAATACAGACTATCCTCTGTACACGACACTCACGAGTTCATTAAGTCAAGAAAGCGTTATACAACTGTTATGTGTCACATGTAACGGAGCTGTTTAAATCGAGATTACAATTGTTTTCAAATGTGGTTGATGGCAAACAAAGCAGGTTCTGGAGTAAAGACTTACTAAACACCAGTGCAGGAAAGGGAGTTAGCTTGGATTGGCTGCGTCTATGCACGCACGCACATCACTTCCACATACAGTACATCACCCGACTTTGGCTCTCGGTCTAAATTCCTGCGTCCGAGTGAAATGTATCATGACAGGTGTACATTCATGACTACCAAATTAGCATTAAGCTTAAGATGTCTGTGTATGATCTGCATGTGTGTGTGTGTGTGTGTGTGTGTGTGTGTGTGTGTGTGTGTGTGTGTGTGTGTGTGTGTGTGTAATATTTACAGTGAACATCGAGTCGTGCTGTGGTAGAGACAATGCCCGCTTCGTTTTTGGCGGATACCGTGTACCAGCCTGCATCCTCCTTCAATGCTGGCTGAATAATCATGCACAGATAGCCAAAGTTGTCCTGGTGCATGCTGGGAAGTGGAGCACATAACACAGCAGTGTTAGTCAAGGATTTTGAAATGCCAAAGTGTTTTTTCCCCCTCAAAATGTTACAAGCCAATCTCAGCATGTACATACACACACTTGTGCCCTTCACACCAAAAACAGAACTTTTACCATTTCCTGGTGTGGTTGAACAAGTAAAAATAAATAAATAAATAAATAAAACCCTCCCTACAGTTAAGACTAATTATTTTCTGCTGTTTTAAAGAAAGCCTAGCTCGGCATAGAAGCTGTAAATCTCAGACTTCTCTCTGAGGTGGTGGAGACGCTATTTGTGGAGGGCCTTGTACTGTACTGTGTGTATGTTCCGCTTTACAAGGCCTTGCCTGTCTCTGTTTATGTATACACGTTGTAACATTTTAGAAAGCTTGTCAACTCTGGCTGCTCAGAGTTGCCATTTATGGAGCTGCCGGTGTGCTACGGCTTGGCCTGCTTTGCGAATGAAACATACCTCCAGAGAGAGACAAATTCCATAGGGAAACTTCCTGAAGCAAGATGTCTCTAATAGCTAGGTAAATGAAACCTATGCTGTTATCTGGTTTGGTCCTTTAGACTCAAGTGTTTCACAAATCCTAAAGCAGCATTCCAGAGATCATATGACAGATGAATATAACTTATGTCTGTCTGGAATGCTGCTTTAAGTGAAATAAATATAGGACTACATACATTGAAGACATTACTATGTATTCATAAACAAATGATCAATATGTTGACATGGGGGGGGAGGATAATTAATTATATAATATATATATATATATATATATATATATATATATATATATATATATATATATATATAAATAAAATATTTACACACTATATTAATATTAAATATATATATATATATATATATATATATATATATATATATATATATATATATATATATATATATATATATATATATATATATATATATATATAAAATAGTTACATATACATATATATGTTCTTGTGCAAATTTTCCAAAATGCAAAGTTCTCAGGAAACTCGAATGGAAAAAAGGTAGAGCCACAGCATAGACCTTAAACATCTCCGTTCCTCCACCTCATACAAAACTCCTCTGCTAAAAAAAAAAAACAAAACAAAACACAGAGGTACATGTCTAAAAGCATGTAGACGAATCAGACCTCTTTTGTAACAATATACTCTGGTCAGACGAAACCTAAAAAGAAGTCTTCGGCAATAATTTAGCACATCATATTTGGAGAAAGAAGGGTTGTGCGTATGATCCCAAGAACATCAGACCCACAATGAAGCACGGTGGTGGGAGCATGATGGTACTGGGCTGCTTTTCTGTAAGTGGGACTGGGGCATTACATGTCATGGAAGCGATGTACTGGGACATATTAGAGGAGAATTTAATCTCAATGGCCAAGAAACTGAATCTGGGAAGAAGCTGGGTGTTTCAACAAGACAACGATCCCATGCATACAGACAATCTCATTGAACGTTTATGGACGATTTTGGAATTTGTGAGTCTGTCAAATGGACCTTTTGTAATGTTGGGGAATTGAAGTTGATTTGCCAAGAGGAGTGGGCCGGAATTGCACCACAATGCTGCAAAAATTTAATTACTTCTCATCATAAACGTCTCGATACCGTAATTGCCAACAACGGCTTTGCAACAAAGTGCTAATGTTGGCCATTTGTGGTGTCTGAATACTATTTTTTATGCTTATGAATACATACCTTTTGTTCATTTTGTACATATTTATAAGTACAAAGCCAAAAGAAATAGTGTGTATATATGCACTGGAAGTATATTAAATAAACAAAAAAGTGCCTGAATACTTAATTCGCTTCATTGTATGTTCTTCAGGTATGTATAGTAAACTGATGATACTGTGTGGTCCTCATCGACTTTGATGAACGAACGAACGAACGAACGAATATTAATATGCATATGAGAGAAAGAGAGAGAGAGAGAGAGAGAGAGAGAGAGAGAGAGAGAGAGAATACTTATACAGCATATTATTTGTTAATAGCGTCAATAGTTCTGTCAGTAGTTCAAGTCATGCACTGTGATAGGTGAAACTGATTCAGTTCAGTCAATCGAGGCTGTATGATGACTGTAAAATACCTGATTCTGTCTGTGTTGTGAGTGATGGACTCGTTCTCTTTCTTCCAGAAAATCTGCGGGAACGGGACTCCGGACACACGGCATTCCAAGCGCACAGGGTAACCCTCGGCAACACTTGTGTTCTGGAGCTTGTCAATGAAGGAAGGAGCTTTGTGCATCTCTTTAGCTAGAACAGAGAACATGAAAATCTGTATTCGTGAACCATTGTAGCACGGAAAAGATGACAAATGGTTTGTTGTGTATAAAGTCTTCACATCTGTTCTTGTTCATTATCAATGAAGCGTGAAGGAAGAGGGGGAAACAAGAAAGTACCAGCTACAATCAGCTCCAGGTTGAAGGAATTCTCTCCGGCCCTGTTGCTGGCAATGCATGTGTAAACTCCAGCATCTCTGCTAGTGACAGGCTCGATTACCAGCGAATGGACTCCATTCTCTCTCACCAGCATTTTATGGGAGGAATCTGGACGGATGGTGTGGCCATTCAGCTGCCAGATCAGATCGGGCGTGGGTAACCCACTTACCTGAGGAGGATTAGATATTGCTCGAGTCAGTTGTTCAGACGAATGTATTCTAGTAATATTTCACACATGCCTTTTCCCCAAAGTAGTTTTCTACAACTTGAAACTTGATGTGTATGTGTATTCTCTGCTGTGAGTGACGGCTCCTGCTAAGTGGTTTCCCATGGGAAATGGGATTAAGTAAAAAACTTAAGCTCTTTTGTGAACAATGCTCACGTTCTCTTTAGAAACCCAAAACCTGCCCCACCCTCAGGTGTGCCAAAGTCTCTCTATCTCTCTCTCTCGCCCTCTGTGTGTGTGTGTGTGTGAACACAGAATTTACAAAGACTTAGTGTGCTAAATCCACAGCGCTAACATTACCCCACACCTGATCAACTAGCTTAGACTTTCCAATCACATGTTTAATTGTACATGCATTTAACCCTTCCATGCACATCATGCACACTTAAACACAGTCAATTTACAGCTACTTTTCTGCTTTCTAACTTTCTAACACAAAATCCCAAATAATATTTTTTAAAAATATTTTTGTTTTGGATTCCAATAAAAGGCTTTGGGGTTTTTATTTTATTTTATTTTTTTAACTGAGGTTAAAAAAAAAAAAAAAAAAAACATACCCGCGGAATCAGTTTTCTATACATTTACTAATCCATTAAACTGTAAGTAATATAAAGAACATCTAATGAGTCTGGATAGGTTTTTAAATAATTTATGCATGAAAGGGTTAACATAAAAAAAATATATTATATATATATATATCATCCTGATTTCTGTCACGCTCTAGATTATTTGTTGTTCTCACTGCAGCATGTCTCTGGTATATTATTTATAAAATAAATAATAATAATAATAATAATAATAATAATAGAACAATAAATTCCCAATCTAATTAAATGCTTTTGTGCCAGACTTCAATGAACCTCTTAGGGTTTGTTTGTTATTGTTTTTTGGTTCTTTTTAACATCATGTTTACAACACTCCTAATATGTCAGGGGCTCAAAAATGATATTTTCTATAATTAACGGTTAACTTTTTTTTTTATCGTTATAAAAACTTTGGAATATATTTATTTATTTACCTACTTATTTATTTTCAGGTTTTAATGTTATATCCTTTTTTTGTTTTCACTCATGGTATTCCTGCGCACACAGATAATCCATTTACACACACACACACACACACACACACACACACACACACACACACACACACTCTATCTATCTATATAAAAGTGATGTTTAGAAAAAGTCGAAAGGGAAAGCTGAATGACTTTTTAAATAATTTATGCATGAAACTGACTTGTTTGAACGGAGTGATCCCTTAAATTCTATTTATGTTTTCTGCAGATCTCAGTGTGTGTGTGTGTGTGTGTGTGTGTGCACGCAAGTGTTTGTGTGTGTGTGTGTGTGTCTCTACAGAGGGCTCTGGAGAGGAAAAACAAATGCTTTGATTCAAGGTCAGGATTTAACCATCTTTGTACTCCCTGCACTGAAGGACGTTTTTGGCTCGGAAAATTTCAGAGCTGCGGAGTGGTAGGAAACAAATCTGTAAGAGATAAATACCAGCAACCTCTTTGTATGTATGATACTTCTGATTATAGGCTTTTTTTTTTTTTTTTTTTTTTTTAAAATAGCATAAGGAACAGTACAGCTTCATTAGAAAAATGTAACATGGATGACAAAAACAGACAGAGCACTAAAGAGGAACAGACACAAACTGAAGGAGGACAGAACTGAAGACTCCAGATGTATGATAATGAAACGAAACAAAAATTCTGCATTAAAATGGTTAACAAAAAAAAAAAAGAATGAAGTAAATATGCGAGAGAATATTTCCAGCGTTCTCCTCTTTCACTAGAAGCCATTTGTCATTCGAGAGGCGCTGAATCATCTAGCCTCAAAATTGTTTTGTTTTTCTCTCCAATGTGGAATGCACAGGGAGGAAACATTTTGCAGATACTGGAGATAAACACACACACACACACACACTTTTCTATAGTACAGAAACACAATCAATTGACCTGACTTCTACAATGATTCTACTTAAGTATCCACTTTAGGGGGAGGGGGAAAAAAACCTACCTCTCACTTGACTGACTTCTAAGTAAGTCCACATTATTCAGCTTTACAGTGAAAGGGAATTTTTTCAGGGTGTTTGGGCTACTGGACTGCAAAAGTTGTGTATAACAGTGGCAGTGCATTGCCCTGGACTTGCACAATATAATCTGAATAGGACTATAGAGGGATTCTCTTTTGGGGTTCGTGTGGAGCTGTTCTGATTTAGAGATCAAGTTTGGGCCTCACCTTACAGTCCATGCGACAGAGTCTCCCCTCCTGCACGATCAGATCACCTGGGGCCTGCAGGAAATGGGGGCGGAAGTGACGTTCCTGAATGTTCTCATTCTCCTCGCCACCATCCCTGGATCTGGAGCGAGGTCTGTCGGAGGAAACGAAAGAAAGGCCGAGTAAGAACGAGAGATGCAATGTGGATGGAGGACTAAAGAGAAGCAGAGGCAGAGGCAGTGAGTGATGTGTCTGACTGAGGAGCTGCATCAACTGCTACTCCATTAGAAGTGTGGCCAGGGGTAAAACTATACTTTTTTTTCCCCCCATTTGAAAATGTTTACATGATAGTACCTGAAGTTATGCATCTGCATTTAAGTGCTTCATTAAAAAAAATCAAAAAACAAAACACACTATGTTGTTCCTTTGTTCCCTCAAACCTTTATATGAAACACACCTAAAAACATATTCATACTCGCACTGTGCTCTGTAATTGTTTGTCTTTAAAAAATTTTTTTTTTTAAAGTCTAAACTTGCAGGGACACACCCTCAGTATAATCATATAAAGCCTAGAGGAAGTCAGGAGAGGTTAAATATCAAACAGAAATGACTATCATGATCTCAACGTTCATAAATTAGAGTACAGGAAATCAAAAGGCTGCTATTACAGATCAGATGACGGATTCACTTCAAGAAAGGGTGGAGCTTGTTTACCTGCGGATGTGGCCAGGTGTAGCGCGCTGGCTCCGCCCCCTCTGGTTCACTGCTTGCACCATCATCCTGCCGGTGCAGCTCACCCTGCCCTGAGAGAAAGCAAGACAGGGAGCAGATTATTCACGACCTACTGATTATTTCATACAAAAGTAGTGTAGAGAACTATGGAGGACACTAAGGCAGAAAAAAAATGCTATTTTTCTCCCTGAATTATTCAGTGAAACTAATATGATGAAATATGATTCATAAGGCAGTCATTATTCCCTCTGATCATACTTATGTTCTTGGAACCCATATTTGTAGTTTTGCCTTAACAGCCTTAGAAAATGATCTGATCTCGATCCTAACTAAGGCCAGAATGAAGGGATCGGGCATGCAGGTGTACCCCAGGATTGCCCGCCATGACAGTGTAGTTGCCATCGTCATCCAGAGAGGCGGAGGCTGTGTGCAGAGTGCACGTCCCATCTGGATCTCGACTGATGCGGTAGTGGTCGCTCCGTTTTGAGATCTGTTTTCCATCTTTGAACCAGTACACCTAAATGGACACAAACCCACTGAACATGTAAACGACGTTATCGAACATTCGTTTTTTTTTCCATATATATTTAAGTATTAAGATCATTGCTTGCTTGGTTTCACTCTTGTGCTGTCAGTGGCTAGAAAGAGAATGAAAGATGGGAGGTAAAGTGTGTTCCTACAAACACTGTGTGTGAGAGAGACAGAGAGACAGAGAGACAGAGAGAGAGAGAGAGAGAGAGAGAGAGAGAGAGAAAGACAGAGTACAAAAGAAGGTACCACAGCCATATATGGCAGGAATCCCAGCAGTGACTTGTCAGCAGCAGACAAACATCAACTTTAATAATAAATACTAAACCTCCACCACTAATCCCTGTCACTGTCTTATTTCATTCTCTCCATCTCTCTCTCTCTCAGTTCACAGTGTGCTTAGTGGCATGCCTGTTTTAACAAAGTTGCCAAAGCAAATTAATACAGAAGTTATACACACACACATATACATACACATATACACACACACATATATATATATATATATATATATATATATATACACACACATATATATACACACACACACACACACACACATATACATACACACACACATATATACATATACATATATATACACACACACATATATACACACACACACACACACATATATACATATAAGAATAGAAAAGCAATAATGAATAAAGTAAAACATTAAACATGAATAAACAATTAAATTAACATGTATTACAGGAAGATATGCAGTATTTGGTAAATGGTCTGCACTTATATAGCGCATTAACGTTAGTGGTTCCAGTATTCAGTATTGTATTCAGTAATGTACTGTAATGTAATGTATTCAGACTGGATTTGGGGTGCGAGTCCGGGTGCGAGTGTTTGTTGTGTTTTGGCTCAGATCAGAGAATTGAGAATTGTGTTATCTGGCTCTGAGTTTCTGTGGACAGGTGATTAGTGAGGAGAGCTCTGTACTGTAGGGATTCAGGGTCGGAGTGGTTTAGATGGAGCCAGAAATTTGCTGCTCTCTTTTTTATTTTTAAATGGAAAATCAGGGAGAATCCCGAACTCTGCTCTGCAGGAGTAGTTGGCTGAGTTGCGGTTATTTTTCATTAGCGTTTTACAGAATTCAATTTGGAATTTTTCAGCAGGATTGTTATCCCAGTTTTTGTCTTTGAGTAATGGGCCCCGTATTTCACTTGCATACAGGAGTACTGGTGTGATTACTGAATGGTGGAGTTTTAGCCAGACTGGAATGGGGATTGGCTCTGCGTGCTTTATGTGTGAGCGATTATACGGCCACGTTAAAGCTCCCTGTGCTGCTGAGGGTTACTCTGAGGTAAGTGTGTGATGTTTTCAGCTGGAGTTGTGCGCTATGCAATGTGAAGTGATTTGTGTGTTTTTTGTTGGCTCTGTTCTGGAACACCACGATACTGCATTTGCTCTGGTTGACTGGTAGAGCCCGTTTACAGCGGTACTCGTCTAGAATGGAAAGGTTCTGCTGTAGACAGCAGGACTAAATCATCTGCATAGAGCAGGAACGTGACCTGGGTGTGGTGGAGGGTGAGACCTGGGGCTGTGGAGTTCTCCAGCATTGTAGCCAATTCGCTGATGAAGAGGTTGTCGGACATAGACAGCACCCCGTCTCACCCCACGCTCTTGTTTAAAGAACTCTGTTCTTTCCTTTCCAATTTTTACCGCACACTCATTTCCGTGGTACATTGATTTTAACAATATCGTAGCCTTTCCCTCCGATACTGGACTGGAGAAGTTTGAACATCAGTCCTTCATGCCAGACCGAGTCAAATGCCTTCTGAAAGTCTACAAAGCAAGCAAAGATTTTGCCCTTTTTGTTTTTGATGGTGGTGTTTATGAGTGTGTGTAGAGTGTAGATGTGATCAGCGGTGTGCTGTTTGGGTAAAAAGCCAATCTGGTTTTTATTTAAGATGTTGATTACCCTCACTGACTGTTACCCGGATTGTTGCACAACATACGTTTGCACATTTTGTCCATATTTGCAGATTTTTTTTTGTATATTTAGTCTTTATATACACACACACAATAGATTGTATATTTTTTTAAGGGAGAATTGCAAAGTAAGAATTTCACTGTGTGGTCTAAACCGTGGTGTTTTTACTGTGCGCATGACAATAGATCACTTGAATCTTGTTTTTGTAAGCGAATGTGAGAATGCACGTATTACTGCGAATACTGCGAAACACTTGACCCAGACTGCTGTAAACACAAACGCCTCTGTAGTGTCTGGGGTCACATTTGACCCCAAATCCAAAAAGAACCTATTTTTATTCTGAGACACTTCTCACGATAAGAATCTATCAACTAATATCACAGAGTTTGTGTTCCCGGGAAATATTCACACCACCAATAATCTAGGATGACCTCTGACCTTTGGCTTAGGGTCTGCGATAACCTTGCAGCTGAAGGTGACCGACATGCCCTCGAACACTTTGAAGTGTTTGAGTTTGTGTTCAAAGTACGGTGCCACGCAGTCTCCCGGCAGGTCGTCGTCGTGCTGGACGTCATCGTCACTCTCCTCCACTGGGGAGCGCTCCAGCCGAAACTCGATCTCGCTGATCAGCCGCTGCTCGAAGCTCGACACCTTGTACTCCTGTGACCGAAACAAACCCGGGAGTTAGAAGAGCAAGGACATGCCAGGCACTGGAGTTTAACTAGCACCACAAAATATGGGGGGGGGGGGGGGGGGGGGGGGGGGGGTGATACAAAAGTGGGGGGATCGTAAGGGTACAAAAGTGGAAAAGCATGACCAAGGCAAAAACGTGAAGAAATGTGGATTGTAACACACACACACACACACACACACACACACACACACACACACACACACACACACACTTACTAATTATAGGTTGCGACATTACTGTGTAATTACCAATACACAGTGATGTTTTGGCACACCTGTCTTCTTTACTTTCTTTCACTATCAGCACTTTCTATTTTTTCCTTTTATTTAAAATTTTTTTTTGCTTGTTATGGTGTGAGAAATTAGTGTTCATGGTGTGTGTGAATGACATCGCAATGATAATTACACTCTTTGATAAAGCACAGCTGCAGTACAGGACACCCACCCGACCACCACTTCTCCCATCACCTCTCTTTTTTTGTTACCTCTTATTTATTTATTTATTTATTTCTCTCTCTCTCTCTCTCTCTCTCTCTCTCTCTCTCTCTCTCTCTCTCTCTCTCTCTCTCTCTCTCTCTCTCGCTTTTACACACACAGACAGACACACACACATACACACACAGACAGATGTACTGAGCATTCAGTGATCAACGTTACTCTGCAAGAGAAAACAGTGTTTATCTTTCATAGCGTATCAAAGCCCATCATGGCCCAGACGCATTCCCTGATTCTTACACCCCAATTACTTTCATTAAGATCTCCTGATCATATCACACACATGCTTTGAATTCAGAAGGTAATATTAAAGAAAGCTGAATTATGGACAGCTCAGACCATGGGCTTTGATCAGGGAGACAAAAAATAAAGAAACAAGCGTAGTGAACATAGCCAGCATACTTTCAAACCAAAGCACAGGAGTGACCAGTGGAAAGTGAGAGAAGTGAAGGCAATAAATAAATAAATAAATAAATAGATAGATAGGTAGATAAATAAATAAATAAGTGGAGCGGGGTTGGGTAACCTTTTGAGGGACAAATTCTGAATCGGCTGAACTGCTTTCCTGTAGAAAGATCAGAGAACAGGCAGTCTCTATCTGAGGAAATCACATCCTGTGCTCAGATTGTACAACACACCTATGGGTGCATTATGGGTGTATTATGCATTATACATGCTGGTGTGAACTTACCTCATAGTCACCCTCATCTCTTTTTTTTTTTTTTTTTTTTTTAAAAGATGCATTTTACAAAAATGCCACATACTTTACCTGACAAAGTAGCCATGTGCAGATTAAAGGAGCAATAAGCAGATTTCTTCCTTGGTCATTACTTACTTTCATTGGTTATTACCATTGACGTGGCTTTACCAGAGTCCTGATTTCAGCCTCACATGGATAGGGCACTTGCCACCATTGTTGAATACGTGTTAAATGATGGTTTGTAATTTTTTAGAACCCTTGCAACGTTGTAAATGTTGACAAGAGCTGCCTTTTAGGGGGGGAAAAAGAGGCAGGGCTGAGCAGCTTAGTGCCAGCTAGAGTGGAGCTAAATTTCTGGGGCAGAATTATATAAACAGAACCCTTATAGGAAGAAACTATTGAGACCTGAT
The DNA here is from genome assembly GCF_001660625.3 of Ictalurus punctatus. NCBI lineage: Eukaryota > Metazoa > Chordata > Actinopteri > Siluriformes > Ictaluridae > Ictalurus > Ictalurus punctatus. The sequence goes on along the minus strand of NC_030440.2, from coordinate 12,278,773 downwards.
GTATGCCAATACTGAGAGTCACAATGTATACAAGGACAGAAATTATATTATTATTATTTTTATTGCAGACACAAACTTTATAACGGCACGAAATTACAGACTGCACCTTTAATGGAAGAATAATATTAATGGGAACGCATTGTTCCTTCAGTTAAAAAACAAGCAAGACACTCATGATCCCATATCTGACTCTGCGGTAATATCAGAACATCAAAAGGTGGCATGCCGTGCAGCAAACACTGCAATGATACTATATTATTGAGTGTGTGTACCTGTGTAACGGGCTCCTCCTCGGTTTGCTGAGTGCTAAACACTGTGGCTGCGTTGTCAGCCCCCAGAAGCCTGCGAGCCATCTTCTCTTCATAGGTTAACCTCTGAAAGCAAGCAGGATTAATGGGTGAGAGCCTCGGTTAGTGTGTCAGAGACACAAACATGTGCACATTCTCACACCAATGGTCATTTAGAGGAGTTTACTGCAGAATTACATGGACTATTAGTGACCATGCTGAGTCAGTTGCAGGAGGGGTTTCATTTGGTTGGGTTTCTACTATGAACACGCACACAGGAAGTGGACCGATGTTGGCAAAAGGTCATGCGGATTGGCCCCTGCATTTATAGTCCAGGGGAACTTCTACTAATCTTCTCCATGGGTGAGGAGGAAGTCGATGAGAGGTTTTAGAAAATGGCTGACCTCAGATGTATTTGTAAATATATGTATCAATCCCCAGCCCGAGGTGATGGTTTCCTAATTCAAATCAGAAATATTCCAAAATTTTCCTGCCAAGAGATCCAGCTAAGCTCTTCCCATCACCTCAGAAGTATATGAGCGAGTATCATACATAAGAATTGAAATTTACTAAAACGAAAAAAGTATGGCTTGCAAATTTGTGGGACACAGATTCCCCAGATACTGCTATAACCAATGCTGCATTCAACTAGAGGTTGTAATTCCCGGCCTCAAAATGAAACAAAGAAAGCGCCCCCTCAACGTGGATTTCCTACTCAGAAAATCGGCCTCGGAGCTCTACAAGTGACGTCAAATCAACATGGCTGCTCGCAGCATCGACAGTAATCCCAGCAGCACTTCTTACCTTTAAATGAGTTATACTGTATATACACACACACACACACACACACACACACACAAGTATTTGCTTTAGATAAGTCAACATACTGTCATACTAACATTATCTTGCTGCCAATGAACATAGAGGCGTCCATGTCCCCCCCCCCCCGATGCTCGCAAATGCTATGATCCCGTATACATTTACTCACTACGTTAAAACGGGGGTCCGCATTATGCAAAGTGAATTTCAGATGAACACATTTTCACACACACGGAGCAGGTGCAGTAGATGGAAATGAGGTTCTCAATACGATTTCTTTTATCTGTAAGAGTAAGGGATGTTTATTGAAGTTTGAATCATGTTAATCCCTCTTTATTCTACAGCGAGCCACACCCACAGACACACACCTGCTGGCCGTTGCTGACGCGTTCCTCTTTAAAGCGCAGCTTCCTCTCCAGGTCCTGAATGACGGCATCTTTCGAGTCCTGGATCTCGGAGTCGCTCACGAGCCGTGGCGTGCGGGTGTTCTTACGCAGGAACCCGCTGTTTGGCAGCGATACAGGACGGAGAAAGACAACACAAAAGAAGAGCTATTAGAAAAACAGAAGATTGTGTACCTGTTTAATCGTAATGTAATGCAAAACCAAGACGCTCATGTACGGCATAAATTATTAATAGCTTCTCTGACGCATTTTAAATGGATTACAATATATAATATTACAGTCACATTCTTTCAGACTCCAAATTAGGAATGCTCCTCATGGATTGTGACTGTAGAGAAAGCGGATTTGATTCTCAGGTGTCACCGTTTAATACAATTGGCCATTGCTGAAAAACATCCATCGTGCAGAAAAGCCCTTGCAACCCCATTAGACCGCTCTAGTGTCATGGACATGTGAGAATTCATAAGCAGTTGTAAAAACATGGACCGTATCCTGTCTGGAGCGAGTCGATCCTCGCGAACATCTGTTCTGCTTAAAAATCTCTCCAAGCTCTCAGAGGAATCGTAGCTCATACTCAGGAGGGAAAGTTGTGATTGACAGGTGCTGGCTGCCCCGCCCAATGTCTGCTGGCCAGGTGGGAAATCACGTCAGCTGAGCGCTGACCAAATATTCACATGTCTATCAGAAACCCTGCTAAGATATCCCACTCTCTCTCCAATATACTTGTATACAGAAGAATGTGCCTATGCAGAAGTTTTAAGACTTATATTTATAAATCTGTGTGAACGTGTGTGCACAAGTCTTCTAAATGAATCCGAGCTCTGAAGTTCCACTGTGCTCTTTAATCGTCCTGAATCCTGAAATGCCAGACATCAGACCGAGTGGGTGTGGGAGAAAAGAAACGAGTGAGAGATGGAGAGTGATGATGAAAGGCAATTGTAGGAACGCCGAAGAAGGAAAGATTTCTTTTTGAAGTGCAATATTATGGTCTCGATACGCAACGTGAATAAAGCCAAGACGGCTCACCGCTAAAGATCTCCATGTTAATCTAAGCACGCAGAGCTCTTATGTCTACGATAAGATAAGAGAAAGGTTAGCAGGTTTCACTGCACAGTTGACTGGGGTTGGTAAACACACACAGTGTGTGTATAACAGTGTGCACAGGGTGGTATGGTGGTACAGTTGGTAGTGCTGCTGCCGCACGGCTCCCTAGTTTTATCCTGAGTTCAGTTTACTGACTGTCCAGAGTTTCTCTGCATGCTGTGTCCCTGTGTCCATGCGAGTTTCCTCTGGGTTCTCACCAGCTCCCAAAAACATGCCAGCAGGCGGATTAACGAAGATGAATTGCCCCTAAGTGTGTATGAGTGTGTAAATGTGTGTGTCCGTGGTGCCCTGTGATGGACAGGCATCTTATCCAGGGTGTATTCCTGCCTCATGCTTGGTGATCCCAGGAGAGACTCCAGATCCACAACGGCCCTGACTATTTACTGAAAGTGAATGAGTAAACAGTGTGCGTGTGCGTGTGTGCGTGTGTGTGTGTGTGTGTGTGTGTGTGTGCGCGTGTGTGTTGGCATCCTCCACAGTCTCGTTTCGAGACATTGTGATTTAGAATTCTAAGGCATAAACACACATTTTGATAAAGCCTTTTGTTTTAACACAGAACACACCCACCCACATACACAGTGTGCACATAAACATTCCCCCCTGTCTCTAAAAAGGTCCTTCCATCTCTATAAACATGCTTTATAAGAATGTAAACATGATCTTCTATCCAGAAGCCGCAGTGCAGCTGCAGGAGTCCACGGCTACGTTCCAAATTACAATACGCTCCATGCTCATTTGATGAACATTAAAGGCGTACGCTCAGTTTACAGTGAATCTGTGGCTTTATTTAGGATGAAGTGAGTGCTGCTGCCTTTAGTTAGGCTTAATTAGACTAAATCTCAGAAAAAGAAAAAAAAAAAAAAAATCAATATTTGAAAGAATGAAAAGAAAAAAAACTAGGCTGCACAATAATGGATAAAATGATCAATCGCAATTCTTTTGCTCAAAACTAAATTTTTTACCACAGTTATTCAGAGAAACAAATAGTTTCATCACTTTTCAATCATTTTAAAAATCAACAAAAAATAGCATGGGTTCCACATTACACATTATTCCATCCATCCATCCTACACAGGGTTGTGGGGAGCCTGGAGCCTCTCCTAGGGAACTCCGGGCACAAGGTAGGGGACACCCTGGAGGGAGTGCCAACCCATCACGGGGCACAATCAAACACACACATTCACACATTATGGACAAATTGGAAATCAGCCTACAACGCATGTCTTTGGGCTGTCGTAGGAAACGGGAGTACCCGGAGGAAACCCCCAAAGCACAAGGAGAACACGCAAGCTCTGTGCACACAGGGTGGAGGTGGGAATCGAACCTCCAACGCTGGAGGTATGAGGCAAACATGATAACCATGAAGTCACCGTGCCCCCATTATACAGTTGCAATCAGAATTATTCGACCCCCGCTGAAAATCAGGTTAATTGTCAAAATTTACAGACTCTCAGCTGTTTGCAATGAACAAATCAATCAAAAGCAAGTGAAATAGTTAACAAATAACACAACAAATGCTTCAAGTGGTTTCCTGAAATTCAACTGAAAATGCAACTTATAATGACTTCTCCAGTTTCAAAATTATTCAACCCCCTGAATAGAATCCCTCACAACAGCATAAATATGCAAAACAGGTGTTGTCTCAAGCACACCTGATATAACTAATCAAGGGCTTCATTAGTCGCACCAGGCGTGCTTGAGCTGGAACACATGAAATACCTGAACTGGCTAGGGGCAGAAAATTAATGAAATACCTGGACGGGGCAGAAAAAGGAAGCTATTAACGGCTGCAAGCAGATTTCTGAGAAGGCAGGTTGTGAAAAACCCTCGAGTGACTGCAAAAGACCTGCAACAAGACTTGGTGGCAACAGGCACTGAAGTTTCAGTGAGCACAGTAAGGTGCGTACTAAACACAGAAGGTTTCCATGGCAGAACTCCAAGACGTAAACTACTGACCAAAAAGCACAAGAAAAGTCGCTCAAAATCATATAAATAAGCCACAGAAGTTTGGGGATTCTGTTCTGCGGCGCAATGAAAAAAAACTGGAACTTTTCAGCACGATGGATCAGCGGTACGTCTGGAGGAAGAAGAATGAAGAAAGAACACTCTGTCCACAGTCAAGCATGGTGGAGGCTCGGTGATGCTCTGGGGCTGCTTTGCATCCTCTGGCACTGGAAACCTGCAGCGTGTGGAAGGCAAGATGAATTCATGGAGCATCAGGAAATCCTAAGAGAAAACTTCATGCCGTCTGTGAGGAAGCTGAAGCTTGGCCGTCATTGGACTTTCCAACAGGACAATGATCCCAAGCATACCTCAAATTCCACCAAGGCTTGGTTGCAGACGAAGTGCTGGAAGATTCTACAGGGTCATCACAGTCACCTGACTTCAACCCCATAGAAAATCTCCGGTGGGATTTGAAGAAGGCGGTTGCAGTACGCAAACCCAAGAATATTACTGAACTGGAGGCCATTGCTCATGAGGACCGGGCTAAGATTCCTCAGGAACGCTGCCAGAAGATATACATCTTGTTTGCAGCAGGTCATAAGAGCAAAAGGGTGCTCAACAAAGTACTAAAGATGCTTGCCATGAAGGGGTTGCCATGAAGGTCATTTTTAAACTGGAGAAATCATTAAAGTTGCATTTTCAGTTGAATTTCAGGAAACCAGTTGAAGCAATCGTTTCAATTGCTTTTGTTTGATTTGATTTGTTCATTGCAAACAGCTGCAAGTCCGTAACTTTTGACAATAAACCTGATCTGCAATGGAGGTTGAATAATCAACTGTGCATTATTATTATTATTATTATTATTATTATTATTATTATTATTATTATTACTACTACTACATTGTACTACTTATTACTGCTATACAATCAAAATTTTATTTAATTTTGCATATTCTCACATCACACTGCGCAAGGAAATGTGACTATGGAACTTGTGATTTAGTGCATAAATGATTAAATAACAGAGGAAGCCAAAAAAATGTGATCAAATGTCATCAGCCTTAAAACCAGCAGCAGATTATAGGTACTTACACTGTGCCGTTTCCTTTGGGCAGCCCCAGCGCATTGACAGGTGGTGCAGAGGGTGTGGCCGGCAGCACTGACACCAAAAACCCAGCAGGTGATTGGGGCTTAGATGTGAAAGGGGATGAGCTGTCAGAGCGGGTGGGACTTGGGGTGACAGGAGGCGGCGGTGGAGGTGGTGGTGGGGGAAAGTCCTGCGGTGGACCACAAGGAGAAGTGACCGTGCTGGAGCTGAGGAAGGGTGGAGGAGGAGGAGGGAACGAAGGCGAGCCTGGTGACTCCATGCTGCCTCCTTTAGGCAACGGCTGGAAAGGCGGCAGGATGACACGGCCAAATGGCTTGTGGGTAGCGGAGGGCGAGAGCGGCGATACCAGGCTGGAGCCTGAGGAGGTGGAGGACTGGGTGGAGTAGCTCACCGAGCCACCGCTGGGGCTGCTGGGAGATTGGGCAGCGATGAACTGCTTTGGCCGAGCATAGTTGAACGTGCTCGTCTGCATGGTGCTGCACTCCAGCTCCTGGAAGGAGGGAGGAGGGGGAAGGGGCGGAGATAGAGGCGGGACGTCCTGGGGTGGCTGCTGCTGAGGAAGGGGAGGGGCTTTTTGCTCAGGCTGTTGCTGCTCGAATTGCTGCCACTTAACAGCTTCCTGCTGCTCTAGTAGGACCTGATCGTGGAGCTGCTTCAGTTGTTCTGCGTTCCTGCAGGATGGAATAGAAAGGAAACAGTAGATCAGTCGCTGCTCGTCCAAAAGGGGCAGGTGGGGCAGAGGCTCCATACATCAGCCATTCAACAAATGTTAATCTTCATAAAGTCTATTCTCAAATCGATACACTTTAAATGACATTGAAACACTAATTACCTCTTGTGAGTGATCAACAATTTAAATAATGTTAAAAGCCAATGTTCCATTGATTCGCTCACCTTTCTAGACGTTCATATAGCTTTATAGTTTTGATTGTGCCTAGTGGTCAAAAATAGGAACTGCACAAAACTCTAACATACTGTGTACACCCACTGGGGCAGGGCTACTCTAAAAATTCACTATTTAGTAGCATATAGCATAGCTCAAGTATGATTTCATTTTGTTTGAGGCTATGTCATTATTCATGTCACACTGCCTCACCAAAATCCATGCTCATAAGCTGCTGCTGAGGTCAATTAGTATTGTAAATATATATATATTTTTTTAATCAAGTACTCGACAGTGTATCCTCATTTGATTAGCTGGCATGACGAGACATTCGGCGAAAATGGCTCCTGCTTGGTTCCACTTCTGAAACTCCTCGATAAACTACATTTCTGATTCAGCTGAATGTGACGACTCATGCCGAGTGTCTTCCTGCTGTCAGAGATGAGACCTCTCCAGGCTGTAATCTGCACATACTTTATATGCGCCTACATCCTTCTACATCCTCCCCCTACATGTCAAAAATATGGCTCCAACTGTGCCACAGCCTTAAACTAACCTCACAACAATGTTCTGTAAGTGCCACTGTGATCAAGCACTGATGTAGCTCCTCTATAATTAGTTTCCTACTCAAAAAAAAACACACAAAACGTTGCTTTAACATGACATTCCGGAAATACTGACTGTTGTATGAGGCAGAGAGTAAGACCATAAGTGTTGTTCTGACATTCTGAAGATGTTTTTCATGTGATGGAGGGCCACACAGTCAGCTCTGGGAATAACATCAGCATTTTCAGGCTGTGCACAGAGCTCTAGGGTGTAAACACAAAATGGCTCTCCCTCTCAGAACCAGTCAAGATGTGGGTCATAAAACTCAAAGACTTTGTAGAATAGAGCGTATGCTTTAACTTTAACATTTTACAGTCAGGGAACCCTTTTTTTTTTTTTCTTTTTTTTTTAAATAAATCAATAAAACTATTCAAAAAAACTATTCAAAAGGCAAATTAAATGCATATAATTTTTTGCCTATTCATTAGACCCAGAGACTGTTTCCCCATTTTTGAACTTACCAGTCAAAGAAGCCATTTTTATTAAAAGTATCATTAGATTCTACAGAATTTTATAGACACAATAACTCGAAATAAGACACTAATAACTATGGCTCTGACATGATAGTAGAATAGGACGACTCTAGGTCTTACAGAAAGTGTGTGTGTGTGTGTGTGTGTGTGTGTGTGTGTGTGTGTGATTTTACACACACACACACACATACATACACACTTTTTAATACGTTCATTAGTCAAATGGAAAATAAATGCAGGCAGGTGGTTATTATTATTATTATTATTATTATTATTATTATTAATAATAATAATAATAATAATAATAAATTCTGCTGTTATACTGATAGATTTTGGTGTTAAATCCCAATATTAAATGTGTTTCACTACACACAATACACCTGAGCTCAGTGCAAAAGGACTTTGTACACTACCACACACAGCATATCAAACACTGTGGGTGTGACTGTAAAGCGCCAAGGACAGGTGTCAGGTGGACACTGGACCCTAAACCAATCTCATTATACGGCCCTAACCAGATTAAGTTAAGATGTTCCTTATCAGTCCCTCCAGGATTTTGCGATCACAGAAATGAACAATGAAAGGAAATTCTCTTATATCATCATGTACTCTCTTATATTATGAACTGCTATCAAATACCTATGATGAATGTATTCATTTAATTACCTCTTTAAATACGCTGATCAACTGCCATCCTTATTATAGCTCACACATGTAGACTAATTTTGTAGTATGACCCTGTGTGCTGTGTGTTTTGTCTAAATCCGTCTGCACCTGCATAAGTAGAAACCCGCCTACTACGCAATGCTGTTATCGAGGTGTATAAAAACTCCTGCTCTAGACGAAATAAACGGGATGTCTCTGTGAGCATGCATGTGTGAGTGTGTGTTCATTTTAAACCCCCCAGGCCTGAACGCTCCACGGTAAACCACACTTTCTCGCTCATAGCACAAAACTAAGAGTTAAGTGAAATATAAGGCTGAAAGGGCTGACGGAGATCTGAAGACATAAACTGAGATTCCTGAGATACTTGGAAATCTAACAAAACGCAAAATCAAGCAAACTCTGCAATATTCGGAGGAGCTTGCAATTCAAAAAAAAATTACTGCAGATTTTCGGCAGATTTGAGCCGAAATGCATCGCGTGACGTCATCACAACGCGCGTTCATCCGAAGCCCTCTTCGGTTCATGAGTACAGCTAAAAGGTCTCATTTACCAACAGACATCACTGTGAAAGAGCGTGCAAAACAATTTTATGTGATTGCAATTTTGCCAATTCAAATAGTTTTCCACAAAAGAAGCACAAAAAAAAAAAAAAAAAAACCTCAACTGCGGCACAAATTTTGAAAAAAGCCGCAGCAAAGCCAAGCATTTTTGTACAGCTCTTGTACTTTTGTATGCAATGTATGGACTAGGGATGGGCGAGATCTTCTCGTTTGCGATATACCGGTAGAAATTCTCCCCACAATGAGAATTAGTCTTCCCGCGATAATAACCATAAAGCCTAGTTGATGACGTGTTTCTGTGATGGTCTGCGACCCGTTCGCAGCTCACGTGCAGAGTGAAAACGAGTACGGAGGAAGGCGGACGTGAAGCCGAGGAGGAGTTTATCGCTAAACGAGGAGCTACCTCTGCAATCAGGAACTGGATCGGTTACAGAAAATCACTTTTACTTTTAGATCAGTGTTTATGTTCCTGACACTCTCAAGATCACAGCTATCACTTGTAGCCAAAAACAGTAGGACACGGTATTATTTAATATCGTCACTGATATCGTTATCGCAATAAATACCAGAAAATATGGTGATATAGTTTTAAGTCCATATCGCCCATCCCTTGTACAGACTGACTTATATTTATTTATAAGAGAGAGATCAAACTTCGAAGGCTGTACTGCCTGAAATACTGTCTATACAAGTTAAGCCAAAGTTAACATGCCTGTCCCTTAACAAAAACAGCAGCTGTATGGGGTATGTAAGGAAAACGTAGACTTTATGTACAGCTTGCTATTTACTGTTTGTTCAGCTAAAGTGAATACATCTCCGTGACGCCTCGTGGATTATCACAGCAGTTCATAAGCTGCGAATTAAAATGTTTGTTTTGCGGATAGGACGTTCACAAAACTGAAGGAACACCCTGTCCGATTTCCTGAATCATACTGAATTGAAAAGCTTTCTGGAACAAGCAGTTCTTCCATGTCATTGTAAACCTACTCAGGTGTAACCCCCAGAAGAACCTCTGTGACATTATTCTTTAAAAACCAAAGCAAACACTTCACAATGACCGAAAGCCGTACGGCAAGCAAGCAAGCTTCCTCTCTTTCATACCGGTTTATGTGTGGTATGAAGGCTGCTCCCTTTGCTCTGTCAGTAGACTCCAAGCACATTTTAGCCTAACTATTTCCAGATGTAGAGCAACTAGTCACTCTGGTTTCTGCTCTCTATTGTTTTTTTACTTTTTTAAAACTGATGGGGAAGCCCTCCCTCTCTCTCTCCCCCTCTCCCCCTCTCCCTCTCTCCTCCTGCAGCTGAAATGAGTCTGACAGACCTGATAAGACCTTAAAAACAGAGAGAAAAAGAGAAAGAAAGCACAGGGGGGAGAGAAAAAGCAGGACAGAGGTCGTGTTGTGCTGAAGGTGCTTTGTTCATAAAGAATGAAACAGATTTTTATATAAACGCAAAATAAAACTAAGGAAACAAATAGTGCATACGGCAGTGTTTATAGTCAGTGAGGAAAAGCCCTGAACCCACATCAGCCCTGGGGCCACTACCACAAAATCCACGTTTTCCACATAGAGTCCCTGAAACAACACACAATGGTGTCTTCTTTCTCTTTGTGTCTTTCCCTTCAACCCCTTGCTCATTTCCCTCCCCTCTCCTGCAGTGTCCGGAGTGTGTAACCACCGAAAGTGCACTTTTACAGGAATAGTTTGGCAGTGGCTGAAACGCACTCGGACTCAGCCCTCTGAGGCGCTTTGCTTTCATTCCTTTTTTGGTTCTGTTCTGAGCGCACATGCACAGATCATCTCACAAACACACACACACACACACACACACACACAAACGCACTCCCTCACTCCCTCACAGTGCTCTCCAGTACACCATTCAGACAAACGAGCAAAAAAATGACTGCATAAAATAAATGCCCATTCAAACAGAAATGACAACATTTTTAAATAATAGCATTTCCTCTCAAACTATGTGGCGAAATAATTTCACCCCAGTGGCTGCCATGTTTCAGCCCAAAACCTGGTTGCCTCTGCCAGGAGGTTCAGACTTGGCTATAGACACAGTAAAGCTTTCAGTAAGATGATAAGCCAAACACACTTCCATATCATTGCAGAAACAGCTAAAGAAACACACACGATGTTTTGCTAAATTAAAAATGTCTTGCTATCAGGATCTGAACCCTACTGAAAACCTGCAGTCTGAATTGATGAGCCACAGCCACATGCACAAACCTAAGAACATACAGTAAAGGAGCTTAAAATCTTCCAAATAGACCAAGATCCCACTACAAGTGTCTCCAACCTTGTTAGACATTACAGGAAGAGACGGTTTTATTTTAAATAAAACTATGTAATGTCCCTGTATGTCTGAACTCAAATCACTGATTGCATTTATTATTCCTTTTACATATTCATTTTCATGAAATGCATCAATATTTTGGAGGGTGCTGTACATACACTGGGATGAGAAAGTATTCAGACCCCTTTGGTTTTAAAGGTAAAAAATAAATTAATTAATTTAAAAAACACAAGCCATGATGTCCAAGGAGCTCTCTGGAGACCTCCACGATTTGCAAATTATGTGAAGATATAGACCTGGGCAAGAGCACAAATCCATTTATAACGCATTTCTAAAGTCTGGAACCACCATGATCCACCAGGGTGCTTCCTAGAGCTGGCTGTCTGGCAAAACACAGTAACTGTGCTAGGAGGGCCTTGGTCAGGGAGGTGACCAAGAACTCGATGGCCACCGGTATCTACAAATACCTCTCTTCTATTTTCAGGTCATAAAACCTAGAAGTTATTCATTAGCCATTATAGGTAGAAAAAAATGTATTACTCCACGTATCATCATATGGCCATCTTTATAATCCAGATCATCCTTTTAGTGGATTCAATTGAAAGCACAATACTTATTCAGACATTTCATCTACATTCTTCCAACCTTGCGCGCTCGCGCTCTCGCTCTCTCGTTCGCGCTCTCTCTCTCTCGTTCGCACTCTCGCTCGTTCTTATGGCTTGTTATGGGGCAGGAGAAGGCGATGGAGCAGAGAGATCAGGGAGGTGACCAAGAATCCAATGGCCACTAAGAGTTTCAGAAGACCTTTTCAGAGAAGGGAGAACCTGTCGGAAGGACAACCATCTAAAAATGGTCCATCAATCAGGCCTTTATGGTAGAGTGGCTAGACGGAAGCCACTTCTTTGTAAAAAACATATTTACAGGACAAAAATTTTACTTCTTGAGCTGAACTCCAAGCACTACATCTGTCTAAAATCAGGTACTGCTCATCAACTGGCTAATACGATCCTAGTGATGCATGGTGGTGGCAACATCATGCTATGTAGGTGCTTCTCAGCAGCTGGGATGGGGAGACTGGTCAGAATTGATGGAAGTAAAAATGCAACAAAATACATAGAGGTCCCTTGAAGAAAACCTGCTCCAGAGTGCACACGATGCTCCCCATCCAATCTGATCGAGCTTGAGAGGATCTGCCAGGAAGAATGGAACACACAGACCAAATCCAGGTGTGCAAAGCTTGTAGAGACTTACCCAAGTGAACACGAAGCTGGAATCGCTGCCAAAGGTGCTTCTACAGAAGTACTGAATAAAGTTTCTGAATACTTAGAGAGACTTCAGTTAGCAATTAGCAAAATTTTCTAAAAACTTGCTTTCACTTGGACATCATAGTTTATTGAGTTTAGATTAATGGCAAGACAAGTTATTTAACCCATTTGATCTTCATTCTATAATACAAATAAATAGGCAAAAACTGAAGGGGTCTGAATGCTTTCCAAACCCACTGTACATACAGAGAAAACCGCTTGCTCGCTTTCTTTTCATGAGCCTGGGCTAATTCTGTGAATGATTTTCATTAACTCCTTACACTGGGAGCAATGACGTATATTCTCATTCTCTCTCTCTCTCTCTCTCTCTCTCTCACATCATCCCTTTTAGGTCAGAAAACAAGCTCATCTCTCCTTCATCCCTTTTCCTCCCCTTCATCTCCAAAAGATGTTTCGCGTGTCTGAAACTACAAGGCGCTTCTAAAAATATCCTTTCCTGTGTTCCTGGGCTATTAATAACATCCATTATATAAACCTCACCTTCTAAAAATACCACTCTCCTTTTTTTATTTTTTTTAGGTCTTAAAAAACAGATGCTATTTATTTGCCTTAAAAGGTGGAGAAAGATGGTCATTGCATGAGCCAGATCATTCTTTCAGGTGATTACAGGAACTACTTAAGACTCAATCCTAATTCAGACATTTCCACATTTCTATTTCTCTCTCTCTCTCTCACTCTCTCTTATGTTCCCTGATGGTTTGTGGCTTGGTGAGGCCAGAGAAGGAGACGGAGCAGGCCTCCTTGTTGCCATGCCGATGGAGCAGTGTTGTTAATTTGCACTTCGGTCCAACAAACTACTCCATTATTTTACACACAAACACATCACCATTCACCACCCCCTTCTTATTTCTTCTTTTTTTGGGTCCATCCTTCACTTTCTGCACATACCTCCTCCCACGCTGCTCTCTCACTGATCTGCTGAATCTTTTCTTCTTCTCTCTGCTCATCCAAGCAGCAACGCTGAGCAGACAGTTCAGGAAACTGCTGTATTAGCTACACTTCCCCGCTGGGTATCGAAACCAGTTTAGTGAGAAGAATTGTAGAGGAAAAAAGGAGACTGTTTTCTTAAGCCTTTTTGTTTTTGCATTGTGTGGTGGAATAAATGGGATATAACACCACATTTCAAGTTATGCATATGCATGTCTATTGTGACTGACACTTATTAGCAACGTGACCTTTAAATACACGACAGAACCAGGACTGGTTAATTAGTTCATCAGTCATATGATACAAGATGCGGTCATGCATATAGGAAATCACTAAGTCAAGCCTGAGTGGTGGGGGTCACTTAATGTCCCACCTCACACTGTTTGTCTTAATATTATTGCCAGCCTGTGAACTTTAGAAGGGCAACATTTGCCTCCCTGCTTCATTTCCCCTATAGATCTTTATCCCTAATAGCCTGCATCCTTCCTGAAGACTTTGCTGAGACAGATCATTCTGAGATTTTAATGACTATTGTTTCAGACACCAAGCCACCATGGACTGCTGCAGGTCAGTGTGTACTGCTGCATGTGACTCAACGGTTCCTCCAGGAAGTTGCAATTTTGCGATCTCAGAAAATGAACACAAAAGCAAGCAAACTCCACAATATTCAGAGGAGCTTGCCATTTTTTCTAAATGGATCGCAGATTCTCCACAGATTTGGGCTGAGACGGGTCATGTGACATCATCACCACAAGTCCTCTGGAATACACTGCGTCAAACATGAGTACAGCTAAAAGGTCTCGTTTACCAACAAATATCACTGCGAAAGACAATGCAAAACAAATTTCGTGCAATTGCAATTTCGCCAATTCAAGTAGTTTTCAGCAAAAAAAAAAAAAGCACCAAAAAGAAAGTACGCCTGACTAAAGGCACTCGATGTAGTGCACTACAAGCGTTATCCCTAACCCTAACTCCAACCCACGGCTTGGACTAAAACAAAGAGCTCACGTGAGCTCACGGCATCAGCACTTCTTTCTTTTAAATGCGTTACACTGTATAGACATAAACATACATATAGGAACATAGTGGTTAGTGGTTAACATGCTTGCCTCACACCTCCAGGGTTGGGGGTTTGAATCAGCGCTTGCACTCTGTGCGAGTGTGGAGTTTGCATATTCTCCCTGTACTTCATGGGTTTCCTCCGGATACTCCAGTGTCCTCCCGCAGTCCAAAGACATGTGTTGTAGGCTGACTGTGCATGAATGTGTGTGTTTGTGTGTGTCGCTCTGTCTTTTTGCCACTCTGTGGGCGTGACCGTGGTGAGTGCCGGCTACCGTGACGTCACGTGCATACCCTCTATACTGTACAATACTATACTCATGCTTTGAGGAGGAAAATATACATCACTCATCACAGTTAAGTGGCTAGCTAGACGCTAACAAATGACAAACATGGAGCATCCAAGGAAAAGGCATCACTCCGAGCTCCGACTTCTGTGGCAAGTCAAATACCACATGTGTTGATCAGAGAGACAGGCAAATAACTGCACAATTACTCTGTGTGTGTGCATGTAGTGGCAGAGCAGGAAATAGCTGCTGGAAGACAGGAAGTTGTTGAGTGTAAACAGCTGATGATCACTGGAGTCCATTTGTAAACAGAAACAGGGTGCAAAAGTAATTGCATGTGTGTGTCTGTGTTTGTGCAAGTTCATCTGTTGGTAATGATCATCAAGTTTGACATCCGTGCTACAAACAGGTGCATTTCAAAGAGCAACAGAATTAAATTAAGAAGAAAAAAAAAAACCCTAAGTAAATCAATGTCCATAATGAACACGGTAATGAAAAGCAGGAAGGATTTATTCCCCCATTTTATTCCCAGGATTTATGGACAAATAACACGAACGCAGCGAAAACAAACCTGGGAGCACTTTGTTCCAGCATACTACAGATACGAAGACGCGCTCGAGCCGAAACACGTCTCGTTCCCAGACTACGTAGACGCTCTCAGACTAAACCGTGTGTGTCACAGTTGTGAAGAAGCTCATGATAAATGACACAGCTGCACTCCCCTCATCACAAATCACACCTTTCCGTCACAGTTACATCTTCATGACATCACCGCTCCCTGAACGCTGGAGCTGCTCTGAGGCAGACTAAGCTATGACTAACAGTCTGTCTCAATCTGTTCGAATTTTTCTTACCAGTTATGAGTCAGAATTTTTTAAGAATTGTGTTGGATTGACTGGAACCTAGAAATTAATATGATCGTTTAACTGAAATGTCTGTTTCGTTTCAGACTTCATGCCTCGTCATATATCCTCTTTGTCATTGACGTTCAGATTATGAGCCGGTGAAGGCTTAAAATATCCAAACAAGAAAATGTACAAGGACTCCAATCAAGCATTTTCACCTTGAAACGTGCAATAATGCGTTTTTGATAGCTCAGTCTCCCTGATACTTTACCAAGAACCAATAAAAACAAGAGAAGCCATCCCAGAAATTCTAATGGTTTCCACTACAAATACTGTTACAAACCATCAGCCATCCATTAAAATCATTACCGCCACTAATCCTTAATGGTTTCTACTACAAATACACTTACAAACCATCAGCCATCCATTAAAATTATTACCGTTACTAATCATTAATGGTTTCCACTACAAATACACTTACAAACCATCAGCCATCCATTAAAATCATTACCGCCACTAATCCTTAATGGTTTCTACTACAAATACACTTACAAACCATCAGCCATCCATTAAAATTATTACCGTTACTAATCATTAATGGTTTCCACTACAAATACACTTACAAACCATCAGCCATCCATTAAAATCATTACTGTTCTCGATCCTTGGTGTCCAAATGCCACCATTAGAAGGAAACAAATTACCAGTACAGACCCAAAGGACCATTAGAGTTTCCATTAAAACCAATACAATTCCAATTCTAACCATTAACACCATTACAAATTCTATGAAGGTTTCTATTGTTTTTTTTCAGCAGGGATCACTGACATCTAGACAAATCCGTAATAATGTAAACGAAGTCCAGTTAACGTTTGGCTTTCCGATTCTTGACAGAACACATACATTATATTTTATTATATTAACAAAAAATATATTAAATAACTTGATATAACAAAAAAGAATAAAGGTTTACAGGAATACCGAGTTTAAATGCATGTTATTAAGGTGCACAGAACAGAAAAATGACTAGCACTCTTAGACAGTCTTAGATTTGTATGATGTTTGGTGATTTAGAGGTTTGATCACACTGAAAATTCATCATCATTTTTAGCTCTTGAACTGCTTTTTTAGCCCATTCTACTTCCTGTTAAACCAGTCTCACGAAGCCCCTCCACCCCGGCATTCTTTGATTGCAATAAAAATGAAGGCCTAGAACGTTTTGGCAAGCCTCTTGAGTCACTTTGGATTTTCTCATCACACACACACACACACATATATACATACACACACACACACACACACACGTCTGCATGGTCTCACCCGGAGTGAAACAAGATTTCCTACATGTCTGAGAGTAATAACAGCCCTGTCAGTCAGGAGCAGTCTGGCACACTCACCCCAATAAAACCCTGATCTGTCATTTTCCTACTCAATCACTGGAATCCTCAACCATCCAACACTACACTCTATAACCTGACCCGACACCTCTGACAAATATGTTATTCACCTCCTGTACTTCAAAAAGCTAAACACTCACTTCCCGCCACTAAAAGGCATTATCCGAGCTTGTTCCTGCCTGACCCAAATCTGATCTCCGTCTCAGGCTCCCACCCAAAACCCCATGTGCTGGCTCCCTGTATGTCCTGGCTCTGTGCTCTGCTCTCCTTCCACAGAGATGCAGGGAAAAACTTTCCACAATCTCTCTCTTTCCTTCTTTGCCATCTCATCCTTTTCTCTCTCCTCCTTCAGTTCGAACGGCTTCGACGATTAACGTTCCAGCACCCCGCCCTTCAACCCCATGCCCTCTCTCTTTTCTTTCTGCTCACTCACTCGCTCTCTCATACAAACCTCTCCTCTTGCACATGGTTCACCTTTCTCTTCTGTTGCATTATACAACTTTTCTCATTCTCCTTGTCCTACTAACCATCCCCCCCACTCTCTCTCTCATTGTAATTGCTTACACACCACATAAAATAGATCCAGACTGTTTTCTTTTCACCCTCCTTTTAGAAGCAGCATGGAGCATGGCTCACTGAGACTACAATTTCTCTCTCTCTCTCTCTCTCTCTCTCTCTCTCTCTCTCTCTCTCCTGGTAATCCCATTTGATGGCGATGTCTCCTCGGCCGTTACAGAGAGGAATGTCTTCGGCTCGCATTCCTCTGGGTCCCATGCACACGCACTCTCAATAGAGAGACAGAGAGAAAGGAAAGGAAACCAATCTGAACAGGGTTGAAGTCAGCCAGCGAGAAAACGTTACGAGAGCCAAACCCTCGGTCAGCACCCCACTGGCATGAAAGCAGTTAATACAAAGGCCTTTTATAAACTAAGCCAACTCATCATCATCATCATCATCATCATCATTCCTCATTACTGTACCAACCAAAGACTGTGCAGTGCAGGACAGAGCTACATTTCAAGACCTCCTGGAAGAGTTCATTACTGCTCTGGGCTGAGTTTCCAAAAAAACAAAAAGCATAATCTAATCTGACAGAACAAGCGCCACATTAAGCTCTGTACAAGTTCTCTTAAACGTTATGAGGATTTTAGGAAACTTTCCCCCTATCCAACACTATTCCTTAGACTCCTAACTTTCTCTTGTTCTCATTGCAGAGATTTCCCCCATAAACAGACCCTAAAGCAATGAATGATTGATAGATTAGATAGATTAGATAGATACACACATACACACACGTTACTGCATGTGTGTGAGGTCAATCTACTGTACCTGGCGTGTAGATAGGATGGAGGTGTATCTACCTTCTCCTCCTCACATCTCATCTCATCTCATCTCATCTCATCTCACATCATGTCCCTCTATTTCTTTCTGTCCCATTATAATGCACTCAGTATGACTGAACCATCACATCACTCCAAAACCAAACAAGTCTGCATTTAAGCCGCTGGAGGACGAAGTGACATTTAATAAAGGATGCATCTGACACTGTGTATTACTTTTTACAGAAAGGTAAAGTTTGTACCTTGACTCTTTCCCGCAGCGCGCACTTCAATCCTGGAGCTCCTCAGCAGTGAAAACGGAGTTGTGTGTGTGTATAAATATGTGAGAGTGTATGTGAGAGTGTATGTGAGAGTGTGTGTGAGAGTGTGTGTGAGAGTGTGTGTGTCAGCCAGACGCTACAGGTAGTAGTGCTTCTTTATATGTGCGCGCGCCTGAGTGACTCTGAGTCGGTCTCGCGCTCCCTCTGGCCGCTATGCGCGTGCCTGACTCACACAGCAGTGCTGCCTGCACTCTCACTCACTGTAAAAGACCTCCCTTCATAATAAAAGCTCGCCTGCTCCCAGTGTTCCAGTCGTGTCCAAGCTCTTGGGTTGGTCGGGGATCGGGGGAATATGTTATATTTTCGGTTTAAATTTTAAAATAAATAAATAAATAAAAACACTGTAACTCGATTATATAACATAATGACATAAAACATTTTTTATTTACTTTAGTACTTGTTTTATTTGTTATTTTTTTCATAATTATGTTAGATGGCTAGTTACAACTGTCTGCTAGTGAGCTAACATAGCCTTAGATAAAGAAAGACTACTTGTGTATTAAAATTATAACCTGGCGACTGTTCAGGGATAAATGCTTATTCAGTGTATTCAGTAAATTAGGTGTACCAAACAATCACTAAAAAATAATAATAATAATAATAAGGATTATATCTCATCATTGTTGTGAGGTGAAAATGAGGATCCATATTAAGGATCCTTTCATCTGGTGCACTTGAGTGCATTTAGAGTTTTCAGACGGAAAAAAACACCTCTCAACTCGCGTACATGTATAAAAGACAGACTAGACAAACGTAGGAAGTCATATAGAGCCATGAAAATACAAAGTAGATACACAGTACTGTGCAAAGCCAAAAAAATGCCTCCAAACAAACAATACAAAGAACAATAATCAATAATAAACCCCCCAAAATGTGTGACACTCCTTTGCTTGGATTGAAAAAAAAAAAAAAACAGCCTGTACAGGATTTCGCAGACGTTTTTTTGTGATTGCTGCAACCAAAAACGCATGATTTTGCTGCAGCTTTTTTCAAAATTTACGGTGTATCTTGCAGAGTTTTCTGTGGTTTTCTGCGGAAAAACTACTCGAAGTGGCAAAATTGCAATTGCACGAAATAATTTTGCATGGTGTTTCGCAGTCATGTTCGACGCACGTCAATTGAAGAGGGCTTCGGATGAATGCGTGTCGTGATGACGTCACATGACACGCCTCGGCCCAAATCTGTGGAAAATCTGCTGTAATTTTGAAAAATTGCAAGCTCCTCCGAATAGATACAGTACATTTTAAAATGGCTGCAGTTTGCTATCATATGGATAATTTTCCGTAATAGTGCAGCCTGAACCACAAGTCATTGCTGTAGTGAATTATTCCATTTTGTTATGTAGTGACGCGACGGCTTGAAGGCAGACCGATATGAGTAAGGCACCGCTCAGGTTGTACACCTCTACCAACATAATAGATCAGGCCAGTTCTTTAAATCTGGCCCTCAAGGTCCACTGTCCTTCAGAGTTTACCTCCAACCTCAAACACAATTTTTACAGGAGAATGCTACTACAGAGGAATTACATTCACTGATGCTCAAGAAAGTAACACGATACATTAAAAGCCAGGGGGGTGTAAACTTTTTAACAGGATGATTGGTGTAAATTGTTTTTTTTTTTTTTTTAAACAGGTTATTTTTTCATTTAGTTCTGCCCTTCAAATGCTAAATACGATAGTTACATGTCTCCCAGAAGACAAAATACTAACGATTTACACAGATCATCCTGTTCAAAAGTTTACACCCCCCTGGCTCTTAATGTATCGTGTTGCCTTCTTGAGAGTCAGTGAATGTTTGCACCTTTTGTAATACTTGTGTACGAGTCCCTCAGTTGTCCTCAGAGCATCATATAATCACTGTTGGAAAGGGCTCAAATATGCCGAAGATGCTGGAAAAGCAGAGAATGTGCAGGACCTGGAGGATTTTCCTGAAGAACAGTGGGCAGTTTAACTGCTCAGGACAAACAAGGGACTCATGAACAACTCTCACAAAACAAACACATCATGTCCTCGATAATCCAGGTAACGACACACAGTTTTAAGAATCAAGGGTGTGTAAACTTTTGAACAGGGTAATTTTTTATAAATTCAGCTATTATCTTGTCTTGTGGACTATATGTAAACATCTGTTATGTGAAATAGATTATTCACAGGACTAAATAAAAAACAACATGGGATTTTTATGATCCTCTTATTTTGTTAACAGTATTAAGATTTATCAGATTCTACAAGGGGTGTGCAAACTTTTGGGCACAACTGTATTTCTGTAAAAATTTCAGGTTTGTATCTGGTCCACCACCAGAGATATAAAAACCCTAAAGTGAAGGAAATTGTTTTTTTAAATTGCACTTAAGAAAAAAAAAGAAAAGAGAAGTCTGAAACCTGAAATGTTCTGCATGCACACTATACTTGCCTAGGTACCCCACCTAAAAAAATTTAAGACTCAGACTAGAACCCTTCCCGTTATAAACTGACGCTGAAAGTAGAACTGTGAGCAATCTTGAGCGTTACATTTGGACTTAAGTTCTAAACAACAAGAATGTGCAAAAAAATGTATATATGTCCATGAACCTCGTAATGTGCTCCAAAGATCAGTTTTTATTCCAAGGAGCTATAAGGACCTTCCTGAGCCAAGATATGGAGAGTTCCTGTAAACAGCTATATAACCAAATCTCATTGTGTGCCTTGACAGAAAGATGGCCTCGTAGTTAAATCAAGTAAAATAAACTCTAAAAAAGCTTTTGCAATAACAATACATAAAGGTAATCACTCAAAAAAAAATGAGGAAAATTAAAAAAGGTCAAGCAACCTGCACTGGACCAGTTGAGATGGACTGACCCTACTGTGTCATCACAATCAGACCCCATCAGTCAGTGAACATGTGTACCTGTTAGCATTGAATATAACAGCGATAGTTATAAAAACTGTGTGAAAAGCACTAGCAATCTACACATGATTAGTCCTAAATGATTATAATGATTTTATCATAGGTTAATATCTTATTTTGTTTTTGATTGAATCACCACTATTTTTGATTTTAAAGTGTCACCAAAATGTCTGTCTTATTAATTACATCACAGATATAAGACTTGTTTGCAAGAAACACATATGCCAACACATATGACACACACTTTACTGAAACACATAACCTGCCAACTGTCATCGCTAAGTCACTGATTGACTTCACCCGGAAACAATGCAATTCCCTGAGCTGCGCGTGTATGAATCCCTTTGTGTGTGTATGTAACCTGTCCCACATACCATGGGGCTCTCAGCGGACTGGAGGCTTTTAGATTCTCAAACAGAGGATCAGGAAAGTCTTTGTGTTTCCATTCTGTCAGCATCCAAGTGTCCTGCTGTGCCGTGTCTCATTTAAAACATTGCATATTTCTGAACTCTCTACTTTGTTATTCATTCTCTCTCTCTCTCTCTCTCTCTCTCTCTCTCTCTCTCTCTCTCTCTCTCTCTCTCTGCTAACATACAATCAACATTTTCACTTTCTCCACTTCATTTTCAAGCTTGTGTTTCTCTTTAACTTCGCTTCAGAGCAAGTTTACCACAATGATCTTGACGGCTTGTTACACAACTACACCGATTCATATTGTGGATGTGTCTTCTGCAGAGCTGCTCTGTTTCCTGTGCCCACTCTCAATCCATCTTCCTCGGCATCTCTGTCTCCTCCTCAGGCTTTCCTTCCTCTCAGCCAACCCTAAAAACTAGCAAACTGTGACCTCATTTCCCCTTTCAATCTTGACAACGTGTCATTCAGGCTGCCAACTCACCCGATGTTCTTCACCCAGATATAATACAAGATAGATACACTATGTAGTCAAAAGTATGTGGACACCTGACCTTCACACCCATATGTACTTCTTCCTCAAACTGCAACCACAAAGTTGGAAGCACACAACTGTATTGAATGTCTTTATATGCTGTAGAATTACAATTTCCCTTCTCTGGATTTAAGAGGCCCAAAGCTGTTCCAGCATGATGATGATCTTGTGCACAAAGCGAGCTCCATGAAGACATGGTGTGTTAAGTTTGGAGCGGAAGAACTCGAGTGTCCTGCACAGAGTCCTGATCTCAACCCCACTGAACATCTTTGGGATGAACTGGAACTGGATCCTCCTCATCCAACATCAGTACCTGATCTCACAAATGCTCTTGTAGATATATGAACACAAATCACCACAGCCACGCTCCAAAATCTAGTGGAAAGCCTTCCCAGAAGAGTTGAGCTTATTATAACAGCAAAGGAGGACAAAATCAACAAGCACATATGAACGTGATGCTCAGGTGTCCACATACTTTTAGCCATATAATGTACACCATTACATTATTTTGTTAAGTTCAATAAATTGTTCTGACTGTTTTTGAATGTTGAAATAAATGCCATCATGGCACTGATAAGTAACTAACAACCTAAGATACAAATGTACAAATGATGAATGAAACACCCATGCATTTATAGGTTTAGCCAATTCGGATCAGAACCCTGCCCATGACACAACCTATGTAAACAATACTATCTGTAAGTAGGCTATGTGATATGGAGTTCGCACCTCACAATACCTGTATTCCCATATTATATGTACATTAGTCTATTACGGAGTTAAATTAAAATACATTACATTAGAGTGCACTGAACACAGCAAGATATGATTGTACACTAATGACTGAGAATCAACATTTGAAAACCCTGCACTAAAATGCAATTTCCCAGTGTAAAAAGCATAGATTACTGCGGGAGAAAATGTAATATAGCGTGTGGATGTACTGGCCTGTGACTGTTCACAGGAGAATGACGTTCCCTCATCAATGAATGAAACATATTCATTGTAGTTATGTCATATATGTCATGTGTCAATGTCGTTATGTCAATGTCATTCCCAGAATATGTTCTGCGAAACACTTCTCCTGCATTATTACATCTCGTCTCGTGCACTAGACATTGTTATTTCATCTGCATCCTATGCTGCCATGGGTCCATTCCATTTTATATGTCCATCCATTCATTTTCCATACTGCTACACAACCACACATCCTTCCACACAATATGGACGATTCGGAAATGTCAATCAGCCTACAACGCAAGTCTTTGGACTGGGGGAGGAAACCAGTGTACCTGGAGAAAACCCCTGAAGGGGAAGGTGCAAACTCTGCACACACAGAGAGAAGGCAGGATTCGAAACCCCAACCCTGGAGGTGTGAGTCAAATATATTAACCACTAAGCCAGTCTTTACACTGCATAATAATAATCATTTGTTAATTCTTAAGTGTTCAGTCATTCTTCTTTAGGAAGTTCAATCCATGCCCAAGTACAGTCGAATACTTCTTTCTAGACATGTTTTAACTAAACCTAGACATGTTTTAACTAAACCTCTGATAAGCAGCTAGAAACTTTACTTTGTGCATATTTAAAAATAATAATAATAAAAGCTAGCAGTGAATGTTTAAAAAAAAAAAAAAAACCCATAACATAACAGTCACATTTCAATGAAAAAAAAGATTTGTAGAGGTGGGCGCATACTTGTGATTTAACATCAACTAGGCAAGTATGTCATAACTATCAAAATGTCACCCCAGCCTATGCAATAAAGCCCATAGGTCTAATTTAGTCTTGTATAAAACTCACTATTGCATGGTGTACGTGCCTCAGTAAAACACTGCTGTGCATGTCCCCTGTTAGTTCTTGCACATATTTTCCTCTGTAACACACTTACTCTTTCCACAAACCATTCCTAGCCTTCAACCACACGCAACGCCTCTACAAGAAAGTGATTGTTAATACACCATTAACCGCTTTACAAGCTACACCTCATAAAGCGAACCCTGCTGCTGATGTGAACAGTGCTGAGTCACATGAGAGGTATGTGTCTGGGCCTGACCAGCGTGCTGGCGCTTTACATCAACTATAAGCAGTAGAGCTTTCCTGCTATTAATGTGTGACACTGACTTCATGGTAAATGCTCGCACATTTTCTGTATTCTGACCAGAAGTGATGCTTCATTCTTTTCATTCATAGTTTTTCTCAGATACTACAACTCAGACAGAAATGATTCACCTGGAACATTGTTTGAAGTCTGATTTATCTAAAAGCAGATACATCATCATACATTACAACACAACATCATACAAATTCCCCACCTCGGGGCTGGAGAGAGCTGGCTGGTGGATGGGAATTGGCAATTGACAGAATTGGGATGAAAAATATATACTCAAGCTTATAGCTGAGCAGTCTGGGGTTTATGGATCTTGCTCAGAGGCCCAGCAGTGAACTCACAACCTTCTGTTCACCAGCACAGAACCTTAACGTCTGAACTATCAGTGTATAATTATATACTTGCAATCCTTACTCTACCATCTAAATAAGCTTTGTAAAATGTCATGCTTGGAAACAAAGCCCTTAATCATAAACACTGTCACTTGGAGCAACGTCTTCCAACTTCAGCTCGACGGATGGCATGCAACCGTCTTAAAACTGACCACATCTCTGCCACGTGTCTGACCGAACAGAGAGACTGTACCGAGACGCTGAACCTTCTTATAATAGAAACGTGACCGATATACAACCTCACTAGAACGCCGTATGCACAGTGACCACATTGTAAGCTGCCGTTTTTATTAGTTTAAAGCTAAATAAACCGTAGCATAACCTCAAAAACCAGCAAAGGTCACCACACTTCTAATAAAGTTTCAGTAATGTATGAATTAGCAGCAGTGCAGCACACAGAAAGTCAAATGCATCCAAATAAACTAGACAGTGCTTCATGGACGTGTGCAAAATTGTTGAGCAGGAGAAATCAGTGGGAACTGGGAAATCTAGAAAGAAATTAGAGATGCCAGTGGGGGAGAAAAAAAAAACAGTTTGAGAGCATGTGAACCACAGTTTGCTGCAGTTGTCTTTGGTCTCTGTAGCAACAGCCCCACAGTGGTGGGAAGGATTTTGTGAAGACTGCGCTCTTTTAATCTGAGCGGAATGAGAGCAATGCAGCCAGCAAGTCCTGCTGCCACTGCCAAGTATGTCCACATGCAATGTCTAGTTCTTTAAGAAGAATTAAAGGCTTGACCGGATTTGTCGACGTGTGGCCCTCAGCTGAACGTCTTCAAGCTTAAACTGCTTTAAGGCCAGTCTTAACTAACTAATAGTAGACGTTTCACAAATGAACATAATGACTGAAAAGATCTCTCCTCTAACCTTCATTTAGGCTCTACCAGACATAAACGAGACTAATTTGATGTCAAATGACGTGTTTTGTTATGTGTTGCAGTATTTCAGGTGTGTGTGGCCCAGATCCTCAATGCCTGGTCATGAATTCATCTCTAGCCCTAGGCATTGAGTACACTGACCCCTGACCTGAGGTAGTGCGTGCTTGTAGGCTGTCTTCACCTTGACAGGTTTCAGCATGTTTTTATTTCACAGCTTCATACATCCAGGACTCAGGCACAGTTTCTGAGCTACCATTTACTATCCATTCGTATCCAAAATCTATTTTAGTGATATACGGTATATAATGTATAGATTGAAAAGGCTAAATACCTTCCATAAAAAATTCTGAGCAGCATTTTCAGTGTCCTCTTTTGCTTTAAAAAACACTCACAAGCCTTCCTCTGTCTAGAAATCCACCGCACCCCTCTATTAAAGCTTTGAATTCTTAGTGGATGCCTTTTGGGAAAATGTGCAAGGCTGTGCAGCTTTGTTCATCGTTGTAGGCAGAGCTAATTTATTAACGGAAACTACAGGGTGTCCCAAAAGTCTCCATACATAGGGGAAATTAACACTTTTTAGGAAAATGTCTTCCAAAATTTTTCATACTTAGTTTATATTACGTATATTTTTTTCAGATAAGCTTTAAAAAGGTCTTTGACAGAAGAAGAACGTATTGAAATCATTCTCATGGCTGGATCGGGAAGCTGTCGTAAGGTCACGATGGAAAACAGGAAACATGGCAAGCAAAAAGACTGGAAGTGTTGCGGAGCAACCGAGAAGTGGACGTCCACAAACATCCACTGACGAAGGCAAGACCCATGTGGTGTTGGAATACATAGTCCCCTATGTATGGAGACTTCTGGGACACCCTGTAGTGAGATGCACTGCGCAGTGTTTCATAGGTATCTTTAAAGCGCATCTATTATGGTTTTAAAACGTGCCTAATTTTGTTTAAAACCTCTCATACAATAGATTTGCATGCATAAAGGTCAAAAAAAACTTTAATGTGCTCATAATTTAAACTGCAGCATTATCTTTTTTCTCCCCAGTGTCAAAAACAACTCGTTAAATGATCCGTTCTAAATGATTCATTCTTTTCTCCTCCTTTCAGAGAACATACTCTGCTCTGATTGGTCATATGTCCCAGTCTGTTGTGATTGGTCTACCGCTGTCAGCGAGCAGCCGATGAAGACCAGAGGCGGGGCTTTTTGTTACAAACCTACATAGGTTAGTACAGGAAGTAAGTCTGGAATTACTGATGACACTGCTCAGACAGCTGTTCAGAATCGGTTCCTTCTTTTGGGAGTCAATAACTCTGTCCTGCGCTTTGATTTTTGAAACTTTACAGTTGTTTTTACATTCACTAACAGCTCTATAACACACTACATGAAAGGAAATATCTGAAATACCATAATAGGTCCACTTTAAATGTATGTGATCGTTACAGGTCCACATAAATTTTTTTGATGAACAAACTGCGTCCTTAAGAGACTGAAAAAAAATCCATTGACACGTGATTATACAGTACATGGAGATTATAATTATTGCTTTTTATTGATGAATTTCTATCATGCCTACCAACAATCTACACAGAAAAACTAGCGAAACCCCTAATCAAAGGAGGCCATAATCAAATTCCCAGTGGCATCATTTAAATGTTTTGGAGCCATAATTATTTGTTTGCCTTTTTTTGTGGGTTTGTGCCTGCCGAAATTCCATTGGTAGTGTTAACAGAGTGGCTATATGTAGACGACGAGACTAGCTTTGAAACCCACATACATACACACACACACACACACACACACACACACACACACAATACGTTATAATCGGATTCTAATTCAAAGGGGTCCTGTGAAATGTCTCACCAGGCCAGCAAACACATTCATCAACCTGAGAAAGCAGATATCAGACACCAGCCATAGCTTACACTTCATTCATCACACACATGCACACTCACACACACAGTTTAACAAATGAAAGAGCATATATTGCCTCAAGTCACACATCTGCAAATGGACAGCCCCCTCACCCCCCTTTCTCTCTATCTAGACAGACACACACACACACACACACACACACACACACACACACACACACACACACACACACATCTTTACAAGCTCCAGGTGTTATCAGTGCAGTACGGTATAGGTTTCAACCTCAGTGGGGCATGTACCAGTAAAACCTCGCAATATTTTCAATTCATTCAGCTCATAAATCACACAAATGCAAGCACAATGATAAACTTTTCATAATGATGAACTCAACCTCATAACTCATGTGCTCATAATTGTGAGGTATTTATGATGCTTATCAGTTTAACATTTCCTCATGAGTTCCAATTTTTCCTGTCTTACTTAGTGAAGGTTTTTTTTTAAGCATTAAACACACACACACACACACACACACACACACACACACACACACACACACACACACACACACACACACACAAATCCAGGCCCACTGAACACTTTCATTTATTCTCTTGCTGTATCTCTTTGTCCCCTCCTGTCCTCTCCTCCTGCCTCTTTCCTGTGCTGAAGGATGTTGGGTGGTACTTATTACCTACTGGCTCCTTGTCAAATTACAGAAATGTTTCCTGGATCTGACAGAGCAGCAGAGGTAGCAATCAAACATGAACAAAATCGACTATAGGACATGAATCAAAGATCTGATCTGTTACAACGTTGTGTTAAAATGATGCTCCAGTCTAATATTCTAAGCTGACATGAATAAAAATGTATGACTTGCTAGAGGGATTCATTTACACAATTGTAGCTGATTAGCACGAACTTTCATATATTATTAGAAAAAAAAAAGTTTTTGCAATAGTGATAGTTATTATTATTATTATTATTATTATTATTATTATTATTATTATTATATTACATAGATCTATTACATAGTTGCATCCATAGCACACGGATAACACATGTCCATTTGAGCCATAAAACAGGGGTCAAATGGGGCCAGAGGATGTTGGCAATGTAACAACGTGTTGTGTATTACAGTCACTGTGGTCAGTTTACACGCCAGCTGGGTTGAGCGCAGAGCATCAAAGCAACAGCATCATGACAACAAACGGCTCGGCCTTACCACTGAAACAGGAGATGCTCTGGAGAGAAGTTCTTCAGGGTTTACTGAGAGCACAGCAACCATCCGACACACTCAAACTTTCCGTTCATCTTCCAGTTGCGTTATGCAATTCAGGTAATGGTTTAATTGCAAAGTTAATTAACTCAAACCTGGTACGTCAGGAAAGCTTTAAAAGACAACAATTCGTAGCAACTGCAAGTAAACATGAAAACATCATTAGCTTTACGGCAATGAGATTAGGCTCACGATGCAGGTAGTATCCAGGGAGAAATAAGCCGGAACATGGAAACTATGAGTGTACAGGCCAGGGGTCAAAGTACCAGTGTGAATGTCGCCATGGTGATGGTGAGGCCGCACAGAGCAGGGCTGATAAGCCACCACATGGCATGCAGCAATGACCCCTCGGTAATTATGTCATTATAAGTTTTCTGTTTTTACAGCGAAATTACAGGGCAGAGAGGGGGTAGGTAAGGTAGGATGGTTGCAAAGAGGTGCGACATCCTGTTGTTTCTGGCAGCATGGCCGAAATGTTATTGTGGAAAATCTGTCAAGGAAGCAGCTTTTTACAGCAATTTTGCCAGTTGTGGAAGCTCAAGCAAGGACACAACTTTGCCAACCAGTGAGCCATTCGAGCTGGCTCTTTGCCCTGATGAGAAACAATGAGTCTTTCACATCACCTAACACATGCCCATCACACTTGTACATGTACACACTCACACACACACACACACACACACACAGACACACACACACTATGCATCCAGGGCGATCCAAATGCCTATTTATACTACCTTTCTTTTGAGTCGTCATCGGCTACATTGTTCAATCTGGAAGCACAGAATCGAGTGAGAGGTTTAGAGGATGTGAAGTGAAAGAAGCAGAAGGGATGTACAGCCCCGTGTGCAAGAAACTGTTGGTCATACACTGATCTGCAGGCCAAACAAAAGCCATGCTACAGTCATCAGCAAATTCAGAGCTATGACTCGAATCTCATGCTGCCGTAGTGCACTAGCCATTTTTTTGTGAAAGTGTGAATGTAGTGTTCTATTAAAACCCAGATGAAGTTGAACAATTGGAAGTTACCAGAACCAGTTTTTCTGGCCATTATCCGACATTTCCATAATGTTAGTAAAGTATTACTGTATTGTATATTTTCAGAACATTGTTGTAACAGTATTCTTGTAGGAAGCCTACGCTTCTTTCAAACCTAATAAATCCATTACTAAATGTATTATTGAGCTGGCATACAGTATATAAAGCTCAGTGGTCGGAGTCTGCTCAGAAGGGGGAGGAGCCATCAGAGGCCAACGTGTTTAAGTCCAAAATGTTCATTTCCTCCTTACACAAATTCAGGTACTGGATACTTATGTACATAGTGTATAGTTTAAAGACTATAGAGCGTGCATAGTGTGTTTGAGAAAGCAACGTTTGAACATGACCACACACATATACATTCCTTCATATTTCCTGCCCATCTCTCCTGGCCCTGAAATAATATCCACCCCACCGGATATGAAACAGAAAGGCTGAAAGGTAAAGAACAGAACGGCCCTATTCAAAACTCACACAAACCCCATTCAATTCTTTTGTTCTTATGCCCCCCCCCACCCCCACACACACACACAAAAACAACTGCCATGATACTCAGCACAGTCCAGCAAAAAGCAGACAAAGCTACATCAATGCTGTATCAGTTTCAGCTTTTAATAACTCTGTCTGCTCTAAACTCTTTCTTTGACACCTGTTCTTTTCTATTCAGTTATACAATGGAGAAGAAAAGCTGGTGGTTTGGCTTCTCCATTGTATGAGTTAAATATGCTCAATATTGAGGAATTGAAGAAGGTAAGTTTATTGAAAGTCACAGTCAGGAGCTGCAGAAGAACAATGCAGCAACACTGGCAAAGAAACCTATAAAACATTAGGAAGAGACTAGGACCATATTTTTTTGCTCTAAAAAAAAATTTCTGCAACCAAAATAATAATAATTCAGCAACAAATAAGACACAATACAACCAGTGTTTGCAGTGCACTGGCCAACACTGAGGCAACAATTGCTTGCCAGAAGAACAATTTTCAAATACTTCAAGATACTTCATCTAAACAGAATAAAAGAAAAATAGAACATTCATGCTGAATGATGAATCATCATAATCCTGCATCCATCCATCCATTTTTTTGTACCGCTTATCCTACACAGAGTAGGAGCCTATTCCAGGGAGCTCGGGGCATGAGGCGAGGGCACCATGGACGAGGTGCCAATCCATCGCAGGGCACAATCACACACACACACACACACACACACACACACACACACACACAATTTAGAAATTCCAGTCAGCCTACAATGCATGTCTTTGGACTGGGGGAGGAAACCGGAGTACTTGGTGGAAACCCCCGAAGCACAGGGAGAACATGAAAAAAACAGGGGAGAACACAGGGTGGAGGCAGGAATCGAACCCCCAACCCTGGAGGTGTGAGGCAAACATGTTAACCACTAAGTCACCACCCCCATGAAAATGTTTACATTTTCATTACAAAATATCAGATAGAAAATATCATTTTTTAACAAAATCTTTTGACATTAACAAAATGTAAACAGTTCAGTAACATATATATATATATATATATAAAACTACGGCATACATTTTTGGTTTAAATTAACTTTAGACATTGGGGCAGCAGCAATAAAGATTAATCATTTATGTTAATTAGAGGTTGATTTGGTGATTTTACATTTGATATTTTCCTTAATAAACAACATGACTGTCCATAAATGTGGATACTATGCATGAAAGGGTTCAATTGAGTAAATTCTGATAAATGATTATAAATGATATTTAATATGAAATATTTGTACTTCTGTTTGTACATAGATGTACTGAATCTATGTATAAATAAATAAACTGGGATAAGCAAATAGAAATAGACTTCAAACACCTACTTTCAACTACAGCAGCATGTCAAAGTTGATTGAGGACTCTGACTTGAATCACTTACCATCAAATCATTTGAAATCATTTTAGATTTAAACATAATTAAATTCAATTAAGATTACTACTGGCATTAAAAGTGGTTTGATGTAGAAATATAACTACAAAAACAAGATAAAAGGTGATGCCTTAATGCCCTTAAGCCTTCAGGCACGTCACCCTGAGTTAACCCACAACATGGGAGACCATTTTAAC
Organism: Ictalurus punctatus; assembly: GCF_001660625.3. NCBI lineage: Eukaryota > Metazoa > Chordata > Actinopteri > Siluriformes > Ictaluridae > Ictalurus > Ictalurus punctatus. Next base: position 12,246,621 of record NC_030440.2, on the reverse strand, counting down.
CCAAGTCATATTTCAGCAGCATATAAACATACATGAGTGGTACACATTCCCCATCAGCACCCTACAGCTGCTTTGTACTGGTACTGTAACTCCCATTCTTGTACTCTATGGACAGATTATCCCTGATCCCTGCTGTCTTTTAGGATTGATGCCACACACATTTCTGCAATGCTTTTGTGTAAATCAGCCACTCAGTTTAACATGCTGATGGCATGCACGAGAATGATGTGTTACTCACAGTCTGGGTTTGGGCTTGATGGGAACAGGGGGTCCCTCTCTAGCTGGAGATGGTGATGGAGGAAGTGCAGCTTCTCCAAGAGGGGTTGGAATCTCCTTCATACTCACTGCTGATTGGGGACTTGGGGTATTGCTGCTGGAAAAAGCTCTGTTTGATTGTTGCTCAACATCTACGGCAGCCTGGACACTAGGCCAAATGTCTAGCTCGTTTATTTGGAAGGCCTCAGCACTGGGCGGAGTTTTGGGTGGGAGCTCCAGGAGGCTGATTTCAGTGGGTGGGGGAGGGGGCGGGAACGATCGATTGTCCTCGAAGATGCTTTCGTCTCTGGGTACGCCATTTCTGGACGACTCCTCAGACCCTAAATTGAGGACAGACAATAAAATGGGTAGAATTTCTTTGGTTTGTTCTGAAAAATTTGCTTGACATGAAAAATGTAAGAATAAATTGTTACATTATTTATATTATTGTAGTTGTTAATTCATGTGAAATTAAAGATCCTGTTTGGGCACTATATACCATATATCATATGCCATGGTACAGTATATCTGTCATATTAGTGAAACCATACATCAGTCAGATACCATCAGATACTATTGTAAAACTGTGCAGGTACCATTGTTAAATATACAATAAAAATAGAAATAATAAATCATTGCAGCAAACTGTAATAGTATCATGACTGAAAATGTAATAAACATAGATACCACAGAGCACAGAACTGTTACCCACATAGTTAAATACACTCACCGGCCACCTGTACACCTGCTCATTCATGTACAGTGCATCCGGAAAGTATTCACAGCGCTTCACTTTTTCCACATTTTGTATGTTACAACCTTATTCCAAAATGGGTTAAATTCATTATTTTCCTCAGAATTCTACAAACAATACCCCATAATAACAACGTGAAAGAAGTTTGTTTGAAATCTTTGCAAATTTATTAAAAACAAAAAAAGCACATGTACATAAGTATTCACAGCCTTTGCTCGATACTTTGTTGAAGCACCTTTGGAACCAATTACAGCCTCAAGTCTTTTTGAGAATGATGCTACAAGCTTGGCACACCTATTTTTGGGCAGTTTCTCCCATTCTTCTTTGCAGGACCTCTCAAGCTCCATCAGATTGGATGGGGAGTGTCGGTGCACAGCCATTTTCAGATCTCTCCAGAGATGTTCAATCGGGTTCAAGTCTGGGCTCTGGCTGGGCCACTCAAGGACATTCACAGAGTTGTCCTGTAGCCACTCCTTTGTTATCTTGGCTGTGTGCTTAGGGTCGTTGTCCTGTTGGAAGATGAACCTTCGCCCCAGGTCACCTTCCTGACAAAGGCCCTTCTCCCCCGATCGCTCAGTTAGGCCGGGCGGCCAGCTCTAGGAAGAGACCTGGTGGTTCCAAACTTCTTCCATTTACAGATGATGGAGGCCACTGTGCTCACTGGGACTTTCAATGCTGCAGAAATGTTTCTGTACCCTTCCCCAGATCTGTGCCTCAATACAATCCTGTCTTGGAGGTCTACAGACAATTCCTTGGACTTCATGGCTTGGTTTGTGCTCTGACATGCATTGTTAATTGCGGGACCTTATATAGTCAGGAGTGTGCCTTTCCAAATCATGTCCAATCAACTGAATTTCCCACAGGTGGACTCCAATCGAGTTGTAGAAACATCTCAAGGATGATCAGTGGAAACAGGATGCACCTGAGCTCAATTTTGGGTGTCATGGCAAAGGCTGTGAATACTTATGTACATGAGCTTTTTTGTTTTTTATTTTTAATAAATTTGCAAAGATTTCAAACAAACTTCTTTCACGTTGTCATTATGGGGTATTGTTTGTAGAATTTTGAGGAAAATAATGAATTTAATCCATTTTGGAATAATGCTGTAACATAACAAAATGTGGAAAAAGTGAAGCGCTGTGAATACTATCCGGATGCACTGTACACAGGGGCTTTTAGTTATTTTAGGGTATTTTAGTTTTTTATTTTTGCTTAGTAGAGTTATAGAATTAGGTATGTTTAATACCTGTTTGAGAATAAGTAATATAAGAAAAACTGGTCAAATAAAAAACAGTTTATGATAAATCCAGGATTTTTACAGGGCTCGCCGGTGCCGACTTAACCCTAAGGGAACGTATACAGACTGCTTGTTTGGAGTGCATCTAAGCCTTTATGAATCCATGCAATCCTTGTTTATTTGGGTCAGACCTCTACTCTGATTGACCTATAAATAGGTACGCTGATCCATCATCAGAAATAAACACTTCTTCCTTGCCATGCGTCAGTTGTGCTAAGATCAGGTTCCCCAGTACAGGTGGTCATGTTCACTCAGAGCACTCTCAATACACACAGAGCATACTAAACTAGAGCATGTCAAGGCTCATAGGATTTACACAACTCTCCTTCTCAAGAAAAATGAATGCTGAAGCATTTAAAAACAACAACGAGTCACTCATTAAAAAGAGAACCAGTTTTCTTTCTTTCTTTCTTTTTGTTTTGTTAAAGTTTTTTCCTAAAAATACCTAAACTATTGTCAGTCGAACTGGTGGAATCATTAGAAAAAGATAATATTCTAACATTTATTATAACCTAACATTTTTTCCCCTAAATACTACTAGATAATGATAATGAGTCTTTATTGGTCACATATACATTAGAGCACAGCGAAATTCTTTTCTCCGCATACCCCAGAATGTCAGGAAGTTGGGGTCAGAGCACAGGGTCAGCCATGTTACAGCGCCCCTGGAACAGAGAGGGTTAAGGGCCTTGCTCAAGGGCCCACCAGTGGCGGCTTGGCAGTGCTCTGGGCTTGAACCCCAACCTTCCGATCAGTAACACAGAGCCTTAACCCAAATCCTTAAAGACCAAGCCACTACTGCCCTGATATTTTATGTCTGTAGCAGGGTTGAAAAAATATCACAAACATCCATGGTTAGGAAAATTACATGAAAAAAGGAAGTGTATACAGCCTGAGGTAACAATGCAATTTTCTCCCATTTCAAGGTGTATTTTTCAGGAAATCATTCCAGACTTTTTCAGAAGTAGAAATGTATCTCTTTTGAGAATGTATCCTTTTTCTTGAGAAACCCATTTTTGCTTCTTTCACCAAAAACATATTAAGCAATCCCGATGCACATCATTCACTTACAGTGCACAATTACGTCATAACAGTTGAGTCACATGTGCCTAAACATTTACCATCACACCTATTTTATTACTGTTACTGACTAATATAGAAGTATAAATATCTCCATCTTGATGTTCATGACTTAATACATTGATGCGTTAAGAAAAAAAAGCACCTTCAGATTGTTACAAAAAATGCTGCTAAAGTTACATTCTCAATTAGTTCAAAAATCAAGTTATGAACCTTTATATACCACCAATAGGGTGTAAGATCTTCTTCTACCTCGTTTACATGTAACTACTTTTGACTTTGTATTCATAACCAGTACACCTTTATCAGGAACCTGCTGTCCATATTAACCCTTTACTGCATGGTGTTCCCATATGACAACAATTCATTTATCTCCAATTTTTTGATAGGCAATCACACAAAGCTATTATTTTCCCATGTAACTGGAAACAGGTGGCTTTAACTTTGACAGAACAACAAAGAAAAAAAGCTATGTTACATGACCATGAAGGTCATCCTCGCAGGGCTCTCAAAATTTGATTCATTTTTCAATATTTAGACAAAACTACTTAAAGGGAAAAATGAAACACTACCTGAGGTGTTGCCATTTATTTTGTCATTTAAACAAGTTTATAGATTTTGAGTATTCTGTTAAATGGTAAGATGTAATTGTTGCCATATGGCAACAGCATGCGATAAGGGAACTGTAGTATATGTATTCATGAATTGAAACAAGCATACACAGGAAAAAGAAGAAAAAAAAAGACACCAGGTTTCTCTAATTGTATATTTACTGTTTTTTTTTTCCACATTCAAATGAAGACAAACTGTTATAATTTCAGACATTTTGCATCTTCTAAATTTTATGTTTCAAGAGAAAGAATTAAGAATTCAAGAGAAAGGATTCAAAAGATACTTCACCCGAAATAGGTTTGGATCTCATTTTGTATGTATTTCGAGTCATAAAGCTACCCACATATTTTTTTTACAACTGTAATTCCTTTCTAGAAGATATACAGTAACTTTTACATGCTTACTAGATGGAAAAAATAAAACAACAACTCTGCAACTTATAGTCTGGAAAATGCAGTAATTGGAATTGGAATCTCATACATTTTGTGTTATTTTTTGAGTATATGATACTTTCTAACGTTGCATTGCACCACTGGGTAAAACATGGTTGTAAGGTTTGCAGTTAAAACACACCTGGCATGATGGTGAGCTGGGCGCTGCAGCTGATGGAGCCGTATTGGTTTGTAGCACTGCAGCAGAACAGGCCTCCGTCTTCAGGGAAAACTTCTGCTATCACCAGAGTGCAAATCTCCTCTGTTGGGTCAATCAGAGGAGTTACTGATTACAGATTCCTTAAGTGACCATGGCTTTAAACGTTTATAATGCTGCATTCGACTAGAGGTTGTAACTCGCAAAACAAAGAAAGCACGCCCTCATATACACGATAACCCTGACTATACAGTTTGTTGTTTTGAGGAGGAAAATATGCATCAATCATCACAGTTTGCTGGCCAGTTTATCGCTAACAATAGATGAACATGGAGGGGTCCATGTTTTATTCCCACTTTGCAGCTCAAATTCAAGATTCAAGGTTTACTTGTCCAGTCCTTCCAGGATTTTGCGATAGCAGAAATGAATGCCAAATCAAGGAAACTCTGCAATATTCGGAGGAGCTCGCAATTTTTTATTCACCAACTAAATGACCGCAGCTTTTCTGCAGATTTGGGCCAAGACGAGTCATGTGTCGTCAGCACAATGTGTGTTCGGCCAAAGCCACCTTCAATTCAAGTGCGCTGAACATGAATACAGCGAAAAGGTCTTATTCACCAACAAATAGCACAATTGAAATTTCACCAATTCAAGTAGGTTGAATAATTTCAACGCAAAAAAAAAAAAAATTCCACAGATTGCATCGCAGACTTTTTTAAACAGCCGCAGCAAAATCAAGCATTTTTGGCTGCAACAATCACAAACAAACTCTTCAAAATCCTGTATGGACTGTCACGTGTGCATTCATAGCAGGTGCAAAAGTGCAGTGAACTTCAGAGTCGCAGCTACATCAAAGACTGTACATATCAAAAAACCAATGAACGTCATTCCCAGCTCCTCCAAGGTAAGACGCATGCAGAAATGACACCATCATTCAGAAACATAGTGGTGGTGGTGAATTGAACAGTTCTGTGATGGAGGCCCTGATTGGCTTTCAGAACTAATTAGGTGATATGATGAATAGCTGATGGGGTGAACCAGATGTGTTCCGAATCCAGGTGAAAGTAAGAATGACAGGTAAATCAGACAGGTGTGGCAGCACTGACACATAAATTTGCCAGAAAAACGTATGATTCACCATTAACCTAGAGCTTAATCCTGTTTAGACATAATCTGTAAACTACACAGACACTGATTGAAGTTACAAACACACATGTAAGCTCAAAGGCGTGACGCACAGAGGATGTGTCACACCCTATACGCCTTTTGACTGCGCAGGAAGAGCGTGTTTTCATTTGTAATTGTTCCCGCCTCTGTCCTGATTTTGCGTTTGAGATCTGACTCAAAACTTAGTGCAGCAGCGATGACATCATGCCGCATAACACGCAGGCACAGGACGTGCATTACCGTGCAGAGCGCTGGTGTGCTAACACCCGGATTAAAAGAGTGTCAGAGAGAGGGTTGATTAATGTGTGTGCCATGTGTTTGTGTTGTTTTGCATGTCAGGACAGGAGCGACACTCACCAGGCTCTGCTGTAGATCTCGGTTCTGGAAAGGAGACGACAGTAAGAGAGAGAGAGAGACACACACAGAGAGAGGAGAGAGAAAAACATGTGTCAATAGTAGCTTTGTCTGTTTCCCATTTAGTACATTGATATGATTTTTACTGTTTATTTTGTTTTGTCTTTATACATTAGTTTGCACTTTCTCCTAAAGTATAATCAATAAATTCAGTGTATTGGCAAATACTGTGTCTCACATTTCCCAGTATATCTTAGAACACCCAGAAGAAAAAAAAAGCAATGTTTACTTTATAATCATTTCTACTGAACTAGCAGTTCCACAGAATACTGTTTATCAGTTCAGTGAAACAAAGCAGTATGCTCTTCATCACATCCTGTCACCACAGTTGTGTCATTTAGAAACAGCAGCTGTTCGTGACTGTTTAAAAATATATAATAATAAAAAATTCAGATTTTCCACACCATTAACAGTGATGTTGACTATCACACAGTGTAATGGTGCCATCTGTGTGTTGTTGATGTGCTCGTACTTTTTTGAAGGATGCGGAAATCAGGAGAGTCCTGGATCTCATGACCTTGCCGGAACCACCGAACCTGGAGCGGCGGGCTTCCTTTCACCCTGCATTCCAGAACCACCAACTGCCCCTCACATGCCTGAGCATCCTGCAACAACTACAGAGAGAAAGAGCGTGGTAAAGAGGAAGGTAGGAGAATAACACACACACACACACACACACACACACACACACACACACACACACAGGACCCAACATTCACGGATGCTCAAGAAGGCAACATGATACATCAAGAGCCAGGGGGGTGTAAACTTTTGAACAGGATGATGGGTGTAAACTGTTATATTTTTGTATACTGGGAAACATGTAAATATATTATATAGCTTCTGAAGGGCGGTACTAAATGAAAAAAAGAAAACAATTTACACCGATCATCCTGTTCAAAAGTTTACACCCCCATGTCTCTTAATGTATCATGTTACCTTCTTGAGCATCAGTGAATGTTTGCACCTTTTGTAATAATTGTGTACGAGTCCCTCAGTTGTCCTCAGTGTGAAAAGATGGATCTCAGCATCATATAATCACTGTTGGAAAGGGGTCAAATATGCAGAAGATGCTGGAAAAGCAGAAAATGTGTAGGACCTGGAGGATTTTTCTGAAGAACAGTGTACAGTTTAACTGCTCAGGACAAACAAGGGACTCATGAACAACTCTCACAAAACAAACACATCATGTCCTCGATCATCCAGGTAACGACACACAGTGTTAAGTAGGAATTAAGAGGAGGAAGAAAAGATGAGAGATCAATCACATCCTGTTTTTTGTTTGTTGTTGGTTTTTTTGTTTTTGTTTTTTTTGTTGTTGTTGTTGTTTTGTATTTACCTTGGTGAAGGTAGGGGGAGCTGAGAGAAGTCCATCAGCAGCATACTGTGAAGAGACAGGACTCTGAACCTGAGAGGGGGGGACAAAGATGGGGGGGGGGGGGGGGGGGTCATTTCTTCTGTATATCCTGACATCTGTTACTGTCATTTTTCATGAGCGTTCCAGACCTGCGTACTTTAAAACCACTTGTGAGTGAGTGTGTGAGTGAGTGTGTGTGTGTGTGTGTGTGTGTGTGTGTGTGTGTGTGTGTGTGTGTGTGTGTGTGTGTGTGTGTGTGTCTCGTACTCTCTGTGACAGTGGCTGGAGCAGTGTGGAGCGGAGGGATGGTTTATCAGGGCTTTTTGGTGAAGACGTGCGAATGGTCAAGGACACTGACGCTGTTTTCTTCTGAGCCCTGAGGAATAAACCAGAGTTATTCAGGAATACTACACACACTCTAGTCCACAGTTATACACACAACTTAAAAATATATAAATACAAATATATTTACAAACCAAAATTTAATCCATGATCTTCCTTCACAGATTTTCTTTTTTTAGGCTTCACCCAATGCAAAAGCATGGTAATTGTAATAGTCTGCACTTATATAGCACTTTTTTAACCTTAGCGGTTTTACAACGCTCTTTACACTGTGTACCATTCACCCATTCACACACACTCACACACCAATGGTAGCAGAGCTGCCATGCAAGGCGCTAGCTTGCCATCGGGAGCAACTTGGGTTTCAGTGTCTTGAAGCGAAAGCAAATGGATTCATGCTCCATCAAGGCCAACGGTGCATCAAAGACAAAGACGGCGGAAAGACTGAGGTCGGTCTCGGCCTATTAATACCTAAAGGCCAGATGTAGATCCACAAACCAGCTACATGGCTTATTGAGTTCGATTCGGTTGAAGAGCCAGGTTCAGCGGTTCAGCTCGGCTCCTGGGTTTGGTTCTGCTAGATTTAAATATTTGAGTGCTTCTGCTAAGTCATTATCTTACTCCAATACTTTTCGTGTGGAAGTGTTAGTTATTGTTAGAGAATGACGGAATGTTTGGATAAATGAATCCCTGGCCAGTAGTCTCTGTTTTAGGATGGGACCCTTGTAATATCAAATTGGTTAAAGTCACTTAGATCACACCTTTTCACCATTCTGATGTCTAATGTAAACATTCACTGAAGCTCTTGACCTATATATATAAAACCACCAGATCACCAGTGCAGGAAAAGTACATCTAGTGCCTTTCTCCAGTTCTCCATTTTTGCATATTTGTTGCACTACAAAATGTGAATTCATGTGTTAATGTGTATTAATTTATACACTATTAAATGTGCATATTTATTGTAGAAAAAAACGTCACATCACCCATGTGAAAAAGTAACTGCCCCAAAAACTTATATAATAACCTGTCATGCTACCAACTGCAATGAAACACTTTTTGGCCCACTCTTCTTTGCTGAATTGCTTCAATTCAGCCACATTGGAGGGTTTTCAATTATGAAGAGCTCGTTTAAGATCCTGTCACAGCATCTCAATGGGGTTCAAGTCAGGACTTTGACTAGGCCACGCCAAAAACATAATTTGATTTCTTTTGAGCCATTCAGAGGTGGACTTGTTCTTGCTCTTCAGACCACACTACCACCACCATGTTTGTTGGTATGATGTTCTTATTGTGGAATGCTGTGTTAGCTTTTTGCCAGATGTAACAGGACCCAAGTCTTCCAAAATGTTCTGACTCATCAATCCACAGAACATGATCCCAAAAGTGAAGATTCCTCACTGTTCCAAGTTTTCTCTATTTTGATAATGTTTCACTGTAGTCCCAGAGCCTTAGAAATGGATTTGTAACATTTTCCAATCTTTATTTCTCATCCCATATCCAGAATTGGTCTTGATTGCAGCATAGTGTCCTACTTGTTGAGACATTTTAGTCTACTTCATATTGCTGAAAAGCTTTTATTTAAGTGATGTTTACATTCAACAGAGCTGGCAGTAATCAAGCCTGGGTGTGTCTAGTCTAAATAGAACCCAATTATCCCAGTATTATTGTTAAGTGGTTGATTGTGTAACTAAGGAGCAATTATGTTTTCACAAGGGGTTAGGGTCAGTTGGTATTGGATAATTTTTTCCTTCAATAAATAATTTAACATTTAAAAATTCTATTTTGCATTCACTCAGGTTGTCTTATATTAACTGTAGTTTGAAGATCTGACACAATTAAGTATGACAAATATAGAAGAATGGAAGAAATCAGGAAGGGAGCAAATACTTTTTCATTGCACTGTATCAGACCCACTTCACAGCGGTGTACTGGTGTATTACATACATATTTCTATGTGATGATACTTGCAGAAGCAGCATTGCAGTTTGTGTTAGTTTGATTTCTGCTGCACCACTTGGAGCTGATTTTTAAAAAAGCTAATCACCTTGTTGGTTACTCAATTAGTTACAGATTGCAGACCTGAAAAAATATGTTTCTATCATGTTGACTGAGCCAAAGACTACACATTATTCATGTCATTTTTGTCCAATTTTAACAGCCACTTTAAATGCATGTTTGAAATGTTTTGTTGATTCCTTGATGTATGACTGAAGAATAACTGCCCAGGAACATTTTCAAGATGGCCGCCAAGTGGACAGACTTTACTAGATGAACTTTGGCTTCAACTTTGCAAGATCACCATGGTTAACGCTCCTGGTTTAAGATAGCGCCAACAATCTTAGATGTCTAAATATCTCATTGTAGCCTAACCACTCATTCCTGTTCCATTTAGCATTCGTAACACAACCTGATGTAGACAAATGGCTAGAGAAAAATGTTTCAAAAGATCACTTTTTAGAAACAATTTTGATCCAAATTTCATTCAGGCGTAAAGAAGATAAGTAAGCAGGAAATACGTTATTTTAGTTTCTGTGGGTTGGGTAAAGGGTGTAGCTGAGGTAAACATAATTATACATAGTATTACCTGACATCATGAAAAAAGCCTACAAAAAAGTAAGAAGCTAATCATGAAAATAAGTTAACAGCAGGTTTAAGGGAAATAATTATACAGTAAACAATGTGATTTATCTACTATGCTTGCTGTGTGGGCTAACTACACTTTTACACACACCCCTAGAAACACTCGTGAATATTCTGGCCGCATTGTCTGAGTTTGAATTCAGTAATCCACCGTAGAGCAACATAAGCGCAGTCTCGAACACCTCTAGTGATATCATTTAGAACCAGGAACAAACTTGCAACAAATCATGACTGCGAGTAAGGAAAGAAAGAAGGGTGTGGGAAGGGGGGTGAAGAAAATATTTTGGGAGAGGAAGGAAGATGGCTTAAGCAACATAAGCAAATAGAGGCGGACGGAAAGAGAGAAATAAAGTGATTCAGGATAAGATAAGGGAATTAGAATTCATTAGGACAGTACATGTGTAGTCCCATAATGCTAAGATTGTGGCTTAGTGCTTTATTGGAAAGCCATTGCAAGCCTGACAAACCTTTGACAAAGCTGTTATGACAAATATGAATTAGTTTAAGGGTAATTAGCCTGGTTCAAATGTAAGGGGTGTCATAGGTCAAAGTGGTTATACTGAAACATACTGTGGCATGGCTCCTGACTTAGATTTGGACACGGATCCTTCCCCCTCTGAGTCTGAAGATGAAGCTCCTGAGGATGGTGGGTGAAAAAGTGAGAACAAGAGTGAAAGTGTGTGAGAGAAAGAGAGAGAGAGAGAGAAAGAGAGAGTGTGTAACAATGTAATTTATCAGTAACTATAAAATAGCACTCCATCTAAAAATGTGTATGAATGTGTGTGTCTACACAACATCCCCACCCTCAATGTAGACCTCGGCAGAGGTGTTGTCTGCTCCCAAAGCGTTGGAGGCTACGCAGGTGTACCTGCCCGTGTCGTCCTCAAAAGCCTCGGCAATCACCAGCGTGTGCAGGTCATCATCCTGCCAGATCTGAATATCAGGACAGTGGTGCAGCTCCCGCCCCTCACAGAACCACCTGGCCAGTAAGAGAGCAACAGGAGAGGGTTAGCTGTGATGGAGCAGCCAACTGTGTCAAACGATAGCCGAAGAAAAAGTCACCAAGAGGTCAATCTTTGATCTTTATGACAGCATACTATTACTGCCTTTTGCTCCACGTCCACGAAACCAAATATTTAGTCCCTCAAAGTTCTGTTCGGTGATTATTGATGTGACTTGTTGAAGTGGTTGTGACTGTTAAAAAGAAAATCTGTTTGCTTTAGGTGGAAGAGTTACAGCTGTGGCATTCCTTAGGCTCTGTTAAAAGCAGAAAGATTAGGTTGCTTTGTTTGGAAATTATTCAGCAAACACTCATACGTACGCTAAATGAGAGGAGCAACAGAGGATGTGACAAAAGCTAAGAAAAAATACTGGAGACAAGACCCTCATAAATCTAAGTACATCAGAGTATGTAGCGACTGAATGAAAAAAGGTGTGATGTTACATATTAAGTAGAATATGGGTTATGCTTCGGCCAATCTCAGCCTCATGACAAAGCTTCAAAGACTTAGTTTGACCACTAGGAGCCATCTTTAATATAATACTGTACATACATGCATAGAGATTTAATCAACATCATATCACAAGAATAAAATTAAGACTAAGTTACACCAGGGTTGATTAAGTATTATCCTTGAATAAATCATAGTTTATCTACTAACCCAGTTACACAATCAGGACTGCAGGTATCATTTAATACTGGCTTTAGTTCAGTAAACGTTTATTCTGTTGCTCCATTATGTCACGTGTTGGTTGGAGACAGATGCAAGTGCAGAGTATTTCATTTAAAGTCAAACACACATGAACACAATACTAGGATTATGTAACATAAATACAAACATAAACTATACAATTATGAAAATTACATGAGCATGGCATGGATACAAGAACATATAACACCACTACTCACAACAGACATTAGACCAAGAGTGCTATACAAACATGAATTAAATAGTAATGCGTATTGTGCATGTGATTCAGGTGTTCATGATCATTGGACTTAGTGCATGATGTGAACATGTAGTGTGCAGTGGTTGATAGGTGCTGTAGTCCTGGGCTGCTATCGGCGCTAACCTGACAACGCCCCTCCCCCTTAAAGGCATGGCTCCTGATGCATCCATTCTGGCTTTGAAGGGGTCCGGAACTGCCAGGCAAGGCATCTATGGCCTGATAGGCTCCCTCTGCCCAGCGGGGACCAAACATGGCATAACCCCCAGTACAATGAGCCAAAGTCACTTCCTTGGGGCAGGGTGGGCAGGCAACCACGTCCTCACCAGAGTCACGGGGCAGAGTAGACTCGATGTACAGGCCATGTTGGCCTTGTGAGTGGCTTGCAGGAACACCTCATCATCCTCTGGCGTGAGCATCTCTTGGGACGCCGCCTGGTCAGCCTCTTACACGAATGTCCCCTGCAAGGCCACCCCGTCAACCTCTGGCATTGGCTGAGCTGGTGAGGCCACCCTGTCAACCTGTGGCATTGGCTGAGTTGTTGAGGACACTTCATTGGCCACTGGCCTAAGCTATTAGCTGGTTCGTCAAGGTCGCCCCCTCGGCCTCTAGCGTAAGCTGCACTTCCTCGTCCTCGGGTATGAGCCCCACTGTCACCCCGCTACCTGCGTTCGGCCACCTATGCTCAGGTTGTAGCCCTCCCCAAAAAAGTTTTTTTGAGGGAGCCCAACCTGGAGATGGTTCATGATAATCTTCATCAGGTCAAGCTGTCATTAGTTCTCCTGGATCTGCTTAACCTGATCTGGATAAACATGGTTCGGTCTAGTGTTCTACCATGGATTAGTTGGAGATGGATGCAAGTGCAGAGTATTTTATTTAAAGTGAAACACACGCAAACTAGAATTAGGACTATGTAATATAAACACAAACATAAACTAGACAAGCATAAAATACCTTGCAGCCTGTAAACATGGACACCACAGACTATGGCTGCATTCGAAATTGGCCGTTGATACAGTACGTACTGATCATTATAAGTGTGTGGCATGAATACAACCCAGACATACTACATCCCCATGTTAGCAGCTCTTCCATGACAGTCCCATTGCCTTATGGGAGTGGTGTGCATTGTGCATCACTTCCATACTGCAGAAGCAGTAGGTCATCTGGGTATTTCTCACTTACTGTTTTATGGACTGTTTTTAGGACATACTACTTTGGTGTACTGTTTTTTGCCTACTGTCTAGTAGGGTAGTAGGGATATTCTGATGCAGCCTGTGACACCCAGCACTCTCACATCTACAGTAACCAGATTACTGATTGCACACACCTGGACTCAATCCCCAACACAATATATAAGCACACACAAAACACTCCCTCACTCACTCAGGTGTCACTGACTGACAGAAGGTCTCCCAGTTCATCAGCCTACTCATGGGCAAGCCTGGACCATGGCTTTCTGGTCCCAGGGAGGGGAGGGGAGCCTATTTCATCCTATGAGAACTTATTAGAACAGTTTCAGGGAGTCCTTGGTCATTCTCCTGAAGTAAAAGAGATAAGGGAACAGCGCCTCTCAATCTCCAAAGTTCAACAAAGTGCTGCAGACTATTCACTAGAGTTCTATACCCTCACCTCAGGAGCGGATGGAATGAACTCGTTTCCTGTTCACATTATCATATCAACTTGGATCAAAGAACACTAAGGCTGACTCCCTGTCATTTATGTACATTGAAACCCCGCAAGCACCTAGTGATGAGTTCATTCTACTGCTGTCATGCTCCATCAAGTGGGACATTGACACCAAGTGTCAGTGTCCTGCCCTGCAGGGAAAAAAAGTTTATGCCTGCCACTTATCACCTTGGCACACCATCTCTGCAAACCATCTCTGCATCCAGGTACACAAAGAACATGAAGACTCCTGTAGAAAAAGTATTGGTGGCCCAATATGCTCACTGATATCCATACGTTCATCTCGTCATGCCCAACATGTGTCCAAGCCAAGATTCCAAGAGCTTTTCCCACAGGGAAACTTGTTCCCTTACCCATCTCACAGTGATCATGGTCCCACCTGGTGGTTGACTTCATCACCAACCTCCCCAAATCTCTGACCCACACTGTTATTATGGTGATTGTTGACCGGCAAATCCCTGTGCCTTATTCCCTTGCCCAGCCTTCTCAATGCCTTTGAAACTGCCAAGCTCATACTCATGCACGTATTTCGATACTTTGGCATCCCTGATGATATCATGAATGACAGGGGCACACAAGTCATGTCTCGGGTATGGACTAGTTTCATGGAGAAGCTGGGAGTCACAGTCAGCCTAACCTCAGGCTATCACACCCAAGCTAATGGGCAGGTGGAGCAGACCAACTGAGAGCTCACTAGAGTCCTACGAACTTTCTGTGCTGAGAACCAAGATTTATGGGCTTGGTTCCCCCCCTGGGCCAAGTATGCTCAGAACTCCCTATGTCACTGCCACTCAGTTAACCCCATTCCAGTGTGTGCTCAGGTACCAACTACCCCTGTTCCCTACAGACTTCCCCACAGTACAACCCCAATTCCAAAAAAGTTGGGATGCGGTGTAAAATGTAAATAAAAACAGAACGCAATGATTTGCAAATCTCATAAACCGATATGTAATTCACAATAGAACATGGAAAACATATCATTCAGCATTGAATTTGATGGCTACAACAGGTCCCAAAATAGTTGGGATGGGATCAACAAAAGGGTGGGAAAGTAAGTATTACTAAAAAGAAACAGCTGGAGGAACATTTTGCAACTAATTAGGTTAATTGGCAACATCAGTACTGATTTTATATCAGTAATGCTGGTACATCAGTTTAAACATTTGGTAAGTTTTCTATGTTCTATTGTGAACAACATATAGTTTATGAGGCTTGCAAATCATTGCATTCTGTTTTTATATACATTTTACACAGCGTCCCAACTTTTTGGAATTGGGGTTGTAGATGATTGATGATTAGGTGGAGTGACAAGTGTAGGAGAACACCCCTCACCTCGGACAGGTAGCACAGACCACGAAAGAGTTTACTGACCAACATAGAGGAGAAATGCCACAGTATGAACCAGGTAATCATGTATGGTTGCCCACAAAGGACATCAGGCACACCACAGGCTGCAGGAAACTGAGCCCCTGGTACATAGGCCTATTCAAAATCCTGTCCATAAACAAGGTCACGTACAAGCTGGACCAACCTCGCCACTTTGGGAGTTGAAGGGGTGTTCTGTCATCTCCAATTCCCAGAACAACTTGCAGCCTACAAACATGGCCACCACAGACTATGACTCCCAGCACTCACCAGCGCTCTCACGTACACAGTCACCAGATTGCACACACCTGGATTCTATCAACAACACAATATCTAAGCACACACAAAACACTTACTCAAGATGAAGTAAGACTCAGTGTATATTTGCGTGACTTACCAAGCTTTTGTTCATTGCTCACGTTATTCTGGTTTTGACTTTCTTTGTTCCTGGCTTTCACGAGTTTGGATTTGTCTAGTTCATGGTGTTTGCAGATTGTCTGATCCCCTGCCTGTTTTCGAATTTTGCTCTTGCCTAACATTTTGGATTATCTGCTGAACTTTAATAAACCTCACCTGCACCCACAACCATCTCCTCCACCTGACAGGTTTTAGCTTTGTCTGCTTTTTTTATGAAAGGGAGATCCTCTGTTGTAGAGTTTGGCAGTTCCCTTCAGAAGATTCATAAATGAAACCTTTTTTCTGTATAGTAAATGTATAGTAAAGCGCAAAGATTTTTTTGAAGGTGAGCTAAAAACATTGTTTTTTTTTGTCCTAGAATCTAATCAAGGTGGTGAATTAAAAAAAATCGAGATTTTAAATAATAAGCACTTGTCTATTCTGCAGCTGAGATCAGAGCAGAACAGAGCAGATGACTAAATCAGGAGACAGAAAACAACCGTATGACATTCATCTCACCTTGAAGGCCTTGAGAAAACTGTTCTTTCTCAGAGGAATGCATGAGCACTTTGGGAGACATGGCCACAATACAAACTCAGACAGGACAGACCACCCACAAGCCACATACACAACACAGACATTTCTAATCTTCTGCTCATTCCCACACTGTGATCAGATGTGATTAGAGCAATAACCACTGCCTGATGAAGGTGATTACTCAAACTCATACAGACTGTGCTTTATCAAGCTGTGCTGACAATTTCCCTTCAAATAAAAGCTAATGGCTGTGGTTTTCCTCTTATGTTGCTTTTTTCTGATCTTTGAGTTGAATTTAAGCATTTTCTTATTATGTAGAGTCTTTGATAGGTAACAGTGCTTAGTCATGACACATTTGATTGGTATTCAGACAGTGACAAGAATGACTAGATTTATGTGTGCAGATGGCAGTGGAAAACATCCAGGTGTCTCACACACATGCCTGGGAGACTCCGCACTTCGGTGTGACGCATTGGTCTGAGAATCATAAAGGACAGAGGGAATGTGCTTTACTCAAACTCAGACAGACATACACACAGACAAACACACTGTAGCTCACGAGAACTTGAACTGGTGACTTCAGATGGCTTTTTGTACTTGCAGCCCCTGGAGACAAACTTGTCAAACGTTTAGACCTGCTCAATCTCTGACACACCCCAAAAGTACAAGAATTAATACTTGTACTTGTACAGAGTTTTCCTGTCCTCTTCACACACACACACAAACACTCATGCACACACTCTCAAAGACATTTTACCGGCGCTGTAGGCTTAAGAACCGACAAAACAGCTGTTTGAAGAGTTGGCAAAGCTTGGACCATTCCAGAACATTATTAAGACTTCTATAAAGAAGCCGACCACGTGGTGCCTTTCGGATCAGATCGTTTTCCTCCCTCTTCATCCTTCCTATCAAACTGTATGAGAATAGTTTATTAATTTGAAGTTTGTTTCCTGATGATCTGCAAGACTGTAAAAAGATTTTTCATATATCTGATCTCCATTTCTCAAAGAGTGAAGTGTTCCACACATTCCACAGCATCTCGGAGAACTCCTGTAAATACTGTGGACATACCGTTTGGTTTGGCTCTTCTTTCTTACACCATCATGCCAGTTCCACACCTCAGACAAATACCCACGACCCATTAACACACTCACTTCATCCTCATACACCCCGTCCAGTGGCCAAGCCATTACTTCAGCAAATATGATGTTCATTGCTCACTGTTTAAAAATTATGTTGATAGGAGAGGTAAGCAGATACATAGAGGTGAAAACAAGCACTTTTAATATAATAAAAGTGGGCATTTTGTCAGCTAAGCACAGACAGAAATAAAGTTTACGTCATAAATTTTCCCTTTCTGTGTTTTTATAGTTTCTTTCACACATGCACTGTGGACAGAAAAAATAACAGCAATTAATCAGGAATGCAAGCCAGAATCAAAATTCCAGTAAGTCTGATGTGGTTAACTGACATTTTCTTCTTGTCTTGCCCCATAATTACAAAAGACTTTTACTAAAGTAGGTCTCATACAAATCCTGGGAAATTATGGGGACATCACCAGGACCAGAGTGACATTTTTATGACTATTTATCCTATAAAGCACTGACACCTTTAAAACATAAGTGTCAGCAAAGAGAAACGTCTGAAAATTGAACTAATTCCGCAATGAAAAAGCTGTTTAACCCTTCATTATGACAACAGAATTCTTCATCAGGTACATTTACATTTATTAATTTAGCAGACACTTTTATCGAAAGCGACTTACAAATGAGGAAATACAAGCAAAGTGATATATCAAATGGAGAGCAATACAAGTAGTTCTACCGTACAAGATCTTTTAATTGAGTTCTAGAAAAGCAATTTGAGCCAGAGTAAGTTTTTTTTAATTAATTTATTTACTTTTAAAAGATAATGTGGGGTTGGCGTTTTAAGGGTTAGTTACGTGCTCACGGAACAGCTGGGTCTTTAGCTGTTTTTTGAAGATAGTGACAGATTCTGCGATCCGGATTGGGGTTGGAAGTTCATTCCACCACTGAGGGATAGTTAGTGTGAAGGTTCTGGAAATGACCTATATATATATATATATATATATATATATATATATATATATATATATATATATATATATATATATATATATATATATATATACACACACACATACATATACGGTCAACCGTACATGTGCAAGATGCAAAAATCACCAACAGACTTTGAGAATGAGGCACTAAACAAACTAAACTGTTTCCAATATTAATTCCACAAAAAGAAAATTGTATTCCTACATTGTGTAACAGGACTTGCAGTGCCAATATGAATGCATATGACCCAGTAAAATATCAGTTAAAGGTATGTTTGAAAGACACAAAGCTCAAACCTTATAGTAAAGTGATAGTGAAAATGGAAGGCTCCTCATCAACACAAGGACAGGTGGGAGTGTTTCAGAACTGACTCAACAAATCCCACACCATGCCACAGCCAGGCCTTTGGGGAAAGCCACCATTTGGCTCCAAATGTTCATACCAAACACACAGCACCACTCCAAAAATAACTCTGCATCTTCTCCTAGTGTAGACAGAAGACAGAGGCCTCAGTTCTGCTGCTATAAAAGGGGGCTAATGACAGAGGATGGTAAAAGTTGTTCAGTCTCTTGAGAAGAACACTAAAAGTGGGCTGGGATGGATAATAAAAGTGAGTATGATGGATAATAGGAAATAGAGTATAACTTTTCACAGGGATAGACTGAAAGTCGAATTTTTTTATATTCCTCCTAATAACTAACAGAGACAGTTACAGGCTAAGGTCATACATTGACTGCCATCCAACTGCTGTTTTTTTTTTAATAATTTTTTTTATATAGGTCAGAGATACACACATTGCATTGTCTTTGTGTTGTCATCTTTCTGCCTCACTTCCTGACATGCTTGTTTTAATGTGAAACAGAATCATGACTCATTCATACAGTAAAATACAGCGTGTGAGAGGTGGTGAAGATTTTGTTTGCTCAAGTCAGGCCACAACTTTGTGTGGTTTCAGATTGCTTCGACTGATTCGACCAAAAGTACAGAAGAAAGTGAATAAACTCGCATGCTTCCATCAAATCAGGCATCGAGGGCATTCTTCTCACAGCTCTTTCATCCTCTTCGAGCTGTCCTCAGAGTGAAGGTCTCAGCTCATTTGTCTTCATCACTGACTGGCTCCTCTTTCGTCTAAAGTTTGCCACTTTGTACATTTAAAGTGGTTGAAACTCGATGAAAGAAAGTTGACTCTTGTCCTGTGCAAACACTATAAGCTCATATTCATTGCTGTACACTCT
This sequence comes from Ictalurus punctatus, assembly GCF_001660625.3. Classification (NCBI taxonomy): domain Eukaryota; kingdom Metazoa; phylum Chordata; class Actinopteri; order Siluriformes; family Ictaluridae; genus Ictalurus; species Ictalurus punctatus. The sequence continues at coordinate 12,226,862 of NC_030440.2, read as the reverse complement.
CATTTACTGACTCCATGCTCTATTGCCTATTCGTCAAAACAAAAACATTTTATAATGAGTCTGGCATTCAAAAGCAATTGCTAATTAGCAACTCCAAGACTGTCATGAATGTTTCCACGTGGGGGCCGACTGCATCCATAGTCCATGAGGAAGGACATGGCTTGCCACAGTAACAAGACTAAACAAAGTACAGTTTGTATTTACTGTAAACACAAACAAATTTGTGGAAATTGTACACTTATGAAATAAGATGAGTAGTTTTCCACTGCAGCTTCTCAAAGATACAGTCCCCTCCGAAACTACAAACCGGCAAGGCCGAGAGTTTAGGATTTCAGCTTTTATTTCTTCGTATTTACATCTAGATGTGTTAAACACATAAAACATTGAACCTTTTGTATCAGACCACCCAATTTTTAGGCAATTGAAAGTATAGGAACAGATAAGTCTTGAAGTAAATTAAAGTAAATAACACTTCATTTTTAGTTGCATATCCCTTGCTTGCAATAACTGCACCAAGTTGGTGACCAAATGACATCACCAAAATATTGGTTTCTTCTTTTGTGTTGCTTTTCCAGGCTTTTACATTGGCCTCTTTCAGTTGTTGTTTGTTTCAGGGGGGTTCTCCTTCAGTCTCCTTTTCAGGAGGTTAATTGCTGCTCAATTCAGTTAAGGTCTGGTGATTGACTTCCTCTTTTCCCTCCTGATGAAATCCTTTGTTGAGTTGGCAGTATGTTTTGGATCATTCTCTTGCTGCATGTTGAAGTTCCTCCCAATTAATTTGGATGCATTTCTCAGTGAATTGGCAAACAAAATGTTCCTGTAAACTTCTGAATTCATTCTGCTGCTACCATCATGAGTTACATCATCAGTAAAGATTAGTGAGCTTGTTCCAGAAGCAGAAATGAAAGCCCAAGCCATGACACTACCTCCACCATGTTTCACAGATGAGGTTGTATGTTTTAGATCATGAGCAAATTCTTTCTCCACACTTTGGCCTTGTGTCATTTTAGTAGAGGTTAATCTTGGTTCCAGAACTTTTGTGGATCATCTCTGTATTTCTTTGCGAATTCCAGTCTCGCCTTCTGACTCTTACTGCTGATGAGTGGTTTCTCTCTTGTGGTATGGCCTCAATATATCTGCTCTCAAAGTCTTCTTGAAACAGTGGATTGTGAGACCTTCACCCCTGGCCTGTGAAGGTTGTTGGTGATGTCACTGACTGTTGTATTAACTTCACAGCTCTCACAATGTTTCTGTCATAAACTGTTGTTGTTTTCCTTGCCTGACCCATTGGTATATGTTGCTCAGTACACCAGTGGTTTATTTCTTTTTTAGGACATTCCAAATTGTTGCATTGGCTGTGCCCAAGGTTTGAGCAATGGCTTTGATAGATTTTCCTTCTTTTCTCAGCTTCAAAATGGCTCGCTTTTCTCCAACAGACAGCTCTCTGATCTTCATGTTGTTTTATCCTTTTTAACAACAAATGAAGTCTTCACAGGTGAAACCTAGGGCTCAGACCAAAAGTAGATGTTCAGAGCTATTTATTGTTTAAACAAGCAATCTAACAGGACACACCTGTTGTGCTATGTTCTATGTTGTTTCACAAATCTACATATAAATACCAGGAAATAAAAGCTGAAATTCAAAACTCTCTTCTCATATTCATTTTTTTTTTTTTAAATCTCAAACCCAAATAGTTTCAGTCAACAGCAAAAATGATTCGGCCTTGCCGTTCCAATAGTTTCGGAGGGGACGCTAGGTTGGAGTTAAAAGTTGGGAACAGGACTCTAAACAGAGATCTTATCATTATCCTCAAAGTTTCTCCTAGACAGATGGGAAATAAAGGAGATAAAAGGAGTTTTCTACTTATGTTTCCTGTCTCTCAGGTTTTCTTCTGAGACAAAAGACATCACCAATCTCACATGTCTCCCCTTGAGCTTCAATAGATCTCAACACATTATGTTCACTTCCTTGGGGCGGATTCTTTAAGTTACACTATCAAATTTGCTACAAGCATAATACTGTACACATGGAGAGAAGAACAGTTTACTTTTGATATACTATCATGTTTAAGAATGTTTGAAGTTATGAACACTTGTGTCTTTTTGATATGCTAGTATAAAGTACACTAGTTTACGTAAGTATTCGAAAGTATACTTGAAAAGAAGGTGAGAATCCTGGAATAGTAACTCACAGTACGTCACAGTTTGGGAATTTTTCAAATACACACATCAGCTCAGCTCAGATATGTCCTACGTCAGCGCATCTAAACATAATAGAGTCAAAGTCTCATCCCCAGTATTTCAGTACAGCGTAACAGAGCTCTACAACCAGGCACATGCAATCCATGTTAATAAACATGGCCATTCTTTGTCCTATGACTCCCCCCCCAAATACATACCTCTCCTGCAGGCATCAAAACAGAGAGTAGCCTTTCTCCATCGCCTTTAGACTACTACTTTAGAAAACTTCGGATAATTACTGTCCATTTATGCAAACATCGAACTTCCTCCCAGCTAATAACCATGCACTCATATACATTTACACTTGCATTAAAGAACACATGATGCTTCACTATGCCTACTTGAGACACACTGAGTCTATGTCAGTACTTAATCTGCCGTCAGTATTTAATAGTAAAATAAATAAGGTTTGTGTTATCTGTCCAGTGAGGCAACATTCAGTACGTTTACATGGACAACAATAATCCAATATTAACTCGATTAAGACAATACTCATATTAAGAAACTACCATGTAAACAGCAATTATTAATTTCCTTAATCCGATTAAAGTCATACTCGAAGTAAACACAAATAGAATTAAGACATGTGGAGTACTCCTGTTTTAGTCGCATTATGGAAGTGCATTACAGACATGTACACACCTTAATCACATTATTAACGTTGCATGGGAGTTTTCACTGCATTTTGCTACAGGACACTTACACACGGCAGTGCTCAACCGTCTGACGGCAAACAAGAGAGCACGGCTGCGTCCCAAACCGCATACTTACCTGCTATATAGTAGGCGAGATACATGTATTTCAGCTAATATATAGTATGTAATTATGCGTTTTCAGTCGTAGCCAACAGCTTCAAGCAGTCGTCTGTTTGCACGTACAGCATGACAAATAATTAACTGCACTTGAAGCTTTCGTAAAATTAAAAATGAAACACCCAAAACTGTATACGGTTCCATAACGAAGACCAACTGTATGTCGATACGTGAAATTCTGGAGGGAACGTCGGACGGAGTGGCGTGGGGACGTAATGACGTGTGCCGTTAATCGATCTATGTCCTATAACATGTAAAACAGGAATATGACAGGAATATTCTAAAAGCAACTCATGTAAACACCTTAATCACAATATTGTCTTATTCAATAAGGTCAGTAATTAGATTACTGCTGTCCATGTAAACGTAGTCACTGTCATTACATGTTATAGAACATAGAGCAATTGTAGGCTGATTCCAAATTGTTTCATAGTGTGTGAATGTGTGCATGATTGTGCCCTGCGATTGGTTGGCACCTTGTCCAGTGTATCCCGTGCCTTGTGCCCCGAGTTCCCTGTGATAGGCTCCAGGCTTCGCCACAACCCTGTGTGGGAGAAGCAGTTTGGAAAACAGATGGATGGATTGAGATTTAATATATAAACCCTACTGTATAACACTTTCTTACCTTAACAGCATAATTACTTGATAAACTTATTAAGACTCAGGAAGTTTTAAGAATTTGTTCTGTGCTCTGAAGTTATGAGAATATGTGAGAACCAGCAATAGAATATATTCCTGCACATGAGAGAGAGAGAGTGAGAGAGAGAGGGATAGAAAGAGAGAGAAACTCTGTGGTTTGGCTGTGACGTAGCCTTCTATTTCAATTTTCCATGCAGAGCAGAAAATAAGAATAAAGACCACGAGGTGAGTGAGGGTGTTGCTGCAGTCTGTGTGCACATTAGTGCTTTTTCATATGTCTCTATCACGCATCTGTCAATCAGTCAATTTGCTATTCCAACCTTGAGCTTAGGTGTAACCGCTACCCACACAGCTACAACTACTCACACTGCTTGTGCATAACACACTTCTTAAAAGCCATATCCTCCCACAGATCCATTAAGATACGTCACGCCATGAGCGCTCATGCTGCAACCAAGTTCTCTGCACGTATACCACCGGGTTTGGTGCTTTTCCTGTCATGACTGCAAACCACAGGAACCGAGACCGGTTTGGAGCGGAACAAGGAAAGCAGGACTCGTAATTACAAACCATAAATACGGACCCGATACATATTCATCCTCCGATGAAAGATCAAATGCCCTGAAACGTTTGGCTGAGCCACGGCAAGATTTCCACCCACGGTCAGAGTCGGACAGAGGTTTGACAAACACAATAATACACATACTTAGGAAGACGCTGAACAGATGTGCCAAACAATCACTAGAATAAGTCCTTCTGTGTCAGAGCAAGTTTTTGTATTGTAATAACCCCACTGTGGTTGTATGAGAGATATAATAATCGTGTGTGTGTGTGTCGGTGTGTGTGTGTGTGTGTGTGTGTGTGTGTGCTTGCTAAAGTCTATTGATCTTACGCACTAATTCTTTCCATATGCAGCTCATCTGTGTCATGGTGTCTGATAAAGCATAATGCCTGATGTTTACAAAGAGGAAGGAGAGCTCTTTTTTTTTGTCTCCCTCTGATGTCCGTCCTCCTTAGACTTTGGCACAATAACCTGAGATAATGTGACTTGGCAATCCCGAACTTGAAAGCAAGGTTAACTCAGGACAAGTCACTCACCCTCCTTTTCTGAAGGATGTGTGTGTGAGACTGAATGATGGGTGTGTTTGGGAAGACTATCTTCCGTATACACATATACATTCAATGCCGACTTTCTTGATATTCTTATGTGGAAAAAGTAAGTACACCCTTGGCCTCAGAAGCTAGTATTGCCCCCTTTAGCAGAAATAACTTCTTGTAGGTGTTTTCCATAATTGTCCACCAGTCTCTGACAGCGGCTTGCTGGAATATTTGAAAACTCTTGAACTGCAATTTTCTTTCAGTTGCAAGATGTTTGAGGGTTTTCTTGCATGTCCTGCCCGTTTCAAATCCCCATACAACATTTAAATGGGATCCAAATCTGGGCTTTGACTAGGCCATTCCATAACCCTCCATTTCTTCTTTTTGAGCCTTTCCTTGGTGGATTTTGTTAGTATGCTTAGGATCATTATCCTGTTGAAAGATCTGCTTTTCATTCAACTTTAACTTTTTGATAGATGGCCTTGCATTATCATCAAGCACTCTTTGATATGATGCAGAATTTATAGTTGAATCAATGAATACAAGCTGTCCAGTCCCTGAGGCAGCGAAGCAACCCCAAACCATAACATTTCCACCCCCATGCTTCACAGTTGGTATGAGGTGCTTCTCCTGAAAAGCTGTCTTTGGTCTGCGTCAAACATTTCTGCTGTTACTGTGGCCAAAACAACTCTATTGTCAATTTGTCTGTCCGGAGAACACTATTCCAAAAGGCCTGACCTTTGCCTGTATGCTCAATGGCAAACTGTCTTGCCATTGTCTTGCAAAGTCTTTTTCCTGGCACGCCTCCCATGCAGGTCAAATTTGTGCAGTCTTGTGCAGATTGTAGAAGCATGCACTTTGACACCAACAGCTGCAAGACTTACTAGCAGATCCTGGGATGAAATTTTGGGGTTCTTGGAGACTTCTTTTTGCATCAGATGGTCTGCTGTTGGGCTGAATTTGCTAGGACAGCCAGTCCTGGACAAATTGGCAGTTGTTTGAAATCTGCACCATTTGTATATGATTTTCCTTACAGTGGACTGATGTACTTCAAATAATTTGGAGATCTTTCTAAATCCCTTGCAGACTCATAGGCATCCACAACCTTTTCTGAAGGCCTTACACAACTCTTTAGATCTTGATATGATGACACCACACACCGCAATAAGAAAGGGAACACCAGACACTAGATATGAAGGGGGTATAAATAAGACCGGTTCCACTTTCACTCCCTAAGCAGGTTCTAATCACTGGCACCCAGTCTTCAACAACTGATTCTGATTTAATGGATTTAAAGGTGTGATAAATGTAGGGGTGTACTTACTTTTCCCATGTGACTGATCTGTTTTTTGTTCATTTAAATTGTGAAAATTACTACATAATGTCAATTGTATGTCATTTGATGGCGTGTATCACTATTATTAATAGGCCCTGTTTCAAAGAGGATCAAATGTTTGCTTGTCCAAATATGTCAAAAATGGGGTGTACTTTTTTTCTCACATGAGTGTATATAAACACATGTATCCAAAAAGGTGCCCCCACCCCCCCAGCAAGGGTAGTAAGGCAAACGTGTGTGTGTGTGTGTGTGTGTGTGTGTGTGTGTGTGTGTGTGTGTGTCCACAAACAATATGGTTCATGTCACTGACATCAAAATTAAACTGACACAGAAACAGTCTTGAGGCTGCCAAAAATCAGAGAGAGAGCCTGAGGGGCAGGAAACTCAAAATGTACGTCTGTTAAGAAAGATGGTTTAGACAAATAATAGTCATGGAGCTAATGAGAAAGACTAACACATGGACAGAGATGAAATCGTTGCTGACTGATGACAGAGTATAGGAGTGCGCATGGTGTGCACGCTTACATCAGGCAGTGTCAAAATTTATTTAGTCAGGACAGATGAATACGCTCTGTTCCCTTGTCCAGTCTGAGTTACTGACCAATGAAGGAGTCTCTTACAACACAATTAGAGGAAGATCATTTCCACGTTAGATACCATACACTCATAAGTCAGGGGTCAAAGGGGAGGGGGTCAGGAAAAGACGATAAGAATAGAGGCAGTTTAGACAGACAGGAGAGGGAGAAATATGAGACACACACACACACACACACACACATGGATGCCTCATATAGAAACACTGATCGGAGCTGCCCAGCAACTGCTGAATTAACAACTGCTTGAGGAATTAAACTACAGGGTTTTTTTTTTTTTTAGAAGACTCATTTGTTTAATTTGTTTTTCTTCAGAGACCAAGTGCTGATTAACTTTGCCCTTTTCTTCTTTACCAGGAAACACAGAAAGCCTTTAAACTCTTTGCTAAGCGGGTTAATGAGGGCCCTCATGCCAGTGTTCCAAGAGAATCGCTGCACCGCTGCATGAAATTCAGAATAAGATCACAGAGTAGACAGAGTCGAGTGGGTCCCTGTCCCAGACAGTTGAGTTGAGCTGCTCATCACTACAATACCACGGCAGAATCTGACACCAGCCACACCTCTGCCGTTCCAGTTTGTGCACAGTGTGGAGAAATCAGACCCAGTCTGATCACACTGTCCGAAATCATTAGCCTTGATTTCCTCCAGCAGCATTTAATCTACAGTACTGTACAGGACATCTCACAGTCAGGTCCTCCAGTGTTGACATCAACTCTTCTCAGATCATACAATTAGACCTGAACAGGCATGCACTAAAAATAGAAGCTCTACAGTTATGCCTATCCTGCTCCCTCAAAACACCTTCAAAATGTGGAAAAGCCGTTTTTTTTTCCAGCTTAGTGTAATCTTTCATGCATTTAAAAAAAAAATTAATAATAGAATCATGTCTAGAAGCACAAGATGCACTGTGATAAGAAAAAGCAGTAAATATAAACAGAAGAATTGAAAGTTTCACTCTTACCTGTGGACTTCACACCCGAACAAAAAAGTTATTTAATATGTACAGGCTTTAAATCCGTGAAACATTCACTCTGCACGCTTGAGCTGGCTTGTCCCTCGGCTGCACTCAGATACACATGCCTACAAACACTCCTACTACCAGCTTAAGTGCTGCTGTGAGGGAAACACACGCACAGAAGGTGGTGGTGTGGGGAGGGAGCTGGGAGGGAATACTAAAATTTAGCGAGTGTGAGAGAGAGAGAGAGAGACAGAGAGAGAGGGGGGGGGGGTGGGGGGGGGAGAGAGAGTGACTGGCACTAAAAAAAACAAAAATAAAGGTTTTAGCATTGTGGGTGGGATGGACATGGTGTGCAACCCTAACCTTTTGGCTACTGCCCATTTTCTGTTCGTCCCTCTGTTTTACACCTTCTTGGGATCTCTCGCTCTTCCTATTCTCAACCAATTTTCACATCTACTACCTGTGTCTCTTCCTCTCTATCCATTTAAAAACCCTACTACTCACACTGATGCAGAGAAAGCTCCAGAACTCCATATCAGGTTATTCTCACCAGCAGCACTTCAGCTGACACCTCTGAGTATCGTCTCTACTTGTGTGTTGAAGACATAACTCGTGCAGTGGAAATAAACCCACAGTGCCGACCACTGTAGGCAAAATTACACCTGTGTCTGCATTCTGTAAGCAGGCATAATCATTCCTGTACGTCTGAATGAAGTGTTTTAGTAAATGTTTAACAGATTTTGTAACAAGGACCTTCAAACATGTGACTGAAATTTGACGTAGTGTGTTAAGAGAAACACATCCAATGAAAACAAAGAGGAGGTGGCGCTTACAACACCTTCACCTTCAGGTAATGAACACTGGGCTTGCACGGTTGTTAGAAATGAACTGTTCCCTTAATGATCAACATGGATAAAGCAAGTTTCTAAACGTTTTACCACGCAATCATGTAAATAGATAGAAAATGTCACACGAACCCCCATTGCCTTGTCCATAAACACTGCACATGAAAATATCTTGAACATAGTCAAAATATATCTAGTGTTTCCTATTATAAGATTACCGTAAACCAAATATAAGATGAATAACCCTATTTCTATCATTCTATTTTGCAAATTGCAAAATTTTAAGCTTTCTAGAAAGAAGCAAAATGATCTGCCAATAAAGTAAGAAAATTCAAAGCTTGAAATTAGTTTAAATGTCTAGAAATAGATTTTTATCATCTTAACTGTCATCTTTAAGTAAGAAAATATTCAAAGGTATTTTCACTTGCTAAGATGTCATTCATGCAGTGTAATTTTAATATCTAATGTTTTGTATAACAAAAGCATGGATAGCTCTGCAGACTGTTTACTAAAATAAAGCTAGCGCTCTTACAGACAACACGAACCTGTCGTTCTGCCTTGTTTTTTTGTTTTTTTTTTAAGTATTTTTAAAAGTACAGAATGTAACAGGAGTACACTCTCTGTAATTGTGGTATTGATTACAGTTAATCTCATTTTAAAAAATCATACATTTTGAAAAGAACTGGATCTCATGTGTTTACAGTGGGGGAAAAGTATTGAACGTGTATTGAACATTTCTTTCAACTTTATTTATGGACTTTCATGTTGTGAATTCTTTATATTTCCGGATTTCTTGAGTTAATATCAAAGTCTGGGGAAAATTTCATGCGAATAGCCTCATTGGAAATATTTTTTACCGAAAAAAATGTTGACATGTCCAATACTTATTTATTTCCCCCACTGTATGTGAAGCACAAAAAGGGCTATAGTCACATTTGTGTGTGTGTTAAAAGTTTAATCCTGAGGTCATCACTGTTAGAAGCCAAACTGTAAAAAGCCCAGTGTGGAATTGACAGCTACAGTGTTGAATGTACATTGTTCAAATTTGTCCTTCTAAACACAGAAAGACAGTAGGAGTAATGGAGATCAGTGTAACTGGGGGATTTGACTGAATGTTATTCTAGACTTTTCTCTGTTCATCCACACTTTATCTAACACAGAGCGTATCGAGTGAATACCATCTCTCTCTGACGCAGCTTTTCTGCTTCCCATACCAGTGTGAAAGGCCAGGTCAAAACACACACACACACACACACACACACACACACACACACACACACACACACACACACACACCACGTTTGTCTTACTATCTTTGTGAGGACCTTTCATTGGCATAAACACTAATATGGCTAATAATTGTTGTTCTTGCACTCAGTAAACAACAATAAACCTTTTTGCTTTTTAGATGAATTCATTCATTCATTTGTTTTTTTTTTTTTTTTGGTTTCCTTAAAGGGAACCACAAGGTCAAAACTCTCAGTTATTCCTAGCTGACCCCAAGCAAGATATAAAAACATGCCCCCTCCTCCTTTTGGATATATGTGTTTGTTATACAGGGTGTCCAAAAAGTCAGAAACCAGTGGGAATATGTTGAGCAAATCCAGAAAAACTTAAGTAATACAGCGACTGAGAAAATGCATAGAGAGTAAGCATGTATCAATAATCAATACAAAACGAAGTACATGCAGTTCTCCTTTCATTGGCTCCTGATTTTTTTGGACAGCATGTACACAGTATACGTCTGTATACACGTAGAGTGCATACAGAGAGCATATGTGCGTTTAAAGAAGACCCAAACACACCCCTTATTCTATCTGTAGCTGATTCCAAAGATCCTCCCAACCACCCTCTACCCCCAACCCCCTGGGTCTCGGGTTAAAATAGGCACCTCTGTAGAAGTCTAAAAGAGGAGCATCAGCACCTGGTCTCTGTCAGACAGATGGCCGAACCCCTTGTTTAATTACAGCCACTGACTAACACAGTGAATTCCGGGGAGGTTACAGCACCGAGCACTTAACGTGAATGTTGATATCACTGCCATATCAGCATCATGCAATCATAACTATTAGACATCCTTATAAACTGCCAAGATTACTCATATACTTAAGTCAGTATAATATCATGCATGTTCTAAATGAGTGCATCCACTTTTAAATCATCAGTAAATTATCTGCAAAGTTGTTTCAGTTACACTTTTATAGTGCTTATGTATGCTGGAATGTAAATCTTTTATATAATAGTAGGATCAGCAGTGGTCAGTGACCGCATGTCTAAGGTTAATGCAAAATTAGGGCAATTACAACCAGGGAGTTGCTGGATGGTTGCATGAGAATTTGATGTCAAGAGCATGAATCCATGGACCCAACCTGTCTTGTGTCAAAAGTTCAGATGGTGATAGCAGCATAATGCTGTGGGCAATGTTTTCTAATACCAATACCAATGTTTTCGTGATACCAATTGAGCATCATGTGAATACCACAGCTTATCTGAGATTTGCTGCAGACCATGTGCATCCATTTATAGCCAATACCCCTTTATTGAACATCATCCAAATGGCACAATTTACTCAATTTATAATGCCTACTTCCAGCATGAAAGGTGCCATTTGGAAAGGGAACTGTTCATGCAAAACTGCATGCTGCCACATTTGTTTAAAGCTAACGTATTGGATATACCGCGTCAGAAACCACATAAGTACATCTCTTTAATATTATTAAAGCACTTGGCATGGTTTGAGGCGAATAAGATGATTTAGCAGTTTGTACCAAACCCAATTTATCGAGCTCTGAGTATCTGCTGATCTTATTCTGACACTCTCAAGCAAATAAAGCAACTCGGTTCAAGTTTCTAACTAGATGTGGAACATCAAAATCGATGGTTGCATGTCTGTGGACAATCTGTCCTCAGTTAAATACAAGATCTGTGTCATGTCAGTCAATGTATCGTGCATTCACAGCATAAAACATCTTAGTGGCTTAGTGTTACCCAGATGAGGGCGGGTTCCCTTCTGAGTCTGTTTCCTCTCAAGGTTTCTTCCTCATATCATCTTAGGGAGTTTTTCCTCGCCACCGGCGCCACCGGCGCCACCGGCTCACTCAATAGGGATAATTTCACACATTTAAAATCTGTATCCTGTGTTTATATCCTGTAAAGCTGCTTTTAGACGATGTCCATTGTAAAAAATCGCTATACAAATAAAATTGAATTGAATTAGTATTAGAACATATGTAAAATTAATGCTTAACTGGTAGCTACATGCTTCCCATACATGTCTTAGCTTCTCAACTATGAACAGGGCAAGTGAAAACTTAGCTAGCATGACACACAGAAAAGTGATCACAAGCAGGGCAAAAAAGAAAGCGAGTGTATGCACATGCTTGATCCTCTCCCTCTTGTTTCTATTTTTCTCGCTCTCTTGGCCTATAATCATTACATTTTATACAATCAAACCCACAAAACACCTCACTTAGTGCTCACATGATGCTTTTTGAAATCACCATGACAACCACCACATCTCCCCTAGTGAAATGGACCACACAAACAAAAACAAATCACTGGCTACTCCAGGAACGCTAACCACCTCGACCCCTAAAAAGACTCCAGGGATGTAAATAAACCTAAAGCTAAACATTCAAATCTGCAATAGAGCACATACAAGTGCAGGCCTAAAAATTAAACACATCATTCATCACTTCAGAGCAAGTAAGTGTTGCGTGATAATGAAACCTCAAGACAGAGGAGAGCTGACCAATCTGTTTTTCTGAGGAAATGTCCTGGTAACGGAAAACCAAAGCTTGTTCTTGGAGTTTTTAAATATCGCAACTGGCAGATGCTTTTACAGTGAAACAGGATACAATCCAGGCATAAACTGAGCAGTGCAACATTTGATTCTACATTTGGTTTTGCTGCATTTCTGCTCAATTATGACCCAAATTTGAGAATCTGATAGATCTGTGCTTAGTCCGATATCATGTGTGAGATCATGGGTATTATTTCTATGGCCACATAAAATTTGTCCTGTGTGTTTGTTTTGTTCAGCTGTGTGCAGATCATGTGCACAGATCACAATAGTTGCAAATCATAAAGTAAATCTACAGCCATGACAGTCACAAATTCACAAGTGTCCTATAACACACTCACACTCATAACAATGGGAATTATTTTGATTCACATCTAAGCCAATAAAAATATATATTATTTAATAGCACCTGAAAGGCCAAAATCTGGGGCCAAATTACAAAAGAGGTGAATTAGGTGTGAATTAAACAAGGTGAAAAACCATGAAAATGCAGAAAAAATATATGGTATGGACACCAAGCACATCAGACAGGGAAACTGCTATGTTTGGTTTTATTTATTTATTTTCAAAGCAAAGTGTCTCGGTGACTATCAGCCAGACGTCTCTCGCACACCGAAGCACCCTCCCCGATGGGCATGTGTCATAAAGAAGCCAACATGGCAACACACAGTGTTTTGCCATATTGTAGCTTGAGACATACCAGATCAGTCACTTAGTCACTGAGTGCTGCCTATATTAATGTAATTAAAAAGAACATGCCATGGCAAACAGAACCGTCTCACACACCATCTGAGCCGTCGCAGCATTTCCTCCATCTATACAGCGGCATTTCTTCCTAATTGAATGACTGGTCTTATTTGTCTTAATTAATGGATAAGTCCAATGGTGGATTAGTGGTGAGCACGTTTGCCTCGCACCTCAGGCATTGGTGGTTCGAATCCCATCTCTGCCATGTGTGCGTGGAGTTTGCATGTTCTGCCCGTGCTCCGGGTGGTTTCCTCCAGGTACTCGGGTTTCCTCTCCCAGTCCAGAGACATGCGCTGTAGGCTGATTGACATTTCCAAATTGTGTGAATGTGTGCCCTGTGATGGGTTGGCACCCCGTCCAGGGTATCCCCGCCTTGTGCACCGAGTTCTTCCTGGATTTTTTTTATGAATACTAAATTTCTTGTGTTCCTACAAACGATTTATGAATAAATCAGGCCTATAGTGAGGACCTTCCATTCAAATAATTGTTAATGGAACTAATATATGGTATGTCGACCCCTAAATCTAACCCTAATCTTAACCTCAGTAACCAATTCTGCAGTTTTTGTTACTTGGTCCCCACCTAGATATGAAAACATGCACGTTCTCACTCACGCTCTCTCTCTCTCTCTCTCTCTCTCTCTCTCACTCACATACACACCATGTTACCACAGCACTCCTCTTTATATCCGTATTCACTCAATGTAAAACACACTCTCAAAGATGACAGAAGATCTTCCAGCTGCTTTTAAACTTATTCATAAATCATCCTCTTTCTCCGTCTTCAGGCCTAGAGGGTGCTGAGATCACCCCCTAGGCCTGAAGATGAGTATATCTCTTGGCATTTAGTCTGAAATATCTGTCAAACATAATTCTCTCTTGTTTGACTTTTACAGAAGTGCCATGTTTTTATTATGTACATCGTTAAGCTGAGTTAATAAAACTGTAACCTCAGTTTGAAAGGCCCTTTCTCAATCTGTGTGCCTTCAGTATTCCACAGCATAATTATGCACTCCTGCCTTTAGCGGCCCTGTTACGACCTCAACCCGGTAATCTAGGTTGACCCGGTACTGGAATGGAGTCCAAATCTAGTGATAGCATGAGTGTAATTACAGCCTAGCAGTCTGATGTGCCCCTCTGAAACTACAGCTCACATCTCATGGCCATCTCACATTTTCAGTAAAAGAACAGACGTTAAAGTTACGAAGAGAGACCGCAGGCTTACTCCGTTATTTCTGTAAAGCATGTTATTCAGTAACTACTATGGATTATTCAGTAACTACAGTGAAACTAATCGGAAAGGTATTGCAAGGTATTAAGAGTTAGGAATGTTATTCTGGACGTGTGAAGGGATCCTGAGAGTTTAATGAACAGGTTGAACCTATTTTAAGATTAATTAATATAGTTGCATGACATGCCTTGGTCTCTTCTGTGGTATTGATTAAAATGTCATTTATGGGAAAGTGACCTGAGTAATAAAACTACCGCAACAATAATCCTCTATGCTAAAGTTTTGATATAGGTTATAGTTCAAAATATTTGAATGGTTAAAATATTTAAGATATATGCAAATAAGGGCACCCTTATTACTCAGGCTGAACTAAACTTCCATTAAATGTGGTTATTTTGGCCCAGTCTTTATAGCATTACTGCTGGTTTTCCATGTACTGTGGAAGAGAAATAAGTAAGCATGTAATTCAAGACAGAGTCATGCTGGCCCAGGCATAGGCTATCCTCACGGTCCTTGGACATTTATTAGGATTGATGGGCGACATTTATAGCAGAGAGGGAAGGAGAGAGAGAGAGAGAGAGAGAGAGAGAGAGAGATAGGGAATGGGAGCAAGAAAGTTTCTTAAGGACAAATGGAAAAATGTGAAGCTCACAAAAGAGCGTATCAGTATCAGATGATGCAGATTTTGATTGAAAGCTACTTCTACTGCACACTTGGCTGGATTAAACCTGTCCGGAGTGTGTCTCTGTGGCCAAGGATAAGGGAAGTAGGGGTGCTGAGGTGCTGCAGGACTACATTAACTATAAATGCAGCTGCAACTGCTAAAATACAAATAATAAACTTAAAAATGGAGTATTTGAGTAGTTTTTGGAGTAACTCTTTCTTGCAATACTCTGGTATTCCATTCCACAAGCGGAATGGAAATTGACTTATCGGACATTTTCAATCAGTATAAACAAATGAATTAAATTATTGTCACAAGTATGTTATAATATTAGTCAGGATGCTGTTGGGTTTCTGTGTATAGAGTATCGTGACTCTACATGTGTTGGGTGATGGGAAATGGGAGGGATGTGAGCTCTATTCTGGGCAAACAATTCACACTTCTCACACAAAGATCTAATGGACAGCACAAGTAAAGCCTTTTGATAGTAAAACACAGTGTACAACTGTTACAATAAGATTATAACATTTAAACATAGTAGGCTAGGTTAAAAAAAGAAATATTTAGCCCTGTCGACTTTCATATGAGCCGTTTCCCACTATTGTGGAGTGTGACATCACATATAAATTCAATGCTGAACACAGGCACCCCAAAACAAGCGCAAATGCCTCCAGTACAAAGAGTTAGTGTTAGGGAATGTCTGGAAGACCCGAGTGTT
The DNA here is from genome assembly GCF_001660625.3 of Ictalurus punctatus. NCBI lineage: Eukaryota > Metazoa > Chordata > Actinopteri > Siluriformes > Ictaluridae > Ictalurus > Ictalurus punctatus. The sequence goes on along the minus strand of NC_030440.2, from coordinate 12,211,180 downwards.
CAAGACAAAGGAGTTTACCCTTTTATAGTTTCTCGGTAACATGACAAGTCGGTGAGGAAAAAATGACTATAATGTAAGTGATTTCAGGAACTAACTGCCATGCTGGGAAACTTACTGACTTTTAGAAGGCTCTGACACTGGAGACTCCTTCCATAAACATTCAATAAACATCTCGTAACAGAAAACTTCACCTTATCAATTTTAATCCATTTATTATTAGACTTAGATTATGTGACGCATCCACCGTACAAGTTAATGAGCTGTTACTAAAGAAACGATAACCTATTCCAAGGAGCGCATTAATATAAACATAATCATTTATGTTACAGTCATAAACATTCAGGTTTGTCATTTTCTGCTACAGAAAATGAATCCCCACATTCTGATTTGAGGATTCAATCTCACTGTGGTATAATTATTGTAATCAGCATGCAATCAGGTGTGACGTCAGCACTTATGCCACATGTATGCTGTTTAAAATTCCAACAGCCTTAATATAAAATTCCTTCTCGCATCCCTGGCAAGGTATGTATGTCATGTTTTGCAGTACCTGTGTAAGAATGTGCAAGAACAAGAATTCAGCCCATAGACAAGTACATCTGGCTACCAAACTGAAACATGTTCTGAGTCTACCTCATCTGGATGTGTGTGTGTGTATTGTGACATCACCTTGCCTGTTAGCACCCCTGTGCTTTTTACGTGTACAAATGCTGTATGAGTGGATGAGTGTGTATCTGAATCAGAGTCAGGACGGTATGGGGTTGTTTAACATGTATATGTTGTGTGAATTGCAGTGTTTATACATTCTTTAGGAAAGGTAGTGACAGGTAGTCTACACCATAGGCACACACACACACTCCCGTCATCAGCAGTATAGCTATTTCACACATCTGTGTGAACTGCAGATCTACAGTTTTGCGTCCCCCTGTGATCAGGATCGTGAATCTCTTCCCTTCTTCTCTCTTCTGCACTTTTCCATCATCTTGTCTGTTCAACCATCCTGTCTTCTCCTACTCTATGATTTTCTGTTGATTACTTTAATAGATCGCCTGTATTAATGTACATGGTCTGCACTTATATAGCACTTTTATCCAAAGCACTTTACATTGTGTCTCATTCACCCATTCACACACACACTCACACACCAATAGTTGCAGAGTGGCCATGCAAGGCCAATGCTAGCTTGCCATCGGGAGCAACTTGGGCTTCAGTTTCTACCCAAGGACACTTCGGTATGTGGAGTCATGTAGGCCAGGAATCGAACCGCAAACCCTATGATTAGTGGACAACCCTCTCTACCACCTGAGCCACAGCCGCCCTGTACATCCTGGTTTCTCTTTTAAACCGAGACTTTGTGTAAGATTGGATCATGTCTGTTTTGTTATTGTCATGCCCTCTTGCGGAAACACCTACACACAGCCGGCTCTACCCTCCAACCCCCCAGCTTTCTAATCACCGTCAACCCTCTGCTCACCTGCAAGTCATCACATGCTTTAATAATAGGTAATATAGCCTAAGCTCATCAAAAGATACATACAAGGGTTGTATTTTTCATATTCATGCATTTATGAGATCATTGCTTTTCCTGTTTTTACTTTGTATAGTTCTGTGTTTTTTTAGATTTGGATTGTTTTGGACTTGTTTGCCTGCTCTGTATTTTCCCATGTTTCCGACTCGACTTGTTATTCCATTTGTTTTTTTGTTTTGTACTGTTGCTACATTTGTCATTTTTTTTTCTGTGTTGAATTTACATGATTTACAGAAACCGCAACCACTGAACAACATCAACCAAAACACCTGCAGCCATTTCTGGCACACCCCACAGCTCTTGTTTGCCCATCTAACCTCCGGGTGGCACTTCCAGAGAAATATAACAAAGAGTGAGACATAAGCCAAGGTTTTCTTTTCCACTACTCCACTAACTTGTCCCAGCAGCTTTATTCGTTCACTATTCCTACCGAACAGTTCTAGCAATGTGTAGGGCAAAGAAAGTGCATGGACCCCCAGCATATTGAGATGGAAACACAGTTCTTTAGCTACAGGACATCTACGCTCTTCATGTACACTATATGATGAAAGGTTTATTTACATCTGACCTTCATCCATATGTGTTTCTTCCCCATACTGTTGCCACAAAGTTGGAAGCACACAATTGTATAGGATGTCTTTATGTGCTGTAGATTTGCAGTTTCCCTTCACTGGAACTAAGAGGCCTAAACCTGTTCCAGCATCACGATGCCCCTGTGCACGGAGCGAGCTCCATGAAGACATGTAAATATGTCAAACATTATGTTGAATTAAAAAAAAAAAAAAACATACCCAAAAGTCTGTGGACACCTGACCATCCCATGAACATCCCATTCCAGATTTCTTCCTCCTTTTACTGTTATAATAAGCTCCACTCTTCTGGGAAGGCTTTCCACTAGAGTTTGGAGCATGGCTGTGGGGATTTGTGATCATTCAGCTACAAGAGCATTAGTGAGATCAGATACTGATGTTAGGTGAGGAGGATTTCTCGGGTGCAGTCGGTGTTCCATTTCATACCAAAGGTGTTCAGTGGGGTTGAGGTCAGGACTCTATGCAGGACACTCGGGTTCTTCTACACCAACCTTAACACACCATGTCTTCAAGGAGCTCGCTTTGTGCACCCCCCCACCACCATTCTCAAATCAGTTTATCCTCAGGAGAAGTTCCCTGGGCTCTGGTGATGGCTACTAGCAATAGATCCTGCCCTCAACACAAATTTCAATTCGGAGAGGAGCTGCTCACTGAAGAGAAGTTCTATCATGCCCTCCTTTGTGTATAAGTACATATGACCAAGCACCCGCAGGCTGTTCTATAGTATAGGTGAAATATACCTCTGGGTTTTCAATAGTTCTTTGCAAAGTCTTTCCCCTTTTGTAGGTGTGCATTCCTGAGCTCTGTTTTCTTCTGTTTGCTCATTTATTCTGTTTGGTTTCTGTTTTTTCTTCTTTTTATTGTGCATTTTTTGTTCTTAACTCACCCTCACTCTCGCGTGTTTCTTATTGGGAGTTAATAATTCCTCAGGTGTCTCATTGTGTTTCCCATAACACCACAGGCTCTCGCCTGACTAAACAATCCCACAACAGCATAATCTTCCATGTTGCTAAGGGTTACGTCACACCAATCAACTGTAATCAAAGCAAACTTTCAAGTGTTTCCGCCCTGCACAATACATATTGCTTTTAGCTTTGCTTTTGGTCTACCCTGGAGGTAGTACTATATGATAAGGCCAAGTACAGGTCAAAGAGGCATAAGTTTAGGTTTCTGCGGTATTCAGGAATAATATTAGTACTGTAATGGTGTGAAGAAGTCAGAGTATGAGCCCTGTATGACCAAATATTCAGTAGTGATGATAAATACAACATTACATTGTATAATGGGGTGCCATTATAAGACATTAGAAAACAGTGCAAATATTACATTATTTGTTTAGGAAAACTGTTAGATTAGGTTAGATAGGGTATTCGTGGCTAGATTCAACCCTGGGGCAAATGATAACTCCACACCTGCATGAAGATAAAACAATGACATCATGCATGTGTCAGCGAATCTTAGGGTTTGTTTAAATCTGTGCTCAGAGCTGTTTATAATTCTGATCCGTTTTAACCTCATTGGTAAACTCTGGTGTCAACAATTCGGTTAATTTGAATCAACTTATATATTGTGTTTGCAGAAGCTATCATGTGTTCTATGTAACTGGTAACATGAGGAAAACAAAAAACGTTCTGTTTGAGAATATAATATATTTGTGATTATTATTATTATTATTATTATTATTATTATTATTATTATAGTAGTAGTAGTAGCAGCAGCAGGTGTAGTAGTAGCAGTAGTAGACTACTAGTAGCAGTTGCACTAGTAGGAATAGTATCAGCAGAAGCGATTATTGTAGTAGTAGCAGTAAGAGGAGTAGGAGGAGGACTAGGAGGAGTAGAAGCAGTTGTAGTAGTAGTAGCAGTAAGAGAAATAGGTGTAGTAGCAGCAGCAGTAACAGCAGTGGTAGGAGTAGGAGGAGTAACAGTAGTGGTAGTAGTAGTAGTAGCAGCAGCAGTAGTAGTAGTAGTTGCAGTAACAGTAGTGGTAGGAGTAGTAGTAATAGTAGTAGTAGTAGTTGCAGTAACAGTAGTAGTAGTAATAGTAGTAGTAGTAGTTGCAGTAACAGTAGTGGTAGGAGTAGTATTAATAGTAGTAGTAGTAGTTGCAGTAACAGTAGTAGTAGTAATAGTAGTAGTAGTAGTAGTAGTAGTAGTAGTAGTTGTAGTAGTAGTAATAGTAGTAGTAGTAGTAGTAGTAGTAGTAGTTGCAATAACAGTATTGGTAGGAGTAGTAGTAGCAGTAGCAGTAGTACTGTGTTTGTTTTGCTTTATACAACAATAAAATGATTAATATGAAGGAATAAATGCAGATGTAAATGGCTAATTCTATAAATAATAAAAGAAGTGCCTTCATGTTTTTTGTAGTTGCTGCATATACTGTAAGTATATATACCTTAATAATTCAAAACCAGGTCCAGGGTCCTCATTAAAAGAGTCTCTTACACAACTTGTACAGAAATTAAGCCGCTAAGCTGTACAATTGTACCACTGCCACTTCAAACTCAGCAATGAAACCAATCTATCCTAAAAGAAAGAAAACAAACCAGACTTTTTTTTTCCTTGTTAGCATTCTGGCAGCTGCATTTTGTATATGTTATACTTTGTGAATAGTGTCTCCAGGCCGTCTAGTGAATAACGAATTACAGTAATCTACTCTACAGAACACAAAAGCATGGAACCAGTTTATCGGCATCTCCTAGTGCAAGGAGAAATCTACAGCTTGAATATTTTAGATGAAAGAAAGAAGTTCTCTTGATGTTAAAAAGCTCAGTTTATAATGCTGGATCATACCTACAATCTGTGCTTTTAGCTTCTGGTTTATAAACTGTGCTAGATTTTCCACTCCCAGTGAGAATTCTCTCTCTCTCTCTCTCTCTCTCTCTCTCTCTCTCTCTCTCTCTCTCTCTCTCTCTCTCAATTGCTTTAGTGCCAACCCTGTAAATATCTATTTTGTCTTCAGTTTACAGTAATCCGCATTCATTTAGATAATAACGTTGGCTAGACACTTTTTACAGAAGTGTTTCAAAACTCCGTGGATCATCATCTGCCAAGCCTTATAAGTATGTCGTTTTAGATGCTTAGGAGCGAAAGATGCCCTCAAAAAGAATGAAATGCAAGATTTTCTACAAAAGAGCTGAGCTTTCATGTTTTCTGTCAAGAAGAACAGACACAGATACAGCCGATTCACAGACGCTACCGATCATCGATCCTCTAAACGGAGGATCACATGGTACCAGGAGAAACAGCTAAAAAACAAACACAAACACACACAGGAAGAAAAACCCCAAACCACCAGAACTGTTATTAAACCAATGCTTTTGACATGATGTCATCATTTTGAGCCACCGCTAACCAAACAACAGCAGGTAAGCAAACACAGAAAGCAGCAATTTCTCAGAAACTTCAGAGGCGGGGCCATTAGGGATGCTTTCAAAGACTAAGATCTTTAAATAACCATACTCTATAGGTAGCTTTGAATTGTGTTACATTTAATATGACATCATGCCATTTTGGGAGAAAAGAATGTGTGAGTGTGTGTGGGTGTGTGTATGCGGGAGAGAAACAAAAGCATGGGTATGCTTATCTGTGCATATGACAAGAATTAACAGGGTAATGTGGAAGACATTTCTCGCCGACTCTTCTGGACTCAGTAGAGCGCCTAACCTTGTAATTACTGCTGCTTGCCTACACTTTTAGAAACTTTTAGTGTTTGAGGGATTTTTGTTTAAAAGAAAAAACCCACAGGATTCAACAAACGACATCAGCGCTTTTTAGTGCACTTTAGAAAATGGTGCTTTGTGTGGGAAATTTCAATTACGTGACAACTCTTATAATCTCTCATGTATCTACATTGTATGAAAACAGCACCTAATCATCTTAATTAAAAAAGTCTAATTTATAGATTATAATTAGAGGTGATGACCAATGAAAATTACAATCGACGAACCCTTGACCTGGATGGAGACGAAATTGAGGTTATCAATGACTTCAGCCTACTTGGATCAATGATCAACACGAAGGCAACGACTCTCGAAGAAGTGAAACGAAGAATAGCCATGGGAAAATCAATGATGAAATCATTGGACAGAATTTTCAAATCGAAGGACATTTCTTTGCCCACAAAGACACGACTCGTTCACAGTCTCATCTTCTCCATTGTAACATATGGCAGCAAGAGCTGGACAGTCAAGAAACAAGAACAGAAAAGAATCGACGCCTTCGAAATGTGGTGCTGGAGACGAATCCTGTCGATACCATGGACAGCCAGACGGACAAATAAATCTATATTGGAGCAAATCAAACCGGACACGTCTCTCGAAGCAAGGATTACCAAACTATGACTTGCCTACTTTGGACACATTGTACGAACAGATCACTCACTGGAGAAGGACGTTATGATGGGACGCATCGAAGGAACAAGAAGAGGAAGACCAGCAACCCGATGGCTCGACACCATCAAAACAACAACGGAAAAGACCTTGACCCAACTTATCCAACTGGCACATGATCGATCTTCCTACAGATCGTTCATCCATCAAGTCGCCATGGCTCGGAATCGAGCCTAGAGCCTTTAACTAACTAACTTATCCTACTATGTTCTTTACTGAGTTAAATTTGCAATCCTGCCATTCAGTGGTTCACTTTGAGTGAGAGGGAAGGGCTAAAGTGGGATGACGGTACAGGGCTTGGGATGTGATGTCATGACACTGTACTATGGGTGTCATTTATGTAGTCAGATACCCAGCTTACCCCACTAGTTAACAGTGCTAGTTTTAATACAAATTGAGTGTTCTGAGTATTCTAGTGTTCATGGAAAGCAGCACACACCCCAGCATGGATTAAAAATTGTACTGTAACGCTGGTGGTAACGCTTACTATTAATTTAAGCCCTCAATTCGCTTTTTAGCGTAGCTATTTTAAATTCACATTTTGAGTTATACAGCTTACACATACAAGTATTAGCTGTACAACATCTTCACATTTTCCACAGAACATTCTAGACACTTTCAGTGTAGCTTGACAATGGCTTTTGTTGCTTTTATTTGTAGGTTTTGACTGTGCACAAAAAAAAATCAAACTTAAATAAAACGGAAGAGTTTATTGATCATTTGCCTTTGTAAGAGTGTGCAACTGTAGCACAAGATTCTCACATCTTAAAACTTATCAACAGAAAACAGTAAAACGTGGAACTTGATGGAGATTTCTATTCATTAGGGCTTTTTCATCATTTGGAGTTTCCTTCAGGTATGGAGTTCTCAAATATGGATTTACAAGAGATAAGGCACTGATCTACAAACATTACAGCTACACTTATTACAAACATTACGGCATTATCAACTGGAAATATATTTACGGATATAGTCAATCATATTTCCTATTAAATCGTTCTAATCGTATCCCTATATAATAATTCCTATATAATAATTTCTATTATAAAATCACAATAAGACAATTATTAGGGGAAAAAATCTAAAAGATTATTAAACCTAGTTCTCAACCGTTCATGCTTTTTCTATTTACAGACACTTTTGCTCATTTCAATCTTTTATGTCTAGAAATGGGTTTAATAATTCCTATCTGATTAATTGTAATCTTATCATAGGAAATACTAGATACATCTGACTATATTCAAGATGTTTTCGTCCTGCAAAGATGACATTTTTATGCAGTGTAACTCCTTAAATACGCACAGAATAGCCATGAATTGTGCTTGGTTGGCGCATGTTTATTTATAATAAATCAAATTTAATAATGGTATGTGATTGTGCCCTGTGATGGTTTGGCACCCTGTCCAGGGTGTACCCCACCTCATGCCCGATGCTCCCTGGGATAGGCTCCAGGTTTCCCCGTGACCCTGAAAAGGATTAAGCGGTATAGAAGATGGATGGATGGAAATTTAATAATGTCTGTTATTTTTAAACACGTACTGTTGACAAAGTTATTTGTCCATGCTAAGTCCTCAACACAAATCCTTAGCAGCTCTGAATGAAATACAGGTGAACACCTGTAAGACAGTATAACTGCTTAGTCTAGATCTGACCCCTTCAGTTTTTCAGATGATGCGCTCTAGCACAATGCAGAATGTCTCTGTTCTAACAAACCTGAGTCTTTTTGACTTATTCTCTTCTCGTATCAAGCCGATCATGAGTCAGGGGCGGTTCGTTTGGGGAGAAAAGGCTCTCAATAATCAGACTGAGAATGACTAGACTCTTGGTGCTGGATTCAGGACACTATTAAAGCGCCATACACACGCTTTGAAGGAGTCTGTAATTTTATTCTAACACATACAGTAATTTACTGTAAGCACTCAGGCACAAATCAAAGGCAGAAATCAGCGATGGGGCAAGCATACAATTGTGTACTCAGTTCTTTCGTCCTTTACAGTCACAAGATCCAGCACCACACCGGTTCGGTTGTACCACATGATCAGGTTCTTTACATTACAGCCAAAAAACAAAACCCCCAAATCATTAAGAGTTAAATGATGAGTTAAACTGTTGGAAAGTACTGTATAAATTCGCACATCCAGTGATTAGACAAAGGGGTATATTGTTGGTCATGTACTGGAATTGGATCTGCTGAATCGTATAATATGTATTTACTAATTACATGTATCCATTTCAATAAAACAAAATGAGTGTGAATCTTACATTTTAACACAAATAGTTTTGCTTCAACACAATTACTGCTAGTGAAGGAAAAGTAGTGCTGAAGGAAAAGTGTATAGATATATAGAATGATTGAAGCTCTCATCAATGTCACTGCGGTGTGTATGGTGTACTTTGTGTTTCTGTGTGTTTTATATGTAGGGTGAGGGTTGGGGCATTATTCAGCTATGTTAATACACAAATCATCGGAGAAAACATAAAGGTAGAATTACAAGTGTGTGTGTCTGTGTGTGTGTTTGTGTGTGTTTGTTTGTGTGTGTGTTGTGGGAAATCTTGGCACAACTATCCCATATTATTACCGCGAGCAATAGTGTGAAGCATTTTTAGAAGCGAGACGGGGATCTCCTGCTAAGACCTGGCAAACCCATCAAAGAGTTTGCCCAAGGGAAATGAGCGATAAAATGGGGAGGAACCATTAAAAGGGAAATAATGAAGACACGTATGATACACTCACACACAAAAGCATGTGTCCATGCGCTCAGGGAATTCACGTGTTTTCTTCAAAGGAGAAGCAGATCTTCCTCTTCACTTTGTTTCCAATTAGTTTTACAATAATGGGAAATGTTTCCTCCTGCTGTGTGCCTGCCTGTTGCTTATTTACATTGGTGTAAGTGTGTATGTGTGTGTGTGTATTCACTAGGCTGTATGTCTTATGGCACACAAACAGATGTAAATCGTGGACATTGAGCTTATGCTTATACCCATCTCTAGAAGGGATCTAAATGCATGTAGCTTATCTCAACACCATATGACCGAAAATATGTGGACACCTGACCATCACACCCATGGGCATTAACACAGAGTTGGGCCTCACTTTTAATAACATAAATGTCACAATAATAACATACACCAATCAGCCATAACATTAAAACCCTGCATGATATCATTTAGGCCCCACCTTGTGCCACCAAAACAGCTCTGACTCGTCGAGGCATGGACTCCACAAGACCTCTGAAGGTGTGCTGTGGTACCTGGCAACAAGACATTAGCAGCAGATCCTTTAAGCCCTGTAAGTTGTGAGGTGGGGCCTCCATGGATCAGACTTGGTTGTCAAGCACATCCCACAGAAGCTCGATCAGATTGAGATCTGGGGAATTTGGAGGCCAAATCAACACCTTGAACTCTGTCATGTTCCTCAAACCATTCCTGAACAGTTTTTGCAGAATGACAGGGAGCATTATCCTGCTGAAAGAGGCCACTGATATTAAGGAATACCATTGCCATGAAGGAGTGTACTCGGTCTGCAACAGTGTTTAGGTAGGTGGTACATGTCAAAGTAACAACCACATGAATGTCAGGACCCCAGGTTTCCCAGCAGAACATTACCCAGAACATCACACTGCCTCTGCCGGCTTGCCGCCTTCCCATAGTGCATCCTGGTGCCATCTCTTCCCCGGGTAATCCACGCACACGCACCCCGACGTCCACATGATGTAAAAGAAAACGTGATTCTTCAGACCAGGCCACCTTCTTCCATTGCTCCATGGTCCTGTTCTGATGCTCATGTTCCCATTTTAGGAGCTTTCATCGGTGGACAGGGGTCAGTATGGGCACTCTGACTGGTCTGCAGCTACCATACCATACTCACTGAGCTGTGATACATTGTGTGTTCTGACACCTTTCTATCAGAGCCAGCATTAACTTTATCAGTAATTTGTGCTACAGCAGCTCTTCTGTGGGATCGGACCAGATGATCTAGCCTTCACTCCGTACACGCATCAATGAGCCCTGGGCCCAATGACCTTGTCATTGGTTCACCGGTTTTCTTCCTTGGACCACTTTTGGTAGGTACTAACCACTGCATACTGGGAACACCCCACAAGACCTGCAGTTTTGGAAATGTTCTGACCCAGTCGTCTAGCCATCACAATTTGGCCCTTGTCAAAGTCGCTCAATTCCTTACTCTTACCCATTTTTCCTGCTTCCAACCAACACATCAACTTCGATAACAGACTGTTCACTTCCTGCCTACTATATCCAACCTATTTACAGCTGCCATTGTATCGAGATAATAAACAAGATGAATGTTATTCACTTCACCTGTCAGTGGTTTTAATGTTATGGCTGATCTTTTTTTTTTTTTTTGCTCTTGTAAATTAGAGCAGAGAGGATGTTTCAATGAATAATAATCTAACTCTAAAGTTCCTGACTCTCTATTAGCAATGTGAAGATGATCAGTTTAATTGTTAATTAAAATTATTTGGGCCAATTTTCGACTGTATGCATGCTGTTATGTTGTATTTATAGTATTATGCTGCATTCAACTAGAGGTCGTAACTTGTCCTCCAACATGACCTCCAACAGCCAAAGAAAACATCGCCCTTAACTCAAAATTCATACTTGGGGCAGTCTTAACTATCAGTTCCTCCGAATACAGTGAGTGACATCAAATCAACATGGCTTATCACAGCGTGAAGAGCAAACAAAGTAGCACTCCTTACATTTCAATGAGTTATAATGTATATACAAGTGGATCAATCAACATATAGACTTAACAAGTGAATATGTCTGTAACACTGACTATACAGAAAATATACATCACCCATCACAGTTAGCTGGCTAGCTGGTTGCTAACAAAAGACGAACATGGAGGCTTGTGGATGTGTGTTTAGCAATGAAATGTATTCCATGCCATTGCCTTTGCAGTATATTATCTAGCTAGAAATTTGTAGCTAGAAATGTGATTGCGTTTAGTCACTTACTGTAGTGTTTATAAGTCTTTAGTCCACTTTTCAACTTATTAGTTGAATTGTTAACATATTAGATATATTCATATTCTTATTACACCATACTGTTATTATGTCACATTTTAGTATTTCATTTGTCTTTCATTATTATACATTTATTATATAATGTGATAGATGCAAATTTAATTATATAATATAGTGTGGCTTGTTATGTGTTGATTTTATATCCGTTGCCATTTATTCAGCAGGTTATACTGTTTTAGTGTTTAGTATTTAGTATTTAAAATGAGCATTTTAAAATCTTCATGCATGTGCTCCTTTATAAAGGTGAGTAGTTTCAGGGTCTCTGCATTGCCCTGATGCCACACGTGTCATAAACGCACGGAAATGCGTGGATTGAATGTAATTCCACTCAATGATGATACTGAATACATACTGGTATATATTGGTATAACTAAAGAGAAATGTGATTAGATAAGCACATAGCATTCAAAGCAATGGAGGGTGTTATTGCATACTCTTAGGTGTATTATTTTTGATGCATTCACTTCCAATTGCTTTTATAGGTAGCAGCTGAGGTTTCAAGTCAATTAACAATGGCATTTATTGCCCAGTATTTGTGTGTATGTGTATGACACAGTTATCTGGGTCAGTTGCCAACCGAGTAAATGAGATTCATGGGTTTTTTGCTTTACTGTAATAAATTATCATAATGATTATGTTCCTAAAGGGAGGGTTCTACTTTAACTCCAATGTAGGGCCTGAGGGAACATTAAGCCATCGAACAGATGTAAAATACAGCAGAGAAGGCTGGCTGGCTGGTATAAAAGGACAGCAGAGCTAAGCCTTCCCTCTCTTTGAAGGAAATAATAGATTTTAAAAATAAGGCTCCATTTTTGGCATCCACATTGTCTTTTTTTTGTTGTTACAAATGGCATAAAGTGTATTTTCTTTTTGTTTGTGGAACCAAGAACAATAGCCATCAACTGTCATAAGTAAAAAATTCACTGATAAGAATGGAGGCTGATTTCTTTGTAGCCCAGACTGTAGATTCACACAGCCAGTCATGACAGGAAATAAAACAGTGTGAAACGACTGCTAGAATTTGTGTGCAGTGAGTTTTTTTGTGATCGTTGAGGCCAAAAATGCTTCCTTGGAATTGGCAAAATTGCAATTGCGCAGTGATGTATGTTGGTAACTGAGACTTTTTAGCTGTACTCATGTTCAATGCACGTGAACCCGAAGAGGGCTTTGGTTGAATGCGTGTCGTGACGATGTCACGCGTCTTGGCCCAAATGTGTGGTAGTTTTTGGTAGTTTGCTTGATTTTGTGTTCATTTCTACAATGGCAAAATTGCTAAATCCTGGAGGGACTGCCTAATTATTGAAGCCTGCTTTTGCAGTCACATCAATTACCAAATCAGCAGTGACTAAGTAATACATAGCGGTGTAACAAACATGAAAAATCTGGATTGCTTTCGCAATGACTGATTTTACAAAAAAAACCTTTGGAGGAGAAATATAAGTAAATAGACTTCTAAGCCAACATTTTTCAAGGTACAAATTAAACAAAGGGATGAATGACAGAACTGCATTTTGTATGGTTTGAAAGGAAGAGCTGGCTAACAGCAAATGAAACTTCTGCTGTTTACCTTGCTTGCAAATCAGAAGAAACACAGCTTCATTACTGACTTGAAACACGTAATAACCAATGATGAATGATGAGTGTGTTCTTATGTATATGTGTAACAGTTTAATGCCAATGATGAGACCCTTATAGGGCTCAACTATAATTGTTTCATAAAAGTAACATCAAGTTAGTGATTTCATCAAGTTAGAAGAATTATTTTTGGCCCTCCCATTCAGTATACCAATCAGTGTACCAATCGAGATGAAAGTACACATGTACACGTGTTTCCCAGGACACCAGTGTGCATACCGCACTGGCATTAATCTTTAGTTACATCCCCATAAACCCACAACTCCAGGACACAAGCCTCTTCGTGGCCCCACAACAAGCCCATAGCTAACATAACACAATCTTTCCACACCTGCGAATGACTCGGCTTACTGTTTTAAAGATTAGGAAGAGGTCATTCATCATAATATTCTTTGGGCCCCACATAAGAACAAACTATCAGTGTTTCATTTCAAAGAACAAGAGAGCTTCACATTATTAAAAAAAAAAAAAACATTACCCAGCTATTACTTACAGCTGTGGTAAATGATAGTCTAAGTACTAGTCCTTTAAGTTTACCTCCATGGTTAAGGCTTGTCTGGTATGCTGTAGGCTGTCTAAGAAAATATCCACAGGATTTAGATATTTAGTGTATATTGGTTGTTTTGTTGTTATTTATTATATCAGCACATTTCTAAAGGATCTGTTTTTTTTTAAGTGGTTTATTATTTTCAGGGTTTATACAGTTGAGGTCATAAGTTTACATATGTCTTGCCAAATCTGCAAAATGTTAATAATTAAAAAATAATAATACATAAGAGAGATCATAAAAATTGCATTTAGTTTTTTTTATTTAATTCTATCCTTAATAAGCTATTTCACATACCATTATAGTCCCACAAGACACAATAATAACCGAATTTACACAAATGAACAAGTTCAAAAGTTTACACACGCTCGATTCTTAATACCGTGTGTCGTTACCTGGATAATCAATGACATGATGTATTTATGTTTTGTGAGAGTTGTTCATGAGTCCTTTGTTTGTCCTGAGCAGTTAAACTGCCCACTGTTCTTTAGAAAAATCCTCCAGGTCCTGCACATTCTTTACTTTTCCAGCATCTTCTGCATATTTGACCCCTTTCCAACAGCGAATATATTATGTTGAGATCCATCTTTTTCACACTGAGGACAACTGAGGGACTCGTACATGACTATTACAAAAGGTGCAAACATTCACCGATGGAAACTTGTTTTCTTTCGCTGATGCTCAAGAAGGCAACACGATACATTAAGAGCCAGGGGGTGTAAACTTTTGCACAGCTAAATTGTTGTAATTTTGTTTAAAGATCTTATTTTTTCATCTAGTACCACCCTCCAGAAGCTACATAAGATATTTGCATGTTTCCCAGAAGACAAAATAATAACAATTTACGCCGATCATCCTGTTCAAAAGTTTACACCCCCCTGACTCTTAATGTATCGTGTTGCTTTCTTGAGCATCAGCGAAAGAAAACAAGTTTCCAAAGTTTAAAATATAAAAAATCATTAAAAACACAAATGTACCACACAAACTTTACACCCTGAGCAAAGTTCTATATATATAGAGAGAGATGAGCTTTCTGCAGCACTCTGACTGCTTTTATTTGTTTTTTGTTTGTTTCACACCACAGACATCCTGTGGTACCCTATATAAATCTTTCTTCTTTTTTCCATACATTTTCACCAGTCACAAGCTAATAATACTTTTTATTTATGAATGGAAATAAGTAATATATAATTAAAAAACTTTTTTTTTTAAATGACATTGCACTTACATTTACCATATAATATCACTGGTACAAAATTTTAGAAATACAAATTATTGATTATATTTCAAAAAGAATTTGAATGTTTGTATAGTGGGACAGACCAAAATTCTTTATGATTGAACTACTTTTAAGATTTATTTTATGTCACACTGTAATAGGCTATAGTTGTAATTGGACTGATTTTAAAAAGGCAGTATGTAAGACACACAGTATAACAATCTCATGGAAAGTTTTGGTGGGAAATGTATGCAAAATGCAGTTTTCAAATGATAAAACATGTAACTGCACAGGAATGGGCACTCCATACTAATACACAGAACAGCAGCAGCCTCTTCCATGAGGGTTTTTGATGCAAATTATATGATATTTTAGACCAGGGAGTGATGAAATTAGTGGTTAGTACACAACATGGCTACCAAAATCCCATGGTACTGATGGCAATTCTGCACTCGGTGAAGGCAAGAGAGAAATCTGCTTTGTGTTTTTTCACCATTTTTAACCATATAAGGAAGTTATAATATATGAAAATCATATAACTTTTCAGGCTCGGCTTCATATTTTACAATGAGTGCATCCTTAACTGGGATTTCCTGTTGAAAATATTTTTTGGTGCAGACCATAAGCCTTTAATTAGATATGACCTCCTAGTCAGTATGTTATTCGCTGTGGACAAAGTGACAATTAAAGGCCTGTAATGTCTTCTGTCTTCCTTCACTTCCTTATTTAAACTGCACTCCCAAAATTGGAGTCTATGATTCGTGAGAATTTCAGGATGATCAGAAGAGTGAGAAAGACAGAGAGAGAGATAGAGAGAGGGGAAAGAACAGCATGTTCGTGAGCTTTATCAGAGACACCATGTATAATGGAGAACAGAAGCCTTGCTGTGTTTATCGATCTTTATTTATACATATTTCCTTTAAATAAACTCAGCCCTGAGACCGTGGACTCTATTTCTTTCTCTCAGGAATCAAAATTGCCTGCTGTTTTGTTCATCCACCAGTACATCAAGTGTTAGGACAGTACGGCATGTTCAGACGCTAGATCTCTAAACCAGTATCACAGATTTTCATTTTTTAATAATCCTGTGCAAGGACTACAAGGCTAAACCAGTACTTCAAGTACTTAGTAATTTGATAATAACCCTATTAGCATGTGAATTTTCTGTGGTGATACCTTCAGTATTTAACCTACAGTAGTTTCTGAAAACTTCAGAACTTTCAAACCACTATGTCTATCCATTCAATTTAATACCATATATAACATACATTTCTAATATTAAATCATGTTAAGCACATTTCTTCCTCATTATAGCATCATGTAGCAATCACATATAACAGAAAACACTATGGCAATGTCAGAAATTGATGTACTACAAAGAAAGTGGAGGTGTACTCTCTGTGTTTCTTTCTGGCATATATTCAGTGTGCTATTCTGGACTACACCAGAGAAGAGCTCCATAAGAGAACACAACGTTGGGCTTGATCTTCTAATTTGGAAGACAACAGTGCCATCTAGAGACCAGTAACTGTCTACTCGGTCACCTTTGAGCATTCATGGACCAGGTAATTGCACTTCTTTTTTTTTTTTTCTATACGCCTGGCATAAACTTGAAATTTTTCATTTGAACGTTTGCTGATCTTCGGTCTCGTCAAGGATCGTTGCCTCCTTCAGTCTAAAACAAAGCAGGCTACCTCTAGATGCCTTTTTATGCCATCACTAAAGTCTAGAGTGTGTTAATGACTCGAGTTAATTGAGTTCATTCAGTTACAGTAAAAGATTAGTTCGGTTGCAGAGTTTGCCCAAATGTGCGGCCTGATCCTGCAACACTGCTACTGCACACAGAGAAACAGTGAAAATCTCCAGCTTGGACCAAATGGCCCTGCATGGGATTCTGTGAACTCGATTAATAAAATACAATCAGTTGCCAGTACCAATTTGTACTGTACACCTTAGTGACTTGCACAAAAAGACAGAGTCAATAACGAATGAAACATATGTAACCTACACATCATTCCAGAGAACATGGGTTTCAGAAACCACGTGGTCGACGTTCCGCAGGATACAGCGCAGTGTACACGCTAGCGTAGCCGTGCAACCCAAACAAAATACAACCATTTGTGTCAGATAAGAGTGTGATCACATCTGCATAGTTCATAGAAAGCATCTCAGCATCATTTTTGAAAACACATAGTAGCTATTATTTCGTTGTCAACCACTATGAACACAGAGCAAGGTCTCATCATACAAAGGGGCAATATTATATGACCATACTACAGAAACAAGTACATGGGTCAGAACATCTGGCAGAATCCACACCGTTCTATGTCTAAGAAGCCTAAATGTACTCTCAATACAACTGCCATTTGATCTCAGAAGACCAGAAGAATGCACAACCATAAATGGTTCTGACCATAGGATCTAAAAAATGCATTTCCACATTTAATTTACTGCACGTTCGCCCGGGTGTACTAGTATATTTGAATGAATGGCATATGGCTGAACAATCCCAACAGCACGTGTTGAGCCAGTAAAAGTCCCTGGTCTTTCATGTGGAAGCACTATGTCATTAAGGTAAGTCATTAAAAACTTAAAGTTTAACAACAAAGACTACCTTGACTCCTACACGGACTGTTCAGTGGCGTAAGGTGTGCATGCTAGTCTTTTCGATGGAAGACAGGGCTATCTCAGTTATGAATGCAGTCATGAGTGGCCACAAATCGCCCATATCCAGGTTTTCTACACCTGAATGCGATGCTGTTGGTATTGCGATTTCAGTAGTCAAACTGGGTATGTTGCACGTCAGCTTGTTTCGATGTTCTCTGAATGCTCAGCACCTGTCAGCAATTTCACAAAAGCAACTGTCACTAGTAGAGTGTGTGGACACCCTTAGGTGTTAATCCAGCACAAGTTTTCTCCCTGTAAAGAGGGATACTGTAACAACTGATGCTGTATTTTCACATTAGCATATTAACATCCTCTAAATGAAATCAATGTGCCTAGTGGGGCAAATTTACGAGGTGGTGGTTGTACGAACAGACAGACAACTGTCCAGTGTGGTTCACACACAGGACAGATACAAATGCTTTGTTTTGGATCAGAATGCATTAGCAAATTATCTACTAATCTATAAATCTACAGCTGTATGATTTTTTTTTTTTTTACGCTACCACTACTGTGGATGAAACTACAGTTTATGAACAGATTATGTAACCAACCAATGTTGTTGATAGCCCCATTCTGGCCGAACAGACCATGGTTCTGTCTGTTGTTAATATTACTGACAGACCTGACATTGGGAACTGGAGGTCATACTGTATCACATTGTAGCTGAAACTAGAATTTCTGCCATATTAATAAACCCACTGATCAATGCACTGTAAACAAATTCTGCGGTCTAAAGACAGATTAATTCACTGGGTAAAGGAAGAACAAGCATACTTGGATGCAGGTCCCTAGGTGCCTTTTAACATTAAATGGCATTCAACACAACCTATGGCCACCTCGTGAGTAGCATTAAATGGAGCATGATTTGCGACTTGCAGTGAAGATGGAGTCTTCACCAGATTTCACACCATATGTGCTCTTTGATGAGATTAAGTGATTCTCACCCTCAATAAAGGGCAGTATCAAAATCTGTAACAGTTCACGCAGTTTACATATCAACAGTTAAAACTTACCTTCAGCTCCTCTCCTTACATATTACCCAAGAAGGTGTGGAGAGGTGGAGAGGACAGATCACAAAGGAATGTGTCAAGTCATGACATGGCTAGGGACAACCTATTTATACTGACACTCAATTGCAGAAAGAGAGAGAGAGTGAGAGAGAGAGAGAGAGAGAGAGAGAGAGAGAGAGAGAGAGAGAGAGAGATGATAACTCTCCACCACTACTGGGTTTTTTCATCTGTTCATTTTGCAACTCTCACATCACCAGCTATATTGATTATTCAGATCACCATCATTATGTGATGTGAGAGTTGGATTTTGCAGGATATCGCCTTATTGCAGGATTAGATTATTGAGATTACTTAGTAGAAGATGCATTGGAGATTGTACTGTGGTTAGTATGCAAGATAATCCTGCATACTAACCACAGTACAATCTCCAATGCATCTTCTACTAAGCAATCTCAATAATCTAATCCTGCAATACTTTTGGCCAAAAGAGTTTCACTAACTCATTCACCTCTAGTCATGAGTTACTCATAGTCATTCAATTTCTTCACTTTCAGCTTTTTTGCATTTGTACAGATATACATCCACTGAGAATACAAGTGATCGAAACTGCAGTGGAAATAATAATAAATATTCTATTTCATCAACCTTACTGCAGTGTACAATGACCACTGTACAATTGAGTACAGTAATGACTCCCAATCCTGGTCCTGGACACCAGGTGGAGTTGTGGAGAGCATGTGGTTCTCAGGAAAGCAATTGGGAAGCACTGCATCTACTACCACCATTGATGTCATTTTTCCAACACTGTAATAGTCCAACCTGCTACTGACCAATTCTGACCTCAGGTTACTGTCTTTGTGGAGTTTTGGTGCATGTTCTCTCTGTGTCTGCATGGGTTTCCTCTGGGTTCTCTGTTTCCTCCTACCTCCCAATAACATGCCAGTAGGTGGACTGGCTATACTAAAATTCCCATGTGAATGTCTGAGTATGAATGCATATTCATGGTGCCTTGCGATGGACTGGTGTCCTGTATTCTCTCCTAAGGCCCAGCGTTCCTGAGATAGAAATGAGTTATGTGGATATGTGGATCCATTACAACCCTGACCAGAGTAAACCGGTTACTGAAAATGAATTAATGGTTAAAACACCAAATGACAACTAAAAAAATCCAAATAATATCCCACACACTGAATTAGACTGAGATAGGGGCTGGCTTACTGTCAACCACATAGCCTGTTTGTACTGTATCTACTGTACTATGAATCTACTGTGTATCATCCAAATACATTTGAACAACCAAAGTGTATCAAACATGTTTTTACGTCTAGAATAGTTCCAATGGACTCTGTCACTGCACTCCATATTGATGGAGTTCTTGGTCTACATTAGAGGTCTGAATGTAAAATGCCACCACAATATAATCAGCTTTGAGACACTTGCCCTGGGTGTGCCAGGTTGAGCCTGTGCCTCCTACATTTGCAAACTGCCACATTAAAAATTCTGGTAGATGATCAACCAATTTTGGACCACAATTACATTGTGGTGGTTATCCTTGCTTTTATCTTAAAAATAACAATTAGCGATATTTTCTTACTCAAGTCTTAGCCACTTAACAACTCATTAAGTTTCCCCATCAATCAGTTGATTCGCAAAGCAAAGCGATTGATTTAGTCACATGATTATTGGACAGTTTTAGTTAACTGCAGTTTCATCTGTCTAGTTTGAAGATATTTTTGCAGAATACATGTATTTCTTAATTATTTACAAAATTATGCTCACTACTCACAAATCAACATGGTTTTGTACCTTAGCTTTAATGAAAATATATTTTGATTGTTCTATGCATTACCTTGTGCACATTTTGTTTCTCTATAGGCACAGGGTCAGGGTTGTGGTAAACCTGGAGGCTATTCTCGGATCACTGGGCATGAGGTGGGAATACACACTGGATGGAATTCTAGTCTATTGCAGGGCACCATGAACACACAGACACATTCATACACTCATTCACACCTAGGAGCAACTGATCTAAATCAATCAACCTACTGGTTGGAGGATACCGGAGAACCCAGAGGAATCCCATGCGGACATGAGGAGAACATGCACAGAAACTCCACACTGACAGTCCCCCAAGCTCAGGATCGAGCCAGGGACTTGAGCTGCGAGGAAGTAATGCTAACTGTATTACAGATTACACTATTTTCTGGATTGGTTAAAATGTCCACAACATAGAAAATCCAAGAAACTTGGAGTTGTACTACAAATCTCTCTCTGTCTGTCTCTCTTTCGCTCTCTCTATCTCTCTCTCTCTCTCTCTCTCTCTCTCTCTCTCTCTCACACACACACACACACACACACACACACATTAGCCTTATCTTGAACCTTCTATGTCTGTTTAATGCCACAGTCACATCAGAAAATTGTTCATCACTGCTGGAAAAGCAAGAATCACAAGAGTCATTGTAATGACTATTGACCCAGAATTGCCTTTGGTTTGGCTTCAACTCAGTAAAGTTAGCTATATTTTTAATCTCCTTTGCTTTTAATTACAGGAAGACAATAGGCGAGGACATATCCATGAGTTTCTCCATGCCATTTGAAAGACATACAACTTTTTCTGCCACTATTTATAAAAATTGCAAATGGATTTATTCAAGACAATGGAATGTTGGGTTTTTTACGCATTCTTACAGTTGTTGTACACTGTTGTACTATTTAACCCATCAACCAGTCGATTAAGAAGTTCTTTCTAAATTATTACTTACATTCTTAAAAGCCAATCTCACTTTTGTTTGAATATGAAAGAATGGGGCCATTTTCAAATTGTTTAGCTCTTCAGACTTCCTTCAAGGGGGATAGGTCAGGAACAGAACCAAGAGGGGCTTAACTGCCTTGCAACATTCACTCTAAAAATAGATGTTTGCGACAGCACCTTCCAGTATTGGCAGGAGAAATTGTTGGTCCTGCTGTTCAACCACTGAACCACTGTTGTCTCAAAGCGGCCAAAAGGTAATCTCATTGGCAGTCAACAACATATCAGGTATGCTGATGAATAGCAGGCAGGGTTTGATGTATTGCATATTTACTAGTTATACCTGGCAGGATTTTCCATTAGTTACATAGAACAAATGGTTACTATTGTCATAAAACGTGTATAACTTTTTTAATCAAATGAGTCAATCATAGTCTTTATGTTATTATTTGCTAAATGCAACTCTTTAGAAAGATTTCTTATCAGAATTAAGCAACAAAATGATAGATCTGTACTTACCTGACCAATGGCTGGGGGTTCCCTATCACCCTGCATTCTAGAGTAATGGGACTCCCCTCTGCTACCTCTTGGCTCTTCAGCTTTTGGGTGAACCGAGGAGGAGCCATTGACCCATCCATACTGATCTCACCAACCTGATGCTCATTCCCATCTATTTCCGACTCCATCTCTGGCTTGCCTTCAAGAGCAGCTCCTTGCTGCACCCCTGGAGAAAAGGATGCAGATGATGAAGAGGACTGAGCCTGCTGCATTGCCAGTTTATGGCTCTTTGGGGACAGATAGCCACTGTCAGGTGAGGAGGAGTCATCATCTTCCTGGTGATCAAAGCGGCTAGACCCTTTAAAAATAGAGGAGAGCTCCTCAATGAAGGTGGCAGCTCGGCTGCAGAACTCAGTGGTAGAAGCAGCTCGCTCATTGACCTCCAGACCTCCATGGACCAACCGAGGACGCTCCTGCTTGTACACAGGCATGCTAGACTTGTGGTTTGCTGGGGGTTCAGAGCCTGTACGGGCCTGAGTGGGTCTGTTGAGCTGAACGCTCTGACTGGACGTAACCTTGACAGGTGTAGCTTCTGCTGGATTTGAGGATGCCATTGTAGCGGTATTCTGTAGTGTGGTGCCTTTGGTTTGCAAATGAAGAGGTTGATTCTCTGTTGCGGTTAAATGCTGAGGGGTGGAGTTTACGGGAGAGGGTGGGGAGTGTGGTGCTGGCTCAAATTCTTTGGGTAAAGAGTCAGGAAGTGGCATATCAGAGACACCACAGGGATCACCTGCATCACTCATAGCTTCCCAAGCCAGGTCCAGACTGCGGTTAATCTCATCCTGACTTAGGAAGGCAGAGAGTTCCAGAAAGTCCCCATCTCCTCCCTCGAACTCCGCCAGGTAAACTTTGCCATCTGAGGATGCCTCCAAAAACATGCCCCTATCCCCATCCTGAGACACACCCCCTGGAGGACACGCTTCCTTTAGAAGCACTGAGTGGGGGAGTGTGTCATTCCAGCTCCCATCCTGCATCCTACAATGGACAACAACACACACAAACCAATGTTAATGTATACATTTGAACATTAAAATAAATACATTTGATATTCTTATATGAGATGGTCTCAAAATGTCCAACAAACACTGAATACAGACTCATACTGAGACCCAGCACTAACAGTAAGCGCACTCTTAGACCATTCGAGGGCAGTTGTTGTACAGTGACTCAGACATTCAGACATGCAGATGGGTATTAACAAAATATCTTTATGAGTCCAACAGTGAATCACTGGCATGCAACACTATGCCTGATCATTCTCTCTTACCATCATCCCATCACATGATTCGCTATTTCTTTTTCCTTATTTCTGTTTCCTTTAAATAATGAATGCATCACTGGCCGGCACAATCCTTTCCCATCTATGGCATCAAGATACCAATTCAGACAGGTGGATCTTTTGTGATCATTAACCTTTTGTGATCAATTCTGTTAATGAGTCTTTATTTATTTATCACATATACATATGCACAGTGAAATTCTTTTCTTCGCATACCCCAGCATGTCAGGAATCTGGGGTCGGAGCGCAGGGTCAGCCATGATACAGCGCCCTTGGAGCAGAGAGGGTTAAGGGCCTTGCCCAAGGGCCCAACAATGGCAGCTTGGCAGTGCTGGGGCTTGAACCTCCGACCTTCCAATCAGTAACCGGGAGCCTTAACTGCCAAGCCCACCACGGGTTACATTCCAAATCGATCACTTGTGCAAAAAACAGACACACTTGTGCAAAAAACAAAAACAGATCTCTCTCCCAAACATATCAAGTGTCTGAGAGAACTTGTATCATGTATTCATATGTGTATGCACTTAGTCCTGTCAAAAATGGTGTACATTTGTTCAAAGTTCAAAGATGTGTTTATATGACACTCAAGTCGCTTCCCAGTTACTGCCTGCCCTAAATATATAGATATATAGATATATAGTCTGAGCAAGAGTCCTAAAACAATCACACAGTTACTATAGTTGTATTTTAAGAGTTAGATATGGATCCTACAGCAGATTTCCACTGATCAAACATCTGATTCTAAGAAGTTTGATTAATACAAGCCCAGGGGTTAATCGTGTGTGTGTGTGTGTTGGGAGCGAATGTGATGGTGTGACATTCTCTCTGTCATGGCGACCTGGAGGCCAGCTGTTATTTTTAATCCCTGAGGGGTATGTTTCACAGCTTCAAACTCTTACACTCCAACAGATAAAACACACACACACACACACACACACACACACACACACACACACACACTTTTTAAGCCCTGACCCTATTATTTAAAATGGAAATGTAAGCATCTCTGTGGAATTACTTAATAATTCATACTGCAGTGCAAAAACAGATCAACACCTAATCAACATGCTAGAAGCGGACATTGACAAATCACCTCGTGTTGTTCATGCTTTCAGTGAATGCACAATGGATTTTTTTTAAATAACGTGTGAATATTTAAATAGTTCTATCTTAATACACATCCATAATTCATTTCTTATAAACTTGCAGCTGAACAAATTAAAACGTCTACTAATCACGTAAAGGACTATCAGTCATTCAGTAGAATTACACCTGAATATACTTCAGTGATAAAATAACAAATCTAAAATCTGTATCTTGTTAGTATTTGACCTAAAAATTGGAAATATCCTTCTTTTTTTTTTTACCTTCAAGTATTTTTCCACAAACTTCTGTCCCACTTTGTCTGAGTCCAGTTTTTCTGAAGTTAACGTCTATCAGTCAGGTAAAACAGAGGATTTACCCCCACTAGTGATTATGTCTTGGGGTTTGTTTTTTTCTCCCTCTCTCTCTCTCTCTCTCCTGTTTTCTGTAGTCAAGCTTTTACAGCGAGCTGGTTAGCGTGCTGCGCAGTGGATGAGGGTGGCCTGCCGTCCCACCTGTCCTGAGCTCTGACTGCTCACCCGGCACCGCTATATTTGGCCCACTGGCTCAGGTTTCACAGCCAGAGAGAGGGAAAGGAAAAGATAGAGAGGAAGCAAGAGAGAGAGAGGTGGCTCCTTACCTCTATCATCACAGATATGCTGTCCTGTTCACAGAAGACTATGAAGAATGTTTTTTTCAGCATAAACACCTCTGTACTCACATAAAAACACAAACACATAGCTTTCCTATTTCTTTTAAAGAAGTTGTAACTTTAAGGGGTTACACAACTGTTTGATGGTCCTTTATTCCTCATTCAAGCATAAAGTGTTTATAGATGTGATAACTCTCCAGCAGAACCTGACTGGACAAAGCACTGTGACGTTGTCGTAGGTTTACAGTAATGTTGCATTGTAAGTTTTTAAAATCAAAGCCAATATTTTTAAACACATGAAACAACTTGAGAATAAAATGGTAACATGTTTTGGGTCTAGTTAGTTAACGACATTTAACTATCTAGTTCTGCGTCTATTATCACACTACAGTACAACATCCAACCATCCATTTTCTATTCCGCTTATCCTACACTGGGTTGCGGGAAGCCTGGAGCCTATCCCAGGGGACTCGGGGCACAAGGTAGGGAACACCCTGGACCGGGTGCCAGTCCATCGCAGGACACAATCACACACTACGGACAATTTGGAAATGCCAATCAGCCTACAGCGCATGTCTTTGGACTGGGGAGGAAACCACAAAACCCAGAGGAAACCCCCAAAGCACAGAGAGAACCGGCAAACTCCACGCACACAGGGTGGAGGCGGGATTTGACCCCCCAACCCTGGAGGTACGAGGCATACGTGCTAACCACTAGCATGATGTACAGTAAATCGAGCTGAAATTCTGAAATAAAGTTCTGAAATAAAGTTCCACTACATTTGGCCTCAGCTTTTACATTATTTTGTCATTATTTCATAAGACCGAGCAAGATCTTTTGATCCTTTACGAATTAAACTATTCAATACAGAGTATTTTCCTTTTCAGTCTGCATCGTACTGTCATTTAGACAGACACAACCGACCCTGATGTTATGCTATATCTTAAATTTCTCCTAAATCTAGAACACTAAACAACATCTGAATTCCTAACATGAAGCTACAAATCCATTTCAAAGCAATGAACTGCATTACTGAAATGATGTGGTAGTAAAAAATGGGACAAAGCTTTAAGAAATTACTTTGTAAATATGGAAATGTTAGCCACATTGCTATTTGCTCTTACACCTAAGATGCCAAGACCATAAATGAGTTCTGTGTGTTTATGTCCATAAATATTATATAGCCATAAAATAGTGACTAAAACCTAGTGAGAGTTCTAACAGATATAAGTCATAAAATCACACACTGAATATAGCATCGCACCAATGACTCATTTACTAAAGACTGATACGAGCCTGAAACAACACACTGCTTTCAGCACAGCACAAACACAAAGTATATATATATATATACACACACACACACACACACACACACACACACACACACACACACACACACATATATATATATATATATATATATATATATATATATATATATATATATATATATACACACACACACATATATATCTAACTACCATATTTCCTTTTGTTATTCTTATTTATTATTGTCTACTAAATCCCAATTCACCTGCATCCTTTAAAATATCCTCATTGGCATTCTGCTATGCTCAGAGCCAGTGGTTCTTTCTCCAATTTGAAAGAACTTTGTGCTGACTGACATTAAGCCAGTTTTTAAACTTAGAAGGGGAAACGGGAGCCGGTCTGCTGTTTAATGATGGCTGACTACTTGCAGAGGTGCTTGGAAGTGATTGCAGTCTGTGTGAGTCTGAGAGCAGCAGCAAGGCTCTATTTAAGGGCCCTTATCATATTCGCTGCTGAATGTCTGACAGCTCGGAGCTATTCCCGTTTCCAAACAATCCACTGATTACAGTTAAGCCATTCTGACTGGATACAGAGGAATATCTACCACAAGAGGTTAATCACAGCATGACCATGATCACAGACTAACACTGTGCGTTGCAAAGGGCCTCATTTATCAGGCTGGATACCAATTGGTTTTATTGAAAACTGATTAGTACGAGTCTTTACACAAGAAAATTGGAATTCATGAAAATTACATTCTATTACATTCGAGAAAGAATTTTTTTTTGGTATCCTACTCGTGCTTTTGAGCGTGTGTAAATATAGGCATAAGAAGACTAACTAATGTACTGTAATCCTCAAGTTCACTGACTTCAAATCACATCATTTGTACGGATTACTACGGAAACCCTAAGCGGCCATGCATTATTACTTTTTGTTGCTTTCTTGTGATCTCGTCATAACAAAAGTTGTTTTCTCGTGATCAGGACTTAATTTAAGTTGTTTTCTCGTGATCACGACTTCATTATCTTGTCATCTGGACATTACAAAAGTTGTTTTCGCACGATGTAATTTTATTGTGAGAAAATCTCGCACTTTGTGAATGGGACTGGTAGGGAGTCTTTAAAGGGACATAGTAGTGGAAAAAATTGGGGATAGGAACAAAAACTTTTCTTTCTTTTTTTTAACTTTTGCGTTTCCCCGAGTTTTGCCTTCTCTCGCAAACCCTGTTACTAGTTCGGCCAAACACTTCTTGCTTATTTTACCGCTGGTAGTGGTTCAGACAGCTCCGTAGGTTCACAATGGAGCGTTTCATAGTTTTATTTTGAACTTGGACTCAAATATAAAGAAATGCGGTCTGTGCTTAGTTCGAGGCACGGTTTTGACGTAAATGAAAAACACCAAAAAAAAGGATACTACGCGAAAAAGCATTGTTTCGACGAAAAAAAATCTCAGGTGATGCTGTGAAGATACAAGCGCGAACCACCGCGCAGAAGTCTCTCGCGCGAACACAGGTTTCGCGAGAGAACACAACAGGTAGGCTATCTTTGCGAAGGAACGCAAAAGTTTTGCTTTTTTTTGGTCCCCCATCTCATTTTTCCACCACCATGTCCCTTTAGGGGCTCCGTAGTATTCCCACATTGTAATGTATAAAGAATGAGGTTCCGAGTTAACACATGTCATGAACGCAATATAAAAACATAAACAACGTTTCCTGGACGTTTTCGCCTTTTAGTTGTTTGTCCGTTTTCAGCTTCCGTAACTAGTGCTTCACTAGCAGGTAAAGGAGAACTCTGATTGG
Source organism: Ictalurus punctatus (assembly GCF_001660625.3). Lineage (NCBI taxonomy): Eukaryota > Metazoa > Chordata > Actinopteri > Siluriformes > Ictaluridae > Ictalurus > Ictalurus punctatus. The sequence continues at coordinate 12,183,146 of NC_030440.2, read as the reverse complement.
TCAGCGGCCACCGTGCGCACTATTTCCCGGAAGTCTCAAAACAAAGCGCCAACTTGTTCCACATAATAGAAGAAGAAAATGTCAGAACAGCAGTTCAAATGATTTAGTTTATGAATTAGTGATCTCTCGTGTCGATGTGCTGTGAGTGTTCGGTAACAGCGGTGTCTCTCTGACTGCCACACTGCCAAACACGGGTAATATAGCTAGCACGGAGCTACATTCGTAAGGAAAGTTTCTGTGTTGTGAGTTTGGTTCCGTCAAAAGGGTTCAGCATGCGAGCTTTCAGACAAGTGGGAGAGAAGCAGCTCCCCAACCCCGTCCTCTACATGGCCTGGTCTCCAAAGAGGGACCTTATAGCTCTGGCTAATACTGCCGGCGAGGTGAGCAACACATATAATATATATTATATGTATTCTTCTTATGTCCTTATATTACTGCAGTTAATGTTATATTACAGCCTCCTAAAAGTATGTGGACACCTGACCATCACACCCATACGTGGTTCTTCCCCAAACTGTTGCCACAAAGTTGGAAGTAAACAATTGTATATAATGTCTTTATATGCTGTAGTACTACAATTTCCCTTCACTGGAACTAAGAGGCCCAAACCTGTTCCAGCATGACGATGGAAAAATCCACCCCAAAATCTAGTGGAAAGCCTTCCCAGAAGAGTGGAGGATATTATAACAGTAGAAGGGGAATGAATCTGGAATGGGATGTTCAACAAGCACATATTAGTGTGAAGGTCAGGTGTCCAAAAGCCGTTGACCATACAGTGTGCCGTATCAGTTTGTAGTACATGCAAATATCAGGGTTTCTTTTAGAAATCTGTCAACACTGGAAAACGATGGGATGTCAAGTCACTAAGTATTTCAAGCTACAGAAATGTTGTACCATGATTCTTTAAGGTGTTTCTACAATCAGCGATATTTGTCATGTGGTATATGTAGGTTTGCTCACTTCCTGCAGTGCTGTAATTAAGATAAATAAATAGATAGATAGATAAACCTTTCAATGGCCTATATAATGTCTACAAAATATTTTTAAAACCGTATTATTTAAAAATAGTTTTATTTATTTAACATTTTTTTAAAAATAAATAAATAAATATTTAACACTGAAAATGGGGAAAAAAGTCAAATCTAAAAGCATTTTATAATTTTAAAACAAACAGTTTTAACATCAAATCAGCTGCTTTGTGGGTGGGTGGGTGAATAGATAGAAAGATATAGATAGAAAGATATCACAATATTCACAATCCAGATAAAATGTATTGTGGCATAATTTAACACAATATTACATAGTCAGATCTCTCGGCACTGTGTTTAATAGACAGTAATATATAGAGCATTTAAAGAAAATTTTACTGTCTGTAACTGACCTGATTTGTTTTTACTTTGCAACTCTTTTGAATCCTCGATTTCAGCTTCTGCTGCACAGGCTTGCTAACTTTCAGCGTGTTTGGAGTTTAGCGCCCAACGAAAACACAGGAAGAGAGATCACATCCTTGGCCTGGAGGCCTGATGGCAAAAGTAAGCTTGTTATGGTTCTACATTTCAAATCTTTTTTTTTTTTCTTTTCCCTTCAGGATGTAGAATATGTTTTCATGTTGGCAAAGCCTGATACACACATTTGTAAAGTGTTGCGCTGATCCGATACATCAGTGCATCAGTGTCAGGGCAAATACTTACAGAAGCTGGATTTGACTTATTTGACTATTGACGAATTTCCGATCTGAGTTCCTGACATCGGATGTTTCCGGTGTTGACTGACGCAACGCAGATCTTGGACTGGAACTAGAACAGACCTAACAGGCTGCTATTGTGCCTCAGATGTTTTCTATCATGTTACAGCTTGGTTGTAACATTGCGTCAGTCTCAGATCAGTAACCTGGATGCACATGCTTGCAATCCATTGTTCTCACAACGCAAAAATCCTTCCTCTGACACGGAATAGTTATTCATGTCAGAATTCAAACTCGGGCAACATCCACCTTTCCGAATTGTCTGACATCACAGCAAAATGGCGGCATGCACACAGCCATGGGTAAACCCTTTGCGTTTCAAATTTTCTATTTGATGACGCACCTGATTTTACTTGATGGGTAGCTACTGTGGTGTGAAATCGTGTTTTAACAGCTTGGAGAGTTTATTTACAGTGCTGTGAGAAAGAATTTCTTCTGTTTTTCTTCTTTTTGTGTATATCTCATACTAAATAATTTTATTTCTTCAAACGAAATAAAACATAAAACAAAGGCAACTCGAGTAAACACAAAATACAGTTTATGTTCATTATTTTATTGGCGCAAAAAAAATTATCCAACACCTATCACCCATGTGAAAAACTAATTGCTCCCTTAAATTTAAAATCTGGTTGTGCCACCTTTAGCAGGAATAACTGCAAACAAACGATTCTGATAACTGGAGATCAGTCTTTCACTTACTTCTAGGACTGGGACTTACTCCTATGTTTTGGATCACTGTCTTGCTGCATAATCCAGTTGTGCTTGAGTTTCAACTTATGGACTGAAGACTGGACTTTCTCCTTTAGGATTTTCTGGTAGAGAGCAGAATTCACATTTACCGCAATTACAGCAAGTTGCCCAGGCCCTGAAGCATCGACGCATCCCCACACCATCACACTTCCACCACCATGCTTGACCTTAGGTATGATGTTACGCCAGATGTAACGGGACCCCTGTCTTCCAAACAGTTCCACTTTCAACTCCTCGGTCCACAGAACATTCTCCCAAAAGGTTTGAGGATCATCAAGGCATGTTTTGGCAAAATTCAGACAAGCCTTAATGTTCTTCTGGGTTAGCGGTGGTTTTCACCTCGCCACTCTTCCATGGATGCCATTTTTTCCCGGTGTCTTTCTCATAGTGGAGTCATGAACAGTGACCTTTATTGATGTAAGAGAGGCCTGTAGTTCCTTTGATGGTGTCCTTGGCTCTTTTGTGACTTCCTGGATGAGTAGTTGTTGTGCTCTTGGAGGAATTTTGGAAGGTCGGTCACTTCTGGGAAGGTTCACTGCTGTGCCGAGTTTTTCCATTTGGAGATAATGGCTCTCACTGTGTTTCTTTGGAGTCCCAGAGCTTTTGAAATAGCTTTGTAACCCTTCCCAAACTGATGTATTTCAATCACCTTCTTCCTCATCATTTCTGGGATTTCTTTCAACTTTGGCATAGTGTGTTACTGGGTAAGACCTTTTAACCAACTTCATACTGTTGAAAAAGTTCTATTTAAGTGTTGATTTGATTGAACAGGGTTTGCAGTAATCAGGCCTGGTTGCATCTAGTCCAGCTGAACCCCATTATGAATGCAGTTTCATAGATTTGGGGAATTAGTAACTACGGCGGCAAATACATTTTCACACAGGCCCAGTTGGTATTGGATAATTTTTTTTGCTTCAATAAATAACATTATCATTTAAAAACTGTATTTTGTGTTTACTCAGGTCACCTTTGTTTTACCTTAGACTTTGTTTTAATTTCTGAAACAATTTTGTATGAGATACACACAAAAACAGAAGAAATCAGGATGGGGCAAATACTTTTTCACAGCACTGTACATTATGTAATATAATTCTGTTCATTTCAACGAAATTTTACGAATGTGATTAAAAACCATTGTTAAAGATACACTGCGTGCGACTTTGATCAAGACAGTCGATCGACATTATAGGTCAGTACATGTTGTCTCTCTCTTTTTTTTTTTTTTAATCGCAGAAATAATTAATGTAGATCTTATTAATATATTTTGTCAAATTCAGAGACCAGGCAAACAAATATGATCTTGTTCCCTCTGAGTACAATGAATTGCAGTAACAGAGCTCTGATATGGCTGTAATATTTTAAATAACAACGTGTCACTGGTGAATCTGTAACGTGTGTGTGTGTGTGTGTGTGTGTGTGTGTGTGTGTGTGTAATGTCGTTATTGACAGTCTTGGCGTTCAGTGTGGGCGACACCAAGCAGGTTGTGCTGTGTGATGCTGAAAAGGCGGAGATCCTCCACCTGTTTCCTGTTGACTGCCCCGTGTCCTGCATGCACTGGATGGAAGTGCAGAGTGACAGCAAGTGTGTCTTATCTGTGATTCATAATAATGTCTATTCATGAGCGATTTCTTTAAATATATGTATATAATTTTTAAAGATTCACTCTTCATTTCACTTGGTTTAAAGCCCATCGTCATCATCCAGCGATACGGAGGATGAGTCAAATCGTTTCCTACCCAAGCTACCAACGTTACCCAAGAGGTCAGTCTGGACGTCAGGGTCGGAGCTGTGTTTTGTTGCCTGTGCTCTGATGAATAAGCGTTCTCAAGTGTCTTGCGTTCTGTGTTTTCAGCTACAGCTCATCATCGAAGATATTTAGGTGGGTGGATGGAATATGACAGAATTGACACCACTTCTGTTGCGCAAGTAAGGAGTAAATTACAATGGGGCACGCAGTTCTAAGAAAAGAATCAACGTTGGTTGGAGGGGGGTGACATGTCACCACCCAGGACTTGCTCATTTCCTCTAACTACACGTAAAAGAACCAGTGCTTCTTATTATCCGTTTATAGTTACCTTTAAAACTAGTTAGTTCCTGTTATCACGTTCATCACGTATCATGTTCTTAACCTTTTTGCGAGTGCGACCCACTTTTGATAATGAGTCTTTATTGGTCACATATACAGTACAGCACTGTGAAATTATTTTCTTCACATATCCCAGTATGTCAGGAAGTTGGGGTCAGAGCGCAGGGTCTGCCATGATACAGCGCCCTTGGAGCAGAGAGGGTTAGGGCCTTGCTCAAGGGCCCAACAGTGGCAGCTTGGTAGTGCTGGGGCTTGAACCTCAAGCCTTCCGATCAGTAACACAGAGCCTTAACCGCCAAGCCACTACTGCCCCACTTTTAAGAAAGACATTGTTCTGTGACCACCCCCATGTTTCTCTATGTTAAATAACAAGTGTCTTTATATCTGTTTATTGTTAAATTTAAATTACGTCAGCATCCGCCATTAGCTCTTACTATAGAAACGATAGCATATTCAAGTATTCAGCTGTGCTTTCCTTTGCAGTGAAGAGAAATCTGATGAGGTCACTAACCTGCTTGGAGAAGTCAGGTCAGTGGTGTGGTGATATTTTATTTCCTGCTTTGGGTAACCTTGACTCCCTCAACGATGCGTGCTTATATGTGTTACAGGTTCAATATCCTGGTCGTAGGCGGGTCATCCGGATTTGTGGAACTTTATGCGTACGGCCTGTATAAGATCGCCACGCTAAAAGGGGTGCGACTTGGTCTCTTCTTCTTCTTCTACTCTCTGCTCCTCACCGTCTTTATCTCCATCACCTCACTTATTATGTCTTCAAGAATCTGCAGTACCGAAGATGAAAATACTAATCATTCTGGTCTATCTCTCTCAGATCAGCGGAACTTGCCGTAGTCTCTGTCTGTCCAGTGATCTCAAATCTCTCTCCGTAATAACGGAAATAAGATCCACAAACAGGAACTCTGAGATCCAGTACATCCAGGTAAGTGAAACACCATCTGGACCCAGTCTTCATAACCTGCAGTACCAACATTTTTGTTTGTTTTTAATATAGATAAGAGAACAGAACATTGTCCGACAGATTCGTAGATAGCAGATATTTCAAGGCTGTGTGTGTGCGCGTGCAAACATGATCAGAAAGTGATGTTAGTTGCCTGTATCTAAATGAAAAATGTTTATGATGTGTAGATGTGTAGAGCAGTATGTCAAAAATATCATATTGCAAATCTCAGAGGCTTTCTATGATGCACAGTATGTATCACGATATATACAGTGGGGTCCAAAAGTCTGAGGCAGTAGTTAAAATGCTTCTATTTTGCATTCTTTTCGAATTTAATTCAACAATTTTCATTGCAAATTCTATTATTGACAACAACATGAGTGAAAAGTAGAGTCTTTGATTCGAAGCTGTTTGATCTTTGAAAGTTTCTTAGTATTTAGTACGTCCCCTTTTTCGCTTTATTGACGGCGTGCACTCGACTCCACAAGTTTGTGAAAAACCCGATGATCCGTTTTAGATCAGATCCGCCGCAGTGTCGTCTGACCACGCGCTTCATTGGAAGAGGTTAGGTACGAGGAAAATCCGATCTTTCGTACAAAGTTAACATGCTCCGTAGAAACAGCACAAAATCTTGAATGTTAAATATTCAAGATATTTAGAACATTAAATTTCTTTGTTTTAAATATTTCAAAATTCTAAACCCTTCTATTTTTATTTATTTTATTTCCAATATTAAATAGATTTTCAAAGTGGTCTGAGACTTTTGGACCCCACTGTAGGTTTGATAACAACCCACGTCTTTGATTTGATACCTTGATTTGACATACTTTATTTAGCGTCTACTCAAATAAATGCGTTAAAAAAATTTAAAAATTCTATATGTAAAACATTTTTATTTTAAAAAATCATAATTAATGTCGAGTATTTGTTTCAAGTTATAAAAAAATTTAACACTGAAAAGGAGAGGAAAATAAATAAGTAAAATATTTGAACATTTTACAAGTCAGACAAGTGACATAATTTATCACGATATTGGCGTTATATTTTGTCATACCACAGCCAGTTGAATTCTCAAATCTGATTGGTCTGAAGGTGTGCGTTATTTTCTGGCTGTAACATAAATGACGGGTTTACATTAATGCACTCGTTCGAATATGTTAGCGTTTCTATAGTAACAGCTTGTACTCCAAGACTTGTACAGCCGACACTTTACATAGTCTAAGCTTATTAATTAAAGTATCTATAAAAATTAAAAATATGTTAAATAAAGTTGAGGGAGTCATACAGGCCATACTTACTTATTGCCCAGCCCTAATGTGTAGTCGTTTTAAAAATAGGATAGTTCATCCAGTTCAGCCTGCAGAGGTGTGGATTTGTGTAGACTGCAGTGTGGCTGATGGGTGATGACTGTGATTAAGTGGTGCTCAGGTACTTGCATCAAGATTATCTGAAGATGCTCCGTTTTCCTTATTTAGTTGGACACGGGACTGCTGTCGTCATGTCTCCCAGAGCTAACAAGGATGGCCCGCAAGTTCACACACATCTCCACCCTGATACAGGTTTGGGTTATGTTACACTATAACATGTAACATTATACTGTACAGTGGTACTTGAACCCTTTAGAAATTTTTTTATATATTCCTCAATAAATAAATGACCAATATTTTTCTCATATTTGTTTAATTGTCTGAAACCTGATCTTATTTGCTCTTTAAAAACAGTGAAGTGTGTGTGTGTGTGTGTGTGTGTGTATATATATATATATATATATATATATATACACATACATATACATATATACATACACACACATACGTACGTGTATGTATATAACATTATTATTTTAAATATTATTAATTACTTGGATATTCTCTTGTCTTTATTTGCATCTCTTGCAGTACCTGCGTCTGTCTCTCACCTGTATGTGCGAGGCATGGGAGGACATCCTCATGCAAATGGATCTCCGCCTCACCAAATTCGTCCAGGTCCAATAACGCTGTCTTTATGGCTGGATTATAAATATTCATCCCTGACATTTAAAAAATAAATAAATAAATTTATACACTTTATCTTAAAAATCTGGAGTACTGGAATGAGACACCTCTCCTGCTACTGCTGTTTTGCAGGAAAAGAATACAAGTACCCAGGTTCAAGATGAGTTCTTGGAGCTGTTGTTATGGGGACATGCCAGGTACCAACACTGTAGATCAGACACCTAAGTCTAATCTGCTGGTATCAATGTGGTTATATGTTGATTGGCTCATGTCCCACTCAGTTGGGTAGAAGAAGACTGCACTTTTGGCATATGTTTGAGTGATAACATGTACTAGCATACTCCAGCGTTAAATTGCAGAGCTCCTACATGAAAAGGAAATGTCGGCGTAAACGTGACTGGATACTGTGGCAGTGTAATTAAGTAATTAATTGCACTGTATAGTGTAGAGCTGATTAAGTAAGGAATAACACAACAGAAGTGAATTATTTTCGTCATTAACAGCACAGTCTGGAGTGTGTTATTTCGCTTATACTACAGCGATTACAGTTTTTAATTAATTAAGGAATGGCTCGTCACGTGTTTTAACTGTTTATAGTTAGATTTAATGTTGTTTAACGTCTGCGAGACAAGTTAGTTCCTATTATCACTTACTTTACAGCCGTGAGAAACATTCGTTCCCTCACCAGTCTCTCTCTCTCTCTCTCTCTCTCTCTATAGCACGTCCACCGTACAAGTCCCTGTGTATAAGCTGTTACTATAGAAACGTATTAGACGTAGACGTACAGTGACATATTAGAATGATCGCATTAATATAAATTTCTCCTTCACATTACAGCTGGAGCTACTGTCCAAACCGTGATGTTATACAAAAATAACACACACTTTCAGACCATTTGGATTCAAGTATTCAACCTCATTGTGATTTATAAATTTTTATATCGCACAAGCATAAGTTTGATTCAGGCAACTAATCCTGCTACAGAACTATTAACTAGACAGAGTTAAATAACAGGTCACTAACTACAATACAGTATTACAAAATTAAAAATGTGTGTTCGTTGCAGACAGACACAGAGAGGACCAGCACTATTGCATAGTTCATGTGGTACTTGAGACTACAATCGCCTTTCCTTTATAGTGTTAATAGTGTTGTTAGCCTGCATTGCTTTTGCTGTCCAACAGAGGGCAACATGTGACAGATACACACAGCCACGCAAGTGCATTTTGAGGGTTTTTTTTTTTCTTTTTCAGCCCTGAATTGCAAGCTCTTCTCATGAATCAGCTGACAGTCAAAGTAAGTTTGGAGCATTTTATGTTCTTTGCCACATCAGTTGTTTTTTTCTTCTTCTTCTTTCACACAATGCATGAACTCAGGACTGTGAAAGAGTAAATATTTGATCAGTTGTCTGTAAAAGTCAATTCTTTCACATACTAACCTTGTTTATGTGTATTTTTGTGTTATTTTGCTACTGAAAGGGCTTGAAGATGTTGGGCCAGTCCATCGAGTCGTCCTACTCAAGCATCCAGAAACTGGTTATCAGTCACTTACAGAGGTATAATGCCTTTGCAGTAACAGGAGAAACAAATACAGTGACCTCCACTAATATTGGCACCCTTGGTAAATATGAGCAAAGAAGGCAGTGAAAAATTGTCTTTATTGTTTAACTTTTTTGATCTTTTGTTAATAAAAAAAAATCACAAAAATACTCTGCTCTCATGGATATCAAGCAACTGCAAACAAAACACTGGTTTATAAAAAATCTTTGTTAAATATTGTGTGCGCAAAAATTATTGGCACCCTTTTAGTCAACACTTTGTGCTACCTTCCTTTGCCAAGGTCACAGCTCTGAGTCTTCTCCTATAATGAGAATGCATGGAGAATACATGGCAAGGGATCTGAGACCATTCCTCCATACAGAATCTCTCCAGATCCTTCAAATTTGGAGGTCCACACTGGTGGACTCTCCTCTTCAGTTCACCCCACAGGTTTTCTATGGGTTTCAGGTCAGGGGACTGGGATGGCCATGGCTGCACCTTGATTTTATGGTCAGTAAACCATTTTTGTGTTGATTTTGATGATGTATGTTTTGGATCATTGTCCTGCTGGAAGATCCAACCACGGTCCGTTTTAAGCTTTCTGGCAGAGGCAGTCAGGTTTTCATTTAATATCTGCTGATATTTAATGGAGTCCATGATGCCATCTATCCTAACAAAATGTCCAGGTCCCCTGGCAGGAAAACAGCCCCAGTAGTGTCTGGCAAGCTGAAGACGCTTGAGGTTTTTTTTGGATGAGAGTAGAGGCTTTTTTCTTGAAACCCTTCCAAACAAGTTTTTGGTGATGTAGGTGACTTTGGATTGTAGTTTTGGAGACTTTCTGACCCCAAGACACAACTAACTTCTGCAATTCTCCAGCAGTGATCCTTGGAGATTTTTTGGCCACTCAAAGCATCGTCTTTATAGTGCGCTGAAACAATATTGACACACGTCCAATTCCAGGTTGATTCATAACATTTCCAGTTGATTGGAACTTCTTAATTATTGCCCTGATGGTGGAAATTGGCATTTTCAATGCTTGTGCTATTTTCTTATAGCCACTTCCCATTTTGTGAAGGTCAACAACCTTTTGCCGCACATCACAGCTATTTTCCTTGGTCCTACCCGTTGTTATGAATGACTAAGGGAATTTGGGCTATGTGTTACCTCATATTTATACCCCTGTGAAACAGGAAGTCATGGTTGAACAATTTCCTATTCCTAGTCACCCAGGCGTACTATTTATATCTTTTTTTTTTTTTTTTTTTTTGGGCGGTAAATATCAATGGGAATAGAGTATTTTTGTGAATAAACTTTTGATCTTTTGTTCAAAACAAACAATAAAGACAATTTTTCATAGCCTCCTTTGCTCATATTTACCAAGGGTGCCAATAATAATGGAGGACACTGTAAGTAGCTTAGCACATTGCTTAAGTGGTGGCACACCAATTTTACTTTGAGTTCTTCATGCATGCACCTAGGCTATCCATCCATCCATCAATCTATCACCTCCCAATTCCCAACCTATTACACAGCTCTCCCGTGCACAGCTACCAACACGCTTCCTCTGAGACACATGAAACCAGCCAACCACATCTTTTCGAGCTGCTGCTCATGCTGTATCACAGGGCAGTGGAACACACTCTGAGGAAATTGCTGTCAGCCTTCTTCCACATACATGAGCTCACAGGTGCCTGCAATTGGCATGTATCATTATTATTGACAGGACAGAGAGTAATACTGTTCCTTCCCACTCAGAAAGCACTGCTTATTTTGCTGATGGCTGTGGCATTTTGTTTATTTATTTGTTTGTTTGTTTGTTTTACACTTCGAACTCTGCTGTGTTCAGGAGCATTATTATCAGCTTTTTTTTCCCGTTTCTTAGTAAACTCTGAAGATTTAACAGTGTGAATTCTCCTTGTCAGTGGTTCCGAGGCTTTGCTGTATCATCTGAGTGAGGTGAAAGGCATGGCTTTGTGGAAGCAAAAGTTTCAGCCTCTTGGTCTGGACCCTGCAGCTATAGAGGGTAAAGGGGACATCAAAATGTATTCATAGTAGCAATGTATCAACACATCTGATGTGCAAATGGCATCGAAATCAAGGAATAATTTGTATTGTGCTTTAAAAGACAGCACTGTATACTTTTGTGTGTCTTCTAGATGCCATCACAGCAGTAGGCTCCTTCACACTAAAGGCTAGCGAACTCTTACAGTAAGTCTCAGCACAACTGCCACCACATGATCCTCTACTTATGCTGTGCATGAAAACGTGCTTGTAAATGTGTCATAAACTGTTCATCATTGAGCACTCCATTTTGTGTGTGTGTTTGTGTTTTCTTTCTAGAGTGATCGATAAAAGTATGAAGAATTTTAAGGCCTTTTTCCGATGGCTCTACGTCGGTAAGACTGGAACTGTCCGTTTTGTGTGTGTGTGTGTGTGTGTGTGTGTGTGTGTGTGTGTGTGTGTGTGTGTGTGTGTGTGTGTGTGTGTGTGTGTGTGTGTGTGTGTGTGTGTGTGTGTGTGTGTGTGTGTGTGTGTGTGGTTTTTTTTTTTTTTTTTTTTTTTTTTTTTTTTTAAATCCTAAAAAATGAACCATGACCGAATTTGTGTCATCAATGTAATCATGGGTTTGTTTGTTTGTTCCTGATAAGCAATGCTCCGTATGTCAGAAGATCATGTCCCAGCAGAGCTAAACAAGGTGAGAAACCGAGAAACGACTCCGTGAGAACAAATGCAGGAAAGTCTGCGATAAAATAAGTGCAGTTTAATGGGAGGAGATGTGTTTTTTTTGTTTGTTTTTTTTTGGGTGGGGAGGGTGTTTAGGTCAGTTGGGTGCAGGATAATATATAGTATGAGCAAATAATATATGCATGGTGGTCTGTGAAAACCTGTCGGATGTTGCTGTAGCTGAATTTTGGAAAAACGGACAAAAATGAAAAAAACAATCTGGATTTGAACAAAATAAAAATAATACACTTAGACATTTACAGTTGAGATCATACATTTCCATACCCCTTGCAGAATCTGCAAAAAATAAGAGGGATCACAAAAATTGCTTTTTTTTTTTTTTATTTAGCTCTGCCCTGAATAATCTATTTCACATAACAGATGTTTACATATAGTCCCACAAAACACAATAATAACTGAATTTACACAAACGAACCAGTTCAAAAGTTTACATACCCTTGATTCTTAAGACTGTCTGTTAAGAATTACATGGCGAGATTTACTTTGAGATTTTAGAAATAGACTTTAATGACATCATGTGTTTATGTTTTGTGATAGATGTTCATGAGTCCCTTGTTTGTACTGAGCAGTTAAACTGCCCACTGTTCTTCAGAAAAATCCTCCAGGTCCTGCACATTCTCTGCTTTTCCAGCATCTTCTGCATATTTGACTCCTTTCTAACAGTGTCTATATGATGCTGAGATCCATCTTTTCAAACAGAGGACAACTAAGGGACTTCACTGATACTCAAGAAGGCAACACGATACATTAAGAGCCAGGGGTGTGTAAACTTTTGAACAGGACGATCGGTGTAAATTATTATTACAGTGTTTGTTTTCCCACTGAACAGAGAGAAACTTTTACCTCAGGTGATGTGATGAGACCGAGACTGGTGTAAGTGATGATGAGTGAAAGCAAGAACTCGTTTCCCAATTTTAACTTATAATTCCTTCAAATCTGACCAAATTTTTTCCACAAATAGATTGGGTTATAAATATAGAGGTAGATGGGGCGTCTTTCTGTGAAGCAGGGACATAATCTTTAAAAGTGAATTCCACCCTTTTCACTTTCGGGGTAAATGTTTAATAAAATGTCATTAACAGCACTATGTCAATGACAGACATCGTCACAAAACACAGGAATTTCTGTCATAGATTTAATTTGAGATTTTAGAAATAGACTTTAATTTTTTTTTTAATGCCTGGTTCTGTGCAATAGAAAGGCATTTGAGTTCAGGATAACGTCTACTCGTCAGAATTGTATATTGTTGCGAGTGTGAAGGATTTCTCCAGACCATCACACACGTTTTATTGTGGATTTTAATTGTGTTTACATTGAAATAAATTGAATTGTGTGCACTCATCCTGCTAATTGTGTCCCCAGATGACCCAGAAGGACTTGGCATTTGTTGCTGATTTCCTGTCGGAGCATTTCAGTGCTGTAAGTATTGAAGTAATGCAAGTACTTTAGCAAGCATTAATGCATTTCTTTATGAAGTACTGTGCTGTCAGCATGGACTGTTTGTCGTGACAGAATGAGGAGCTGTTTGATCGGAAAGGGAAGTACTTCAACGTGGAGCGAGTGGGGCAGGTGAGGACCAGACGGGCGAGTGTGTGTCTATGTATGGGTGTGTGTGTGTGTGTGTCCTGAAGGTTATTTGGCACAACTGTATTTTCTTGATTCTCCTTACTTAAGTAGGGTTCAAGGATTTAAAAATGCATCCATATTTTGCATGTGTGTGTGTGTGTATGTGTGTATGTATGTGTGTGTGTGTGTGTGTGTGTGTGTGTATATATATATATATATATATATATATATATATATATATATATATATATATATATATATATATAATATAAATTTTTTTTTGTTATTTTACTATTAATGTTCTAGTCCAGCTTTAGCTTTTTACACAGTGAGGCAGACATTATCATTCTTCCCCCCACTAGTATCTGAAAGACGAAGATGAAGATTTGGTGTCTCCCCCAAATATGGAGGGAAATCACTGGGTGACATTTGTTAAGCAGAGCACACACCTGAAAGGTAAAGAATGTTCTTTTCTGATGAACTACTCATGTACCCATGCATGTTTATGCAGGTATCCAGTCAGCCAATCACGCGGAAGCAGTAGCACAGTGTGTAAAATCATGCAAATGCAGGTTAAAGGCTTGTGTGTTCACATCAGAAGGGGGGGGGGGGTGGTTGGGTGTTGGGGGGGGGGGGGGGGTGGTTGGGTGTTGGGGGGGGGGGGTGGTTGGGTGTTGGGGGGGGGGGGGGGGTTTGGGGGGGGGGGGTGATGCTGCTAGGGATTTTCACGCGATATTTTGATGTGAATATTTTAAAAGTGCAATAGGTAAGATTTTGTTTTGTTTGGTTTTTCATGATTAGGTCTCTAAATAGTTAGGCAAGTTCGACATTTCCATAATTCCCGTCCATGTTCATGAAGCACCACCCCTAGGACCTTAGCCGGCCTGTGGAGTACAGTACTGTAGAATGTCTATAAAAGGACTGACTGGCAAACACACAAGCATTCCAGATTGGGTTTTCTCAACGACTTTATGAACTTTTGCTAATGCTGTGCCTTAACACTTGTGGTTTATGTATTTATTTATTTATTTTTTAAATCATGTTGTACATGTTTTCCAGGTTAGTTGGAATACAAGTAAGGAATAAAAAATATAAAACATTTATTAAAAAATCTAGTACTGCATGTTTAACTGAAGCCTCTTGACTTTTTTATGCATGATTTTATTTTTTATGTGGATAATTGTATGAGCAGGTGTATTGGTGTACCTAATAAAATGAATGTCATTATGATTAAAGAAAGGCATGAAAATAAATAGCTAAATGGAGAAGTATATAAATAGATGATTTTAGGCAGTTAGGGTTGGGTGGGATTAGTGTTTGGGTCTTCTTCGTTGTGAGATGTCTGCTCTTTTGTAATTTTTTTTTTGTTTGTTTGTTTGTTTGTTTTTTTTTGTTTTGTATGTGTGTGTGTGTGTGTGCACACAGAGAGCCCACTGCTGTTTCCCACCTACCCACAAAAGTCTCTGCACTTCGTGAAGAGGTTGATGGAGGGCTCCATTGACCTCTGTCTGCAAAAACCAGCTGTAAATCCATAACTTATAACACACACACACTCTCTCTCTATCTCTATCCCCCTCTCCCTCTCTCTCTGTCTCTCACTGTGTCACACATGCATATCTTCAGGATTCCCAGGTTATTAGATTTGTGAATTTTATCACATGCATTAAAAAGGTCTCGGCTCTTCGTGCCTGAGCTGACGATCCAGATTACACACAGGCGTTGTTTTTATTCCTCTCATTAACGTTCGCCTCTGAGTTACTGCTGAGTCAGGTGTGTGTCTGTGTGCTCTTTGGATTCCAGTCAGGCAGAAGGAACCAGAATGATTTGACCATCCTCTCTCACACACACATACGTACACACAAACCTGTTCCAATTCTTCGTCTTTCCCAGTCACATTCTATCTATCTTTTCGTTCCACTCACCTCTTCATATGAGTTACGGTTTCCCCTCACGTCCTCTAGGTTTATTTCTAATCTAAAATAAATGTTTAGCTTTTAACTTGTTCTGGTTCTTTCTGTTTGCTGTTGCCACTATTGAAACTGAATACTGATTCTGAACACGTGTTTGGTTTTGTTGATGTTTGTTTTTGTTTTTTGTCAGGAGGTGATCGGGAGTTCAGTGAAGCAGGCCGTGTGTTTGCGGCTGTACTCAGTGCCTGAGAGGTAGCATGCACTGCTGTTTGACACTAATGTTAGCATTAAGGTTGTTTCTCGGACAAGAAATGAGCTGATGCGTACGCTTATGTCTTTCGATAGTTCCGAGAACACGCCACGGCTGTTTGAGCTTCCGTCACTGTAAGTGTACGCCAGTAACACCTTCACTGCTAATTCAGTGCCTAAACAAATTGTTATTGTGCTGCTTTTACAAAATGGCTTCTTATTACAGCGCTGCGATACTGAAATGTCTCGGACGATAATGAAAATGTATTTGGTTAATGCTGAAATCATAATTGACAATTCTTTAGCCAGCTTAGGAGTGAAATGGTTTTAACTTTTAAAAATTCCAGGACACTTATCATAAAATAGTAGGGGTATAACCCCGGTGTCCCTGTGAAATTCCCCCACTGGCCCCCTAATAATCCCCATCTCTGAATTAGCTACATCACTCTCTCCTCTCCACTAATAGCTGGTGTGGTGGGAGTTCTGGTGCACTACGGCTGCTGTCGCATCATCCATGTGAATGTGACACACTAGTGTGGTTGATGAGATTGTGTGAGCTGTTATGTCATTATTATGACTATTTTAATATTATGATGAAATTGGTTACAATTTTTACCCCCTCCCCCCCTCGGCAGATGGAATGATAAAAATGCTGGTATGCACTATGTAGTTTTCTGTATGCCAGAGATGTCAACTTCGAAAATCTGCATCCTGAGGAGGGCATCAGACCCAAACAGGTGCCTAATCTCTCTTCAAACAATAACACCTCTCCCTATACACACACACGTACACACACACACAATTCTCATACATACTCATTACTAAAGCACTGTGAAGTAAAGATAAAAATGCATGATGCTTACTTTGTTGGGGTTTTTTATTTATTTATTTATTTTATTTTATTTTTTTTAAAGATCTATCCAGAACGGTTTAGTGGCTATAGATTTAAACACTCCTCTCAACACCAGTGTTGATGATGAAGTACCTCTACCTGAGCATTCGTAAGTGTTATTCATGGTAAAAATATGTAGCAGGTGTACATTGAGTTTAAAGTAACGGATTAAAAAAAAAAACATTTCATTGCAGTGATCGCTCCTATAGTTGCCTTGATGCCCGTCTCTATGACGATGAGACGTTGACTGTGGTGTTGCAAGCCCAGGAAGATAATGAGAACAAGCTCCGCCTTCTGGCCCAGCTTCCTCTTGGCCCCGCCCTCAGCTGTAGGGAGGAGTTTAGCTGGGACCCTGCCTTCAGGTACCTCCCATCCAGTGTCAACTATATTGTTTGTTTACATCATCTGCTGATTGATTGATTTATTTTTTCATATAGACACAAATCTCAGTTTGTGCACATACTGAATCAGTTTAGGAAAAGTTACTTTATGCCTCCTACTATTTATCACAATTCAAGAGCGTTATGGTGTACCAAAATGTACTAGTCCACCAACTTATACTTGTTGACGTTGTAACTAATGTTACCCAGCTGGGAAGTCGTTTTAGCTAGCAAGAGCGCATTAGCCAGCCAGTTTGCTGACTGGTTTTTGTTTGTAGCTTTAGTAGTAGAAGCCCAGGTTGTGTTTGTTAGGTGTGTGTGTGTGTGTGTGTATAAATCACAGCATCTTATCTTTCCAGCATGTGTATTTTTTTTCACATTTTATGTACGCTGTTATTCTTTCACTTGCACCCATTAGATTAATCCACACCAGAGAATGGATTGTTCTGCAAGGTGATTTGCAGTAGCATATTTGTAAGAGCGTGGTTTTTCAAATCTCTGTCTTTAAAAATGATATACTGCTGCCTCAGTAGGGCATGGTTTAAAAAAACAAAACAAAAAAAAAACAGTGATGTGAAATTATATGTTAGTCCCAATCAAGTGCTTTAGTGATTATACTGTGTGGCACATCAAGCTGACTGTAGCGCTGTTCGATTGTGGACCAGGTTGGATCAGCAGAGCGGCGAGATCCCTGTACGAGGGCTGATGTGGGGAACTATGAGCCGGGATCTTGAGAACATGAAAGCCCAGTTTGTAGCTGTGAATGGCATCCGCAAAGTGTCCTGCGTGGTAAGCAGTTTCACTACTACATGTGTTTTAGATCTCGCGTAGTTACGAATCATTAAAGAAAATCATTGCACTTTATCTTAACAAAGTCGTTTAGGATATGAATTCCGTTCTGGATGTGTATCTTCATAAATAAAGGTCAATAACTCTTGTGCTTGTTTAATGAATTAGATATTAGAAGCATGGAGAGATTGCTGTTTAGTTATTACACATATAGATGTCGGATTAAAAGAGTTGAGAGTTGAGTTACACATTATATATACCTGTTATGAGCCTACTGGAACTACTTGAGTTACTTAATCATTTATTTGTGTTTGTTTGTATGAATAAATCCGAGGTCTGCAAATGCAAAGTAATTACTACATGCTAATGCTAATTAAACTAACTGTGCACGTTTTTCACTTGCTGAACTAGCTGAGTTCGAACCTGCGTCACGTCCGTGTGTTCGAGATGGACGTGGAGGACGAGGAGGAGGAAGAGAGGGCCGATGAGTCGCAAGATATCAGCTGTGACCGGGATGGACTGGTGGAAACATCGACCAATCAGGGAGGTGATGGAGAAGTGGAGGCATGTGAGGAGATGGGGGATGGGTCAGGGAACATCTTGGAACAGATTTCAGGGTCAGATACACTATGACCCTTTACAACTGAGACACTTTGTTCCTGACTCAGCCTAACACTGTCCTTATAACAAACCAACATCTGACTCATTAATGACAATTTAAGGTCAAGTAAAACATTTCACGTATGTTTGTAATAAATGTAGGTCATACTGAAATGCTGTGTGCACTTCTGAGAATAAAGCGATGTTTTTGAACATCTTGTACTTGCTTTTGCTTTTATGTCTGTCCGGATTTATATGGTGCAGTTGTTGTAATAGAGGAAGACTTAACTTATGGTGTAGGTATTAAAGCTCTCCACTTAGGAAAAAAAAAAAAAGTTCTAATGCTAAATTTGTTGTTTTTATTATTAATAATCAGTTTACTTACTCCAATAAGGAAGACTTCAGAATACTGTGCAGTATTCAGTACTGTGCAAATGTCTTAGGCACATGCGACGAAATGGTGTAAGGATCCAATCAAAAAATAAAAAAACAGCAGTCTCTGGTACAGTGTGTGCAGTTTTATAATGAAATGAGCTGCAAGTTTTATTCAGCATGTACCATGAACCAGCATGAACTAGCCACGGTTCTTCTGGAGGCTTTGACTGTCACGCTCGCTTCTTATTTTTGAGCAAGACCCAGCAGGCTTCATTATGTTTTTTGTCTGAAAGGTGTCACTTACCACTTAATACGCTGCTTTCTTTACTGGCCTACAAACATTTTCTGTAACATTAAATTTTGTGCTGGAAACGAATGTTTGGGAATCTATATTATTTTTGTGCTGACTCGATAATGTAAAGTCATAAAATAAAGTTGTATAACAATGTTTGTATTTAAAAATTATTTTAAAAATAGGGTGCCTAAAGCTTACACTGCAAAAAGTTTGTGAAAACCCAATCACACTCGTATGTGCTTGTTGAACATTCCATTCCCCTTTTACTGTAACAATAACCTCCACTCTCCCGGGAAGGCTTTCCACTAGATTTTGGAGCGTGGCTGTGGGGATTTGTGATCATTCAGCTACAAGAGCATTAGTGACGACAGGTACGGATGTGTGAGGAGGTCTGGGGTGCAGTCAATGTTCCAGTTCATCCCAAAGGTGTTCAGTGAGGTTGAGGTTAGGACACTAGAGTTCTTCCAATCCACCCTTGGCAAACTATGTTTTCATGGAACTGGCTTTGTGCACAGGATCATAGTCATGCTGGAACATGTTTGGGCCTCTTAGTTCCAGTGAAGGGAACTTGTTATACAAAGACATCCTGTACAATTGTTTACTTCCAACTTTGTAGCAGCAGTTTGAGAAAGAATCACATATGGGTGTGATGGTCGTGTCCACATACATTTGTTCATAAAATGTATATATGATACTAGAAATACTGTATGTGAATCCTTTCAGAATTATATAGCACTGATTTTGTTTATTTAATTACTGTCATTATATATTTAAGTGACTACAAAAGTGTGAGGGCAAACGTTTACATCTCCAATTGTTTATGGATTGGTTTTTGTTTTTTTGTTTTTTGTTTTTTTTAAAGGAAAAGGAAAAAAGCGCGTTCGCGTGAGCCGTCACTCCCAAAACGTGCTCGTTCCTGCTTGCCTGCGTGATGACGTAACATGTCAGCTTTTTCCGCTTTCCATAATTGGTAACTGACGGACGGTAAAGATGGCGACCAAGCCGCTCGTGTGTTTAACTACTAAGGAAAGATGACGGTCACACGCATAGGATCGTACTTTACAGCTGCGTCATTGTCGGTGTACAGTTAGGAGACTTTAGGACTAACACTTGGGCAGCTTGTTGACTTGTTAGGAAGCCATTTTGTCCGCGGCTGTAGCGCTCCTTCTTCCCGATGGAGGATATCAACTCGAACATCAACGCGGACTTGGAGGTGCGGAAGCTTCAGGACTTGGTCAAGAAGCTCGAGCAGCAAAACGAGCAGCTGCGTAGTCGCTCCGCGCTGCTGTCTTCGACCGGGGGCTTGGCGGGCAATGCCAGACCGCTGAGCGCCGGCTACGACTCGGGGCTGTCAGCGGGAGCGGTGGCGGCAGGGCTGGCGGGCTTCACCGGGGCGGGGTTCGGCGGCATGCGGGGCTTCGTTGGAGCGCCGCCGCTGGAGAACTCGCGCTGTTTGAGCCCCAGGCGCTCGTACCATGGCTCGTACGGATCGGCTTATGACTGCGACGGCTCTCCCGCTGCCACAAACACCGGCAGTAGCCCGTATTACCACCGCGAGTCTCTGGAGTACAACGAGGACCGAGAGTCCTCAGTGTTGGACGAGGTGGAGATCCTGGATCTCGAGGACATGGACTGTCTGAACGAGGACGAAGACAGCTGGTGAGTCAAAAAAAAACTGTGTGAGAGAGAGAGAGATCGAGAGAGATCACACCCTTAAATTCTTTTGGAGTTTAGCACAGCGGCTGTTTCCAGTCATCAAGCACAAGGAAAACAACACGCCAAAAGCATCACACTCCTGGGTCGGGGTTTCAAACAGATGACGTCATTAATGATTAGTTGGTGGTGCACTAGTTCATCTCTCCCTCCTTTATTGTCCTGTGTGTGTGTGTGCGTGCGCGAGCGTGTGCTCCTTTACCAATGTCACTTTCCTGAGCAGTCAGTTGCATGTGAAAGAGGCTGCAGTGAGCAACAGATATTCCTGAATATGTCCTGGTCTGGGGTTGATGTGAATTTTAGTCTGGTGTTCTAGCACCATGCCTCTGAAACTTGGTCCAGGGATCCTCAGGGGGGCTTATACTTGTTACAGTGATCAGGAAATCACAGCCTATTATTATTATTATTAAGTATTATTGAGCTGTTGTAGTTATTTATTCAGTTTTACAGGTCACAGGAATAATGTCACCTTATGTGTAATGACCTCTCATTCTAATTAAACGTGTTAAGTGAGTGGAGAGAGTTGAATAATACATAATTTAAAAAAAATAATAATTACATGATTGGGGGGAAAAAAAAGAGTGCCAAATTATTACTGGACATACTCTGATAATGTGCCTAATATCTAAATAATATATAATAATTTGTTTCTTTTAAAAAGTTTCATGAGTATACACTTGTCACAGACTATCAGCATGTCCTCGACGTACATAATCATACAGTGAAAATCCTCAGTGTTTTTCAACAAATCTACAACAAAGCTCTTCCAGTATTTGTCCAGTATTATCTTCCTGTGGACATACTGCATACGTTACACTGTCATCAATTCAACAAAACTCTAACCGTATAGGTTTAGTATTCAATATGTCCACTTTGTCCAAATCTGGGTAAATATTTCTTTCTTTTGTCGTGTTGAGAGAAAGACAGTTTCCATTACACATGTACACCGATCAGCCATAACATTAAAACCACTGACCAGTGAAGTGAATGACACTGATGGTCTCATTACGATGGCACCTGTAACGAGCAAGAGTAAGGATCTGAGTGACTTTGACAAGGGATAAATTGTGATGGCTAGACGACCGGGTCAGATCTACAAAACAGCAGGTCTTGTGAGGTGTTCCCGGTATGCAGTGGTTAGTACCTACCGAAAGTGGTCCAAAGAAGGACAATCGGTGAACCTGAGACAGGGTCATGGGCTCCCAAGGCTCACTGATGCGTGTGTGGAGCGAAGGCTAGCTCGTCTGGTCCGATCCCACAGAAGAGCTACTGTAGCACAAACTGCTGATAAAGCATGCTGGCTCTGATAGAAAGGTGTCAGAACACACAATGCATCACGGCTCACTGAGTATGGTACTGAGTCGCCACATAAGTTAATGCTCCCTGCCACACTGCAAAAATTGTTCAGGAATGGTTTGAGGAACATTCCAAAGAGTTCAAGGTGTTGATTTGGCCTCCAAATTCCCCAGATCGCAATCCGATTGAGCATCTGTGGGATGTGCTGGACAAACAAGTCTGATCCATGGAGGTCCCACCTCATAACTTACAGGACTTAAAAGATCTGCTGCTAACATCTTGGTGCCAGATACCACAGCACACCTTCAGAGGTCTTGGGGAGTCCATGCCTTGACAGCTCAGAGCACTTTTGGTGGCACAAGGGAGATGGGTTTAATGTTATGGCTGATTTTTTATATATATATATATATATATATATATATATATCTCAGCCATAATATATATGCGTACTATCCATGTGTTCATTAACAGTGGGTGGCTCAGCTCTGGATTCAACCATTTTCTTGTAATCTTTGCTATTTCACATTGTGCATGGGATTTTATTTTACAGTTAAAGTTTCAGACCCCCTGATGTAGACAGAATATAGAAAACTATTATTAGATCTGTCAGACAGCTTCATGGCGACCATCTTGTCCTAAACAACGCTGCTGACAAAAACAGGTGCTCAACAGTAAAAGGCGCAGTTGGTGTCCTTTGGTGCCATTCGACATGACCTTCCACTGTGACTTATATATGTAACTTATGTTAATATATTGGTGCTTTATGACCACTCTGGCAGATAAGCCATGCTTATAAAAGGTACGGCCCTTTTACTGTGAAACCAGAGATATGAGCTGAGGTGTCTGAAATGTCTGAACTCTGTCACTTCCATTGCGTGTATTTTAAGGCTTTCCACAGAATTTGTACAGATTTTCCACTGCGGCAGTAACGGGTATGGAACTTGAGCTTGTATGTGTGGATTTGGGCAGAAGCTCAGGGGATGTGGGAAATCCCTGCAGCAGCTGTGGCCATGCCTGACGAAGGTTCAACGATGAGATCAGTGATGAAATTTAAAAACTTCTTTGTCACTCTACGTGTTTAACACGTCTCTCAGTGTGGAACGTGATGAGATAACGACGGCAGAGAGGGCAGCTTGCGATCTTGTCAGGCAGGGCAGATAAGTGAACCATTCAGTAGTATGAAATATAACCATGAAGGAACTGATCACCATGAAGACATCTTTCAGTCGACTGTAGTAGAGACGACACGGTGCCACGTTTTCTTTTCCGCTACGTGTCCGTTATGTATCAAACACGTACTACTTGCGCTATGAATACAATAAAGAATAAATGTAATAAGATCAGTACTAAAGAAATACAGTCCCTTTACATGTAAATATTTCCAGTTCCAAAAATACATTTCCTTTCCAAATCCAATTCCAGTTATCTTGACATTTACACACTGACACCAATGACCTTTAACATTATTAGCACTTAATACTGTCCTCGCTCGCTCTCGCTCTCTCGCTCTGTCTGTAGGAGGATTAGATGGGATGCCGCATTCGACTAACCCCCCGATTAGGAAAAACTAAAAGAAACCGCCCCTCAATTCAACTCTGAATTCCTTCTCGTAAACTCGGGACAGTCTCCTCAACCCTGTGTAGGCCTGTCACGATAACTACTTTTGTTGGACGATATATCATCCCAGAAATAATTGCGATAAACTATATTATTGTCATTTTAAGACCATTTTACGCCACTTTACGTCCGTATATCGTACGATAAGACGATAACGTAATTATCGTGACAGGCCTAACCCCGAGTTCAGGGAGTGACATCAAATCAGCAATAAACAAGCTAGCACATCTTCCCTTTAAATGAGTTATACTCTACAATGTATAAAGT
The DNA here is from genome assembly GCF_001660625.3 of Ictalurus punctatus. Lineage (NCBI taxonomy): Eukaryota > Metazoa > Chordata > Actinopteri > Siluriformes > Ictaluridae > Ictalurus > Ictalurus punctatus. The sequence goes on along the minus strand of NC_030440.2, from coordinate 12,159,384 downwards.
GTTTGCTTTGGACCAATCAAAATACAGACACATTCGCTTGTTAAATCTATAACACTGACTACACAGATTTGAGGAGGATAATCTAAAAGGCTCGTTACCAAGATGGAGGCTGGTCCGTATTTTTTTTTCTTTCTTCCCCTCACCTTATAGCTCTAAGACAAAATGATGTCACTTTGATTTCCGACTTCTGAGGTAAATTGGATGCAGCGTGAGTACCGGTCTCTGTTACTGAGTCATGCTGTAATCCTGAATTACCATCACAGGGGATTAACAGACAGACGGCTGCTATACCGATGCCAGGAATGCTGCTGTAATCAAAACTGTTCTGTTTGGCCTCCAGAGTTAAGAAGCTTCTTGTGCCCTTAATTCATGAAGCTAAGCAGTGCTCTGAGCAGACTTTTGCATTGCTAGTGTAACAGTTTTAAAGAAGAGTTGCATGTCAAGATCTCTCTTTTTCTCTCTCTCTCACACACACTCTGAGTTTATTTATCCTATAATTTTATTAATGAGAGTCAGAGAGCTTGAAATGAGCTCCTGTGATGTTTCTCCAAATTTGCCACAGGTCACTGATTATAGAGAGTTGAACATTCTCTGGATACTGTAGGTAAATAAACCAGACTATTCACTAAAGGAAAAGCATACACCATTCTTTAGCTCTGAGTTCACGTCTGTGACGTCACGTCACTTGTCTTAAGGTAACGTTCACGGTACGTTCACAGATTCAGCGGCTCGCAGTGTCAAGACCATTGACGACCGGAGACTGTTCATTTACAATGAGAGCCGGAGACATGAGCGACAGCGACTGTTGGCGAGCGGATGTGGGCATACGTTTCCAGTGACTTTGAAGTTGAGAAAAGTTTAACTTTATGCAGCGACTAACTATGGGAGTGAAGACAGTAGAGCGCATGTCATCCGTGGCACTTGTGCTTTTGCCGCAGGAAGACAGCCGAGCACACACCGCTTCTCCTTCATCTCGTACGATATGATGCATATATACACTGGTGAATTTTATATAAGATCACTCTCCCACCAGAACGTTTCATTTTAGCAGCAAGTAAACTGGTTTGTTGTCAAAAGTCGAATGTTAGTTGCACCACCCATATTACTTTGTAGTATACAGTAGTAGGAACGCCTACCTGCGACTTCATAGTACAGCAACTGGCGACTCGCAGCGATAAAATCACTGTGTGTGTGAACGTAGCATCAAACATACAGCGACTCGCAGCAACAAAACAACCAGAGACCGTTCTCGTACAGCGAGAGCTGGCGACTAGATGTGGGCGTGGCCAGTGACATGACAAAGTTGAGAAAAGTTTATACAAATTTGTAGAGACTTGGTTGCAGCGACTGCTTCTCCTTCATCTCATAAAATATGATTCATATTTACTCTGGTGAAATTTATATACAAGCTCTCTCGCTCCAGAATGTTTCATTTTAGTGGCAAGAAAACTAGTTTGTTGTCTAAAGTGGAATGCTAGTTGCACCACCCACTGATGAACGTTACTATGGCAGCCAATAGTAGGAACTAGGGATGCACCGATATTTTCACTCTCGATATAAGCCGACGATTATCATTGCATTGCAATATTACTAAATCCCCAATTTAAAGGAGGTTACTTTGACGCAGGAGAAAAAGCAGCGTGCACAGGGAATGATGCAGGAGGTGATGAATGAATGCATCTCCCGATGAGATTTGATGAAATTCTACAGGAAAGTGCACCGACCCACAGCAGTGCCACAACGAGCGCAGTTACGCTTACCCTTGCACGCAACACGTAATTTATCCTTGCACAAGGATGACTACCTTGCACGCAGGTATTTATCTGCCCCAAGCACCAGCACAGAGAGTGAGAGACTATTCAGTGCAGCATCTCATGTTCTTGATGAGGAGAGGAACCGTCTCTCCTGGCAGAAAGCTGAGCAACTTTTGTTCTCGAAGAGAAACCTGGTCTGGTCTGCACTTTATATAGTGCTCTTTTTAACCTTACTGAAATGAAATGAACACAATGACTTGCAAGGCTCAAGGGAGCAACTTGGGGTTCGGTGTCTTACACAAGGACACTTTGGCATGTGGAGTCATGTGGGCCGGGAATCGAACCGCCAACCCTAGAATTAGTGCACAACCCGCTCTACCACCTGATCCACCGCCGCCCAAACCTGCAACTTTTGCTTAAACAGAAAGCTGTCCAGTTTGCTGTGTGTATAGCAGTTACATTACAATTCGTGTAGCCCTGCAAACCTTTCTTCTTGACTTGAGGCTACATCTGTCGTTTACAGTTTGAGGTTTGGTTTTAGTTCCATTGCTGTGGATTTGCACAATAATCTTTCATTCATGTGGAAATCTGTTTACGTAAACAGAACAGAGGCCTAATTCATTACCTGACTGCTGTTTTGCATCTCATAATAGTTTTCTAGAACTCTACATTATTTGGATAATTGGATTTAACATAAATCTGTTAAATTTGATTGCTGCAGAGCTGAATGGAGAATAATATATTTAATATTGTTTTGGTGTTCATTTCAATAGCAGTGTGATCATTCTATTGGTTTATAGTTTTTCATATTCACATTCATTAGATTCATAAAATGACGAGTCTAATATTAATATAATTATATTTAAAAAAAAACTATTTTAAAATGGTTTTTGTTTGTTTGTTTGGGTTTTTTGGGGTTTTTTTTTTTTAGTACATTTTTGGTTTTCGGCCAAACGCATCCTGAATTTTCAGTTTCGGCCCCGAATTTCCCTTTCGCTGCATTGCTAGTAAGAACGCCTATTGGTGACTACATAGTACAATGACTGGTGACTTGCAGCGATACAATCGCTGTATGTGGGAACGTAAATATCAGTTAATTCATAAGTGGTTAAGTTCAACTGACTACATGGGCTTTGATAAATGTAATATTGTATTGTTGAGTAAAACCTGTGTGCAAATACTGAACTAGGATCAGTCATTACTGTTTATAATGTTAGCTTTATTAGGACGTTTTACTAGCAGAGACTGATTGGCATTCCTTCTCTATAAAAGTATACACTGTAGTACTTACGTGTGTGTGTGTGTGTGTGTGTTTTGGTAGGTTGTATGAGGCAAAGCTGAACAGCCCTCTCCAGAAAGCACTCAGTCCTATTGTGTGGTGTAGACAAGCCCTGGACAACCCCAGCCCTGACATGGAGTCAGCCAAACGCTCCCTTCTCCACAGACTCGACCTCACCATGACCGGTACTGCACACACACACACACACACACACACACACACACACACCAATCTGTCATCTCTTGTGCTTTTCTCTATCTCTAATCTCTTTTTCCCAGCTTAAGTAGCACAGCTCCCATGAATTTCATTAAAATTTTTTCCCCCTCACTTGCTTTAAAATTTTTTTATTTATTTATTTATTTATTTTTAGGCTTCACTGCTAAAGAGGTTGTTCTTCCTCCTTTCCTCTCCTCCTCCACTTTGGTTCTTTTGTCTGTTTTCCTCCCATCTCCTTCTCACTGAGTCTGTGTTTAGCATGTGGGCTGGCAGCTTACTATACCCTGTCCTCTGCTTTAAGAGCTCGCACATCCTTGTGTGTGTTCTTGCACTAATTATAGGGAACGGTCAGGGAGTTCTGGGAGAGCTCAGATCATTGGGAGAGGTGTCCGTGCCATTTTTACTCTGTTACGATCGTAACACTACCGTGCGTCTACAAACCTTCGGTGTGATTCAGTTCCCCACCACGACCTTCCACAATGTGCTCACACACTTAGATTCGAGCTGTAGAGATCAGGCTCAATCAGAAGTAGTGCCGTTTTGGACATGGTCCACACGTCCTTCTGTAGCCACATGGACGTGTGTGGGTGAAGCCATTGGTTGCTTGGTAGCTCAGTTGTTGATTAAAATTAAATAAATAAATAAATAAATCAGTATGTTTGGCTGATGAAGAGCTGTATACACTCATCGAAGACTTTAATGTATTTCCTTGATTGGACAAAAGAAGATTAGAAAACGTCACCTGTCTGGTTTTGTTGAGTCTGTGCCTACTGTAGCCTCAGATTCATTAGCCATCTTTCCATCCACATATTTCTATACTCATTTTGGGATATCACATGAAAACAAAACACTGGATAGAAACACCAGATGTGAATAAAATCTCCAAAATGCGCATAAAAAAACGCTCAACTGAGGCAGATTTTTTTTTTTTTTTTTTTTTTTTTTTTTTTTTTTTTTTATTTATTCAATAAGAAGGCATGCGGATTAACTAGGATGGAAACACATTTACTGAATAAATTCCTCAATGTGCATTTAAAAAAAAAAAAAATAATAATAAAAAGTCTTGTGAATGTGCCTCAACATACCATGTGATTGGATAATTGGTTCAGAAAAGTAAAACCAGCGGACCAATACCGTCGCACAGCATCTCAAATGTTGTTTTTGTCATTCTGAAATGCCTGAGCCAAAGTCTGTCATCAAAACCATTTAGTGTCATTATCCCTCCAGGATTAAGTGTTTTTGTGATAGCAGGAATGAACACAAAATCAAGGAAACGTCGCAATATTCGGAGGAGCTTGCAGGTTTTCAAAGTCACAGCAGATTTTCCGCAGGTTCGGGCCGAGGCGTGTCATGTGACGTCGTCACAACGCGCATTCAGGCAAAAGCCCTCTTCAATTCACGTGCGTCGAACACGAGTACAGCTAAAAGGTCTCGTTTACCAACAAACAACCCTCTGAGTAGTTTTCCACCAAAAAAAGCACAAAAACTCCACATATTTTGAAAAAGCCACAGCAAAATCAAACTTTTTTGGGGCGTGACGATCACAAAAAATCTTCGAGGAAATCCTGTACGAACTGTGAAATCTCTGGTCATGAACAGCTGCTGCTCAGATTCCTGTTGAGACGAGATGCTTTTCAGCTCACCGTGGTAGTTTGAGTGGACTTCCTGTCCGCTCAAACTAGTCTGTTCAAGTTAACGTGTAGACATGCAGCATGATTTAATAGTTACAATGACCATCCTAATGCAAAGAACTGAACAAAATTTACTTTAATTTTCACACGATCTTTCTTGATGTATGATGCTGCAATATTTGTCAATATTTTATTCACTCGGCTGTAATCCACTGGGTTTTAATAAGTTGCTTAATATAAAGAAAAGAAGCCTGAACGATTTGCCCTATCTCTCCTGTTTACGCATGTCGGTTATAAGCTCTTTGATTCCGACATTGCAGGTGTTATGTCGTTCATAGGATGACAAAAGCATGGTGTTTTTGACAACAAGAGAAGTGAATTAACTGAGACGAGTTTAATGTGCCGTGAATGCCTTTGAATGCTGCGGAGTCACAGATGAATTTTCTCTTTCCTGGTAAGATGTCTGGGGAGTGTGTGTGTGTGTGTTGTGTTGTGTTTTGTTTGTGTTACTCAGTCCATGGTAACCAGTCTCTTGTTTTTACACTCCTGTGTGTAATATAAAAGTGGGCATGGCTCTATGGTTGAATAACATAATAGAGATGGAGAGGAAAAAACAAGGACTAGAACATAATATCCAGCTGCATGAACTTTGATTATAAACTTATTTATGTTTTAAACTGTGTGTATAATTCATAATTATTTTGTTTTCCCCATTACTATATATTCACTATCATTATAATATTAGTCTGTATTTGTTCAGAAGTTATTACTGAACAGTAATATGTTTACACACAGCCATTCTGCTGATGAATAACTTCACCACCAACTGGTTGGAGACTCATGCGAGCGCATGATGCATGTCCGATAGATCAGATTGATACTGGCTGGAATTCTCTTGAAGTGCAACTATTATGGTTTCGAAACGTGCCTAACTTTGTTTAAAAGCTCTCGTACAATAGTTTTCATGCATCCAAGATCAAAAAACACTTTAATGTGCTCATAATTGAAATTGCCGCAAACTCAACCACCCCGCAAACGACTCGTTAAACGATTTGTTCTGAAGGATTCATTCTAAACTCCTCCTTTCAGAGAGCATACTCTGCTCTGATTGGTCGGAGGTCCCAGTGTTGTGATTGGTATACTGCTGTCAGCGAGCAGCCGATGAAGACCAGAGGCGGGGCTTTTTATCACAAACCTACATAGGCTAGTACAGGAAGTAAGTCTGGAATCACTAACCACTCATTTCAGCTGTTCAGAATCGGTTCCTTCTTTTAGGAGTCAGTAACTGCATTTGTCCTGCGCTTTGAGTTTACACATTGTGCAATGTTGTGGACAGGTTTCATTTCAAAGCAAACCTGTGTCGAGTACTCGAGTGTCTGCAGACATGTGCCAGGGTTGTTTCTGATCAAGTGCTTGCTTTCTTTAGCATAAGCATGATCTACAGAAACTGAGTCACTCCGGATTACGCTTGCACAGTCCTTACAGTCATATTTGCTCAGACTTGAGAGCTGCTTTAACTGAGACACACTAGGCCAGTGGACACTTTTACACAAAAAGGAACTGCATTACTTTATAAATATAATATAATCAAACCAAGTCGGGTCTCCTTATATCTGAACATTTTCCAGTGTCAAAAAGAAATTTATTTTCTAATCTGATTCCAGTCTTTGCTCATTGTTACAGGATCCGATATTTGAAAGATTGTTTTGTCTGATGTAAAAATGATAATAACGGAGAAACAAGAAGGCCTGCAAATGAATTCAACAGGGATTGAACGTGTGTTGTCCATGGAAAGTTCAGGAATAAACCGCTCCAGAATCTTGTACACATTTTAATAATGAGCCTAATAATTGAATAGTTTTATAAAAGGATTCAAATACATCAGTACCGATGGGGCTGAATTTAATAAAGGAACCCCTGCTCTAGGCTATCTCTCTCTCACACACACACATACACATTCTCTCTTTCCTCCCTCTTTCCATTTTCCCTTTCTTTTCAATCTTTTATGCTTGGTCTATATTTCTGATTCTGTGCTCTGTCAAACTCCTGCTGTTTTTATACTATACTTTCTTTTTGCTCTCTTCCTCTACATCTGTGTTTCCTGCCTTGACTCTCACACAGCCTCCCCCTCCTCTCTCCCACCTCTTTCTCTCTGTGTATCTTTCTCTTCCTCCTCTTCCTCTCTCTCTCCCACCTCTTCCCCCCCTACACACACACACACGCACATATTCCTCCATGTGACCTCCCCTTACTTGTGCTTGTATCTTTCTCTGACTCTGCTTTCAGGTCTCTGTGTTCTTCCCAGTGGCTGTAGGCTTTTCTCTTTAACAACCTTACTGTGCTTTCTCAGCACTAAGTCCTAAATATTAATTCTAAGAAGTATTTTTGCTGCTTTAGCTCATTTTTATGTTTACCTTGAAAGAAGAATAATAGTTTGGTAACAGGTTGGTCCTTTGCTTATCCAAGTTATTTCGGTTGCGTTTTAACAGTGAGCTGGACAGACAGAAAGGCCGAGCTGCTTATTCACTAATAGACCCTGCAGACGTATTCGCTCTGGGTTTGTGGAGGCCAGGAAACCAGTTCCAGTTCATTTGTGCTGCTTACTCAAGTCAAAATATTACCTGCCAATTCTTTAAAATGTATATCGTTCTCTGGTCTCACACACAGTCAGTCAGATAGATAGATAGATAGATAGATGGTGTCCGATTGTGTCGGTTTACTGTAACATCTGTGAGAAGAGACCTCGCCATTAACTGTACTGGTCTGGAAAGGCCATCATTTTAATCCACATATGGATGGAAACAACGGTCTTATGTTTATAGGAAGGTATTTGGGTCTGTATGCTTATATGTGGAAATTGTTGGTTTTTTTTCCTTTTCTGCAAGTAATCCATCATCTTATTTTCTTTTTTTTTACCCCAAAGAAAGGCTGTTAGCTTGATCTCTAACGATCTCGCAGTTGTGACATTCTAGTAATGCTTAATTTCACACATTTCATGTATCTTCATATTGCTCAGTACTAGTGCACAGACACAGTGAGATAATATGAGGCAGATGTCACTGGACAGTCTATTTTGACCTTTTTATATCCGAATTGGTTGTTGTATATTATACGTTGTGTGTTTGCGAGTGTCTGCATTCAGTTTATTCAGTGTTCTGTTCATCTGTGATAGTAAATGTCTTGCAATAACTCTTGAAGTTTTGCAATCGTCTTTATGCTTCTCCCAAATATCAGATTAGGACTGCTTTCGTCAGTCCGTTTCCTGTTAAATCTTCCGTCTAGACTTCTTTCTCACACACACACACACACACACACACACACATGCATATACAAGCACAGACGTGCAAACATACAAACACATGCACTCCTATTAGTCAACTTTAGGCCAGAGGTCATGCCCCATAATCAGGGTTCAAACAAGGTGCTTGAAGCGCTTGAATTTGTCTTTTTAAAAATAGGCATTTTTATCTAGTGGAGCTTAAAAAGTCATTAAATACAAAATCTCTTAATTACTTTAGTGTTTATTATTGATAGAACACAAATACAATCCTTTCACTCAGTATATGACTCGCTGCTGCAGCCCTCCCTCTCTCTCCCTCCCTCCCTCTCCCTGCCCCTCTCTCCCCCCCCCCCCCCCCTCTCTCCTCTTGCAATTCACTCACTCAATTTAACAGAAACAGTGCCTTTTCAGCTCTTTTCAGACCCCTTTAGCAACTTTTTATTTTTATTTAAAAAAGCACCTCACAACAAATCTAGCAACTTTTTGGACAAACCTTATCTACTTTCCATAGAAGAGAGTGTCCAGCGCTGCCCTGCAAGCGTGAGGTCCTGCTTTCTGCCGCAGGTCAGTAAGTGGCAGAGAGGAGCAGCAAATTTTATGTCTAAATACAGCCGAAAACACAGCACAGCCGTTGTCTCTAACTTTATCGCAGACTCTGTCTGTGCTGGGCTTGTCCCGATGGCGTCACGGTTATAAGATCAGGATTTTGTCGTGTATGTATATAATGATGATATTATAATAATATAATATTTATTAATATTATGAATAATAAAATTCGTTCAGCAGAGCTGGGCATGCAGAGGATTGTGTGTTAGTGATTTTTATTTATTTATTTATTTATTTATTTATTTCTAAGCTGACCTATAGAGCCCACTGTCCCTAAATAATGTAGATGGAGAAGACGACTTGAGATGTCGAGTAGCAAAACCGAGGAAGTGGAAGGAGTGTGGAGGATGCAGAGGCAAGGAAATGGACTCTAATGGCCTCTTGAATGTCCAGCTGAGAGTGTGTGGATGGTCATGTGAGAGTGTATCCATCAGTGCTACTGGGATATGATTCTGAGCCTCAATAAATCTTTGGGAGTTTAGGCTCTCCAGGCCAGCCTTAATACCACTAGCAGTGGGCTTTCAGTAAGAGTTCAACTTCATTACTGCAGCGTAAATGACTAAAGCTTTTCATGGTGTTTCATAGTAAATGGCTACAGTGTGTGTGTGTGTGGGCGAGGTACGTTGTGCCCATATGGAGTGAATAGAGTCTATTGTTAAAGCACTGGACACACCAATAAAGGCTTTCTGTGTTGGTCTTGCCTCTGTCATTTGCTTAAATAGACTTTAAGCGCATGGTCATGCTGACACATTCAGCAGCAGTGAGAGAAGTGTTCACTATCTTTAGATGTCAATATCTGTCTCATCCCCATCAAATCAAAAATGTAAGTTTTGTGGCTTTTAGTATGAATATGTTAACCTTAAGGTTATCTATAAGCTTGTGCACTCCAAAGCAATGACACAATTTGTATTTAGAAGATCTGCACGTTAAAAATTTAGTCTCGCTCTCTACTACCAATATGGTGCAACAATTTTGATGACATCATTCTACACTTCAGCTTCTCATCAGATTTTCTGTCCAATCAAATGCTCTCTGGCCCCCAACGTTATAAAAATCACCCTGCCGAAGTCGTCATTGTCGAGCGAGCGAGAGAGATCATATCAGCAAGCACGGGTCATATATGTGTCACGTTTAATTCAGTTTACCATCTGTTAAGAAGGTGAAGAATGAAATGGCTTGAAATCATCCACGTGCAAGGAGGAGGTATTTGTGCCAGCTCACAGCTTTGTGACCGTCTGCCTCTTCGTTAGAACAGACACCCTCTGTCCTTAGCTGTAATTGATACGGCCTTGCTCCAAAGGTTCATTTTCTTCATCGGTAGAAGATTCTGCGTGGTCTGCTGGAACAGATGAAGGAGGTGGGGAGAAATCCTCCACAAGTGAATCCAACGCATCGTTATTGCTCGGGCTCGAATCCATGTAACTGTGAAGTACGGCTTAGCCCGGGCTGTTAGCTAATCTAAACGCTATTGGCTGTTTAAAAAGGGGGAGGAGTCACTCTATGCATCTTTCCCTGAATTCCTGTTTCAGTGGAAATTACATCAATAGAGCAATGCCTAACCTTCATGTTCCTCATAAATGATTCCATCTCTTCTATATTTCTTCCTCCACAGCGAATAAGAGGCGGAGTCTGTACGGCAGTACCTACAGCCCTCAGATGGCCTACGGAAGCTCATGCAGTCCAAACGCAGCCAACAGCCCGTACAGCAGTGGCTTCAACTCGCCTTCCTCCACTCCCTCCAGAGTGCCTATCGTCAAACAGCTGGTACTGCCTAGTAGCACAGGTGCCTGTTAACATTCATCTCAACACTACAAGCCCTCAACCCTTCATATTTCATTCGCTGTTTGGAAATAAACGCAACAAGTACTGCTGTGAAGCAGAGGCTGATTGATTGTTTTTCTATTTGTGTTTGTTGTGTGTGTTTGCAGGTCATCAGCGTGGCTCGGTGGACAGAAACCCCCCCGCGGTAAGCCCTCAGTCATCAGTGGACAGTGAGCTGAGTACTTCTGAGATGGACGAGGACTCTGTAGGATCTTCTACCACCTACAAGCTCAATGATGTCACCGATGTGCAGATTCTCGCCCGCATGCAGGAGGAGAGTGAGTGAGGGGTTTTTGGGCCCCCAGATTGACATTATGATTGTTTTGCAACCCCAAGCCTTGTCCAGATTTATAATTTAGGACTCCTGTAACATTGAACATTTTCTGTTACTTTCCGCTGTCGTCATGATTGCCGTCATGGTCTGTGCAGCAAATCGAAAACTCTGACCTTATATTTTAGACTGCCCCAGGGGCAAGAGAGTATATTGGGTACAGAGCAAAGCATTTTTGTGTGAAGTAGACAAGCTGGGGTAGTCAGGGTTACATTTTTATCGTGAGACTGCACTAATTACATAACATCCTGGCAGTTAAACATCCTGTTTCAAAATAACACTAGGATAAAATCAGAATCTAACTGCGCTAACGGGCTTTTACTAGCATTTTTGGGTAAAGCATTCCTTTTAAAGATGCTTTTGAGTAATAAGCAAGATAATGCCTTCAATAATATGGAGAACTATGTAGCTCCGCCTGTGTGGTTTTTAATGTTTGTATTGCAGTTGTAACTCGCCTCACGTACAGCTCAAGAAATTACACCTGCTGCTTTAAGTAGCGATGAGCTACTTCAGCTTCTTTTTCCTTTTTCAACACAAGACATATATTAGACCTCTGAGCATTGCCGTTGCCACATAGTGATTTATCTTCACAGCAACCAAACCGTAACACTTCAGTCTTCTGTTGTCCATGTTGCATAAAACATCCAAGATGATAACATGCCATAAGACAAACTCCGATGACCTTTTTATATTCATAGTAAACTTGCTGAATGTTTTACTTAAAGAATATTCATCAGATTTCATGCTTGCATGTTGTAGAAATCTGTTACCTGTTTCAGGACTGTGATATCGGTGTGTCTCTCTCTCTCTCTCTCTCTCTCTCTCTCTCTCTCTCTCTCTCTCTCTCTCTCTCTCTCTCCCTCCCTGATCACCCTTCGCTTGTGATCGTACGGTGTTGTATAAAACTCCTCGTGCTGTGTGTGTCACCAGGCCTACGTCAGGACTACGCTGCAACAGCGTCACGTCGCAGCTCAGGCTCGTCATGCCAGTCCCTGAGGCGCGGCACGCTCAGCGATCAGGAGCTGGACGCACAGAGTCTGGAGGATGACGAGGAGGCAGCAATGCCCATGGCCTACCACCACCCACCCATCACACGCTTTAGCCCCTCGCCTCGCGTCTCACCCCGTGTCTCACCTCGCCACTCTCCACGCTCGCGTTCACCCACCCGTGCCTCGCCACAGCCGGTCATGAGCCGCCTGCAGCAGCCCCGTCTCTCACTGCAGGGCCATGCCCATGAAATCCACACAAACTCCATCAAGAACGAAGGTAGGCAGGGTTCGACATGTTTTGAGTACGTTTTTACTGATGGGAAGGGAAAATGTTTAATAGCAGCAAAAGCAATTACAGTGTTTATAAATTTATAGCAGAAACCTGGGAAGGTGCGTAATACTTCCGATGCCTCTGATCTTTGCTGTGTGCCTGTGTGTGTGTACGTATACATGTGTGTAGAGAAATTACGGCGCAGTCTTCCAAACCTAACACGTTCCAGCTCCGGCCCTGCAGCCGAACCTGTCAAAAACAGCCGCAGCTGTGAGTCCAACCTGCAAGTGCCAAACGGATCCCCACGACACCAGAGCCAGTCAACCAGTGAGTGAACACACACACACACACACACACACACACACACACACAAACACGCAGGTCAATCATATAGTAAGTTGCACACCAAAGGTCATGGCCATTGACATACACTATTACCTGTTTGCTGCATTCTGCTAGAGAGTACGGACACAGACATAAAGTGAGTACATGTACACTCACTGTCCACTTTATTAGGAACATTATGCTCATGTAATTATCCAGTCAGCGAATCATGTGGCAGCAGCACAATGCATAAAATGTATAACTGCTCACTCAGTGTTTTTTGTTTTTTGCAACATTCTGTAGAGCCTAAACTCTAGGGGGGGTAAATCCCAGCAGTTTCTGAAAGACTCAATTCAGCCCATCTGGTACTAACATCCCTGCCATGGTTAAAGTCACAGAGATCACACTTTTGCTCCATTGATGTTTGACGTGAACATTAACTGACCTGTATCTGCATTATGTTACACAATATGCTGCTGCAACATGATTGGACGATTAGATAACTGCACAAATGAGAAGGTGTACAGGTGTTCCTAATAAAGTGGACTGTGAGGGTATATGCACGTTACAGTCAGATTAACTAAATAAATTAATTTCTGTCTGCTGTTCAGTACATACACACGAGTGCCATTTATTCTGCAAATTGCTGCTGATGAATTTTCTGTTTATACTAAAGAGAGAATCAGCGATGAAAACTGAAACAAGAAACAAATCATGTTTTCCACAGATTCAAATTGAAAACAAAATCACAATCAGCACTTTCCTGAGGGGGTGGGTGGTATTTAAAATGTACTCATCCAGTGAATTCAAGTGTTATTCTTCGCCTTTGGCTATTAGAGCACTTCTCTGCATAACTTTAAATATTACTATCACATAATTTCTTAGCTACATACTCAGTACCTTTTCTTCTGTACTGCCACATTCTGTACACATTCTGTACTTTCTTTCATGTCACTTAATTCATGGCACTATTTATCGTGTTAATTTTCTGGAAAAGATTTTAGAAACGTAATTAACATTAATTTGTCTTTAAACGTCACAATGCTTCATTTAGTAATAACGTGAAGGAAAGCTGTTAGGACACAGACTGACTGTAGAGTCTTGAGAATAATCGATGCTGTAAGCAGAAATATAATAGTCTTTGTAAATGCTAGACAGCTGATCTCAGCACGCAGTAACGTTGGATTGTAATGCTCATTTGACTGATAAACGTAGTATACACACGCCTACAGGACTCTACTTTTGTGAAATGTCGAAATTTAAGTGTGTTATCGGTGGAACGTCCCATGTTATTTCTATCCTTCTCTTTCTTCAACTTGCTATTGTTTAGCATGCCGTCCTTGTCCCTGTACCCTACCTTTCTTTTTCCTCTCTAAAGGTAGCTTGGCTATGTTATTGGCACTTCCTCTCTTGGTGAAATGATTTCATTTTCTGTGGCGCCCTCTAGTGGGCAGTGACTCCTTGGCTAGATAACGGTTTTTCCTCTGTGTCTAGTGGAAGCATGGCTCCCTCACTTTGCTTCATCAGATTAAAACCCCATGCTAGCTGGCTGGCTGTCCTTCTATAGGCTGTCCTCTTTAACATGATGTTATTTACTGATCCTGAATCAGTGTGTCGATGGTTACTCTGTTAAACGCTGACCTTAGGCCAGCCTGAATCAGACCATGATTCCTGATTGTCTCCCAGCAGCGCAGCACCAAAGGCTCTCCGGGCCGGCGCGCGCCTCCCCGAAACCCAAAGAGCGGCTGCAGAGCCCCACGTCTCTACGAGGTAAAACAATCGTTAGCTGAAGCCTGGATTTATACACAGCCTACTCCTGGCCACTGGGTTGTCAGGAAGTTGTTTTGAGTTAATATTGTGGTGGTAGAAGCTCTCCGTCAGTGAGTTCAGGGACTTTTGAAGAAGTTCCTGATCTGATGGTTATGAAGTCATGATGGTTATCTGTGGAATAACGATCGTGTATATGAGTGGATGTTGGTGATGCCAAAATATCTGAGGCCCTCTAGTGGCTGGTTGCAGTACAGTATATTTAACCCCTCCCATTTCCATGTTCGTGAATGGGGGGGAAGCTCAAATTACATTACAAGCTCCATCTTCACAATAATTTTTGATATCTTGATATCTCCTCCTCGTGTTTTTTCTTAAGATAAATGTTTAAAAGGGCGTGGTTAATGAGGTGACAGTGGTTTTGGACATGACAGTGAAGCCTCATGAAAACACACGCACTTACCAACACACACCTGAACTTCTTGACAGTTGTGTAATAAAGCCATGTCTTGTTTTGCTGTACACAGACCCTTTTTCCGGTGTGTTGCTCATTTTGTTGACTAAACTAGTTCGTTTATGAACGAAATGATGGCGTTAACCAAGGCAGCTAACCCTAGCTACATTTGTTTCTATACAATTTTCTATTGACTGTATGGCATTAGCGAATATAGCAAGCCTGATAAGTTTAACCAGTTACTTCTGTTTTAAAAAAAAAAAAAAAAAAAAAAATTCCATCAACAGAACAAGAGGAGCACAATTCAGCAGACTTCTCTATTCAGATGGGTAATTTACTGCAGGTTTCCAAGCTAGATGAGAAGTGTGGAGAGCGATGGGCCCCAAAAACCAAAAAAAAAATGTTGTGTTGAGTGTAAATGTTGACTGCTGTTTAGAATGATATATTTTTTATTAGTACATTACATTAGCTACTTATACTTGCATTACTTCGATTAACATGAGATTAGCCAAATGTTCGCTCAGCAAGTCACGACTGAAAGCTCTAAAATCTTTTACTGTCGACGGTAAAATCGATACGACTGTGGAAATCATATGACTACAGTTTAGCATTTTACATATTCACTAATAACGCTGTACTACCTACTTTGAGATGGTGTCCAATCCATCATCTTAAGTTGCACTTGAGGTAAAAGCTCTCAGCGTGAGGACTGCTGGAATGAAGTAGGGGCGTGTCCAAGATCACTATGTGAAGTCGAGAGACGGGCCCTCCGTCTGAGCAGCCGTATATACTGTTCATGCTATGGCTCATGACCCACTGCGCAAGGTTTCGAGTAAATGGCGCCATGTTCTCCACTCCTATAGACAGTCACTGGTTTGAATACATTATCATATAGTCTGTCAGGAATTTGAAATGTAGTACTAGCTGAAAGTATGATCATTTTTATTTTTTTATTTATTTATTTTGCATTTAGTGAAGGTTATCTTGTTAACAAGTTGATCCTCTTATAGCTGCAGAGATGCTTTCCTGGTTTCATGCTGGCATTTGTGTGAGGAAGTATGTGTTACTCCGCTGAGATGTTTGTCTGTTCCATCTGACGGGATCTCATGAGTGTCGCGAGCTACAAACAAAAAAGCCTCGAGGAGCTTCAATTGAAACATCGCCGTCTGTTTTTCAGCGTTTATTTTCTCTTCCATACATCACCTCACATTCTGTCGATACGTTAATATACCTGTTTGAGGAAGTGCGTAAATATTAAAGCTCTCTCTCTGGAAGAAAAACGCTGTTTGTGGAAGATTTCCTAACGCGCTGTCTTAATCCGAAGGTTGCGAGAGGCAGGTAATGTACACATTCAACAAGAATTCAACGAGGGCTGCGTCCCAAACCACCTTCTGTGCACTAAATATGATTCTTTAATAGTATATGGACACCATTTGTGCACGGATGTACTTCTTAGGAAAGAATGACTTCAAGAAATTCCTACACAGCGTAGCTTTAATGTTTTAGTTTATTTATTCATTCAACTTCAGTGACCGCTCCATCCTGGACGTTTCAGGTGGTGCAAGATAATTTAAAACGATATGTCTGACATCGATCATTACTGGGTCTGTTTAGCCATAAAATGGGTGACTTCAGGTCAGGTTCAATGAGGGAGGCAGTTTAAAGAGGTGTTGTGAAAGCAAACAAAACACTTCTGCATGAAATAAACTCCATCCACATGCACTTAGCGGGCCGCAGAAGTCGACGGCCCGTGAACAACTGGCTGTGAATGTATTTGAACCCAAGAATCTCCTGTTTCTATCTTTAGTTCCTCTCTCGTGTTGCTTTGGAGAGGAAGCAGATTTCAGTGAGTATTCACTGAGGTGCTGGCTGTTTTCCATATTGTGATTTATATATATGTTATATATTGTGTGTGTGTGTGATTGCTTATTTTTTATTTTGCTACTAGTAGGAGGAGGAGCAGCATGCTCCACTCTTATTGAGGATAGTGAATTAATGAATGCTTGTGATAATCAGACATCATTGCAGCTCATTTATTCATTTTAATTGAACACCAGTTGATTCCTTGTGAGTTGGTTTTTCTTGTTTTTGTTTTTTTTTGTATAATTGTTTTGGTTTGTCTGTATAAACGGATGGTGTGGTGTGTATGTCTGTTAGTGGATTCGATGTCCTTTTACACATGGATTATTCTGTTGTGTTGACAGAAAAGTGGTGTGTGTGATTCAGTATTCATGTCCATCCAGTGTAATTTGGAGGTTTACAACTGATCCATCCATTGTAGTTCATTCATAGTGACCACATGAATGGTTTTTAGACATTGCTTGCATTCTGTTTGTTTGTTTTTTTTGTTTTGTTTTTTTTTATAAATCTTAAATACACTTGATTTTGTGCATCACTTTAATGCCTCTTTCTTGGAATTCTCTGCTCTTCAGTTCCCCCTAGCAGTAAGTTGCGCACGCCGGCAGCACCATCACCTCTCGCCCTACGGCAGCCAATGAAGGTGATGTCTAATCCTGGTTCAGTCACTACCACGCCCACTCGCTCTCTGGCCCCGCCCCGTAGTGCTCTGCCTCGCCCCAGCGGCCCTGCTGCCGGGGGTCTTCCTGTGCCTCGCAGCAAACTGGCCCAGCCTGTGCGCAGGTACACACACACACACACACAGCGTACTGGTGTATAGCTCCAAAGTACAAATATTGTTACTGTACACAAGTATGTTTTGGGGCCATTTCTACTTTATTATATGTTTTAAATAAACATGGCAGCTTGAACATTTAGTAAATGCACTATTAACCCTGCCCTGAAGAACCTTCAGATATTCTTGTATTTTTGATACCGAAGTACTTTTGAATAATCAGGTTATGTAACTTTATCTTGTAATCTCTCACCAAGGAATTGTAATTTTTTTTTATTGTAACGAGCTTTGTACACCACTAACCACTAATAATTACTGCCACTTGTATGTGTGATGGTCTGGGCAAACCCTTCACATGGTGATATTTTGACATTTTCCACCACATAACGCTCTGTAATACCGAGTTCACACTACACGAGTCGCAGGATCTCAGAATCACTGCCGCTTTCACACCACACAGCTTGTTATAGATGTGTGCACACACACGATCGATCGCAGATGAGGTCTTCACCCTACACGTTTCACATGGAAAGCCCCCCCCCCCCCCAAAAAAATCCCGCTTCCTCATGAAAATAAAAGCAAGAGCTGTCCATCATGTGACCTGTAACTACTTTGAACCAAAAGGAGAAATGAAAGAAAATGTGGAGTAAATACAGGTTGGGGAAATGCAAGCAGAGTATAGTGAAAAATTAAACATAGCTGTTCTTATACTGTGCAGGAATCGTGATCTTTACAGAAAGACAGCAGTGAAATAAATGGCTTATGGTTTCTCAGATTTGTGTGTAGGAAGAAAACAAACGATGTGCTGTCATTTTTGGATGTTTTCCAGAATTCAGCCACAGCAGACATCCAGTGGGTTTCCCCAGCTCACCTCATAATTAAATTCTCTTCATATTTTTAATGTCTAGATGCACAGAGCTGCTTAACATCACTTCATGACAAGGCCATGAAATTTATCCACTTAAAAAAGCCAGTAGCACGTTCACATAGCAGCCGCCTACAGTCATGAAATCTGCTTTGTTAAAATACAATCCCTTGGTGTTCGCGCTGCTCTCAGGAGATCGATGGGAGAAGATCTCAAGGCTTACACGTAGAGCACTGTGCGAAAGTTGCATACAAAGAAATGCTGTAGAGCAAAGATGCCTTCAAAAAAAGAATATAATTCAATGTTTCTACTTTTTTAAAATATACTATAAAGAGCAGTAATAAATGAAACCAAGTCAATATTTGGTCTGATGACCCTTTTGATTGTAGTCTCCGGTGAAACGTGTGCAGTTTTATAAGGAAATGAGCTGTAAGACACGGTTCTTCTGGAGACGTTGACTGTTGCACTCGTGTCTTATTTTTGCAGCAAACCCCAGCAGCCTTCATTATGGGTTTTTGTTTGTTTGTTTGTTTGTTTGGGTCTGAAAAGTGTCTCTTACCACTTTAATTTGCTGCTTTCTTTACTGACATACAAACATTTTTTGTCATTTTGTGCTGGAAAATTAATGTTTGCGAATCTAAAATGTTTTTTGTACTGACTCGATAAATAAAAATCTATAACAAAGTTTGTACTTAAAAAAACAAAACCATGGTGCCTAAGACTTTTGCGCAGTACTGTACATGCTAATAAGTGCAATACGTATGTGCAGTGCTTTCAGCTGCGTTATCCTAATTCCACGAGGGTGTGTGTCTACCCTCTAGGTCTCTGCCAGTTCCTCGCACCTACAGTGGTATCAGGGATGAGAGCTGGAGAGAGGGCTGCTACTGAGAAGCCTGCAGCACAGAGACGGACTGTCCGACCTGGCACTTTACCGAGCAACACGAACGAGCAAGAGTTCCACTCGTACTATCCCCATACAATCAACGCTGAAAGGAAATTCTCACAACAGTGAGGATACGCATATCATGGCTGGCTGGAAAACAGTGAATGCCAAAGAACCTGACTGAGATGTACACATTCTACCACAGGGCTGCGCTCACACCCCAACTGAACAGCTCCTCCAGAGAGAACAGATCAAACCCATCTCTCTCTAATAAACTAGTAAACACTTTGTCACGCTCTGCTTCTGCGCCCTGTGAAGGAAGGAGACCCTCGACTATCGCGACACGCATATTTTATTTTCCCCGTAACGGGCCTGTTGCAATCTCGGCAGGGTGGAATATTATGTGAAACTGTTCTAATGGTATTTCACCACGTGTAGCTTGATGGCCATAGCTTAAAAAAGAAAAGAAAAAAGAAAAAAAAAGTGGCTGTATGGTGATCAAACCCCTTAGTGTCTTTCAGCAGGAATGTCTTGTCATTTTTATGTGACAATTATTTATTTAGAAATCATTATGTAAAAGAAATTATTTACAGAATATATTCCGACTCAGTATTTTGCTTTTGTTTGGTTTTTGCATTTTTAGTTATGAATGTTAATGTTAATGTTAAACCTCAACTATAAAGCTACGTTTCCAAAGTTTTTTTTTTTTTTTGACGGATCCATGACAAACTGGCTCTGTACGTTTTAAAAGGTTTGGGTTCACTGGGTTTTATTTAACAACGATGAGATACACCGAGGTTGACATTTTAATAGTTTTTGAATTGTAACCTTGTAGAATCATGGACTGGAGGATCATGGGTATTACTGTATGTCCTAATGGGTGCGTTGTGTCATTTCCCAATTTGTGATTGTCCCAAATTTGGCAGTCAAATTATTGTAACCCATTCGATGTCAAACATTAAATGTTACGGGAAGAAAAGCATATTACAAACTGATAGACGGTGAGTCAATCCGTCTGTCTCCTACTCAGGGGTGGGGAATGGGTGGGGAATGGGTGGGGAATGGGTGGGGGGTCATGAGATGACATTGTGATGTGTAGTGTGGTGGAAAAGAAAATGAAAGTGAAAAGTGTTCTCATTGTGAGCTTGTCTCCACAATCATGTTGATGATGGAATGGGTTTAACAAAAAAACAAAAAAAACTAAACACAACCATGGTCCAGCAACGGGAAGTGGACCAGTACGTGTTAGCCTTAAAGGCGACGCACGAACATGAGGAGTCACGCCGTTATCGCAGCGAGAGATCAAATATCAGTAAAACCACACCTGAATGGCAATGCCAGTTCAGACTGCAGATGTTTTAAACATGAGTGCCTATAATTTATGAAATTCTGATTACTTTGATGTCTTTTGTTTGCATTTTATAAATTTCGTTTTTTTGTGCCAACAGAGTTGACGTTGCCATCATTATTTGCTTCAGGGGTCTCTGCATTTCTTTCTTCAGTTTTTTTGGCTGATACAGGAGTAATTTTTTTTGGATTTGTAATTGCTTTGATAACATTTATATGTATGTTATAAACGCTTTGATATTTATGACTCAATGCTCTGATGTAATAAAAGGCTTATTTATTAAGACGGAGCGAAACCTGTGCACAGTGAGAGGCAGCCTTGGTGGGACATCGGTCCGAGCCTGGCCTGGGCCTGAGGACACTCGCGCCACAGCATTTTGTGGACAGTTTTGTTAAACATTTTTATATCTCCACAAACATGACGCTCAGTTTTTTTCCCCCCTGTGTTCACATTTCAAATAAAATGTCTGAAATGTCATGTTGTGGTCTATGATGAATTCGTATAAACCCTCAGGAATAGTTGTAACCTCCAGGTAGTGACCTGTTAGTACCTGGATTCAGTGCTACGTTTTACAATATGTTTAATTCAATCCAGTAGATACATATTTATGAGAGTTATTACAGCTTATAGCAAAATTCTAGCAAGATCCTGAAATGTTGCTTTGATTTAAGGAGTTTAATATATCACTTAAATGATTTTCTTGTTGATTTTACAAGGTGTACTTGATTCCTCTAATGATAGTCTAATAAGTTGATCCTATTTAGTTTTTATGATATTGTTTCCAATATGTCTCAATAACAGAGTTGAGGATTTAAATATGTTTACAGTAAGTTTAAATATGCCACTCTTTTTCTCCTTTTTTTTTTTTTTTTAAATAATCTTATTAATATTAAACTTGATCTGCACATTATTTCTTCTTGCCATTTCAAAGGTATAATCAGAGGTCAGTTATTGTCATTTCACAGATGAGATACAGTGCCCTCCACTAATATTGGCACCCCTGGTAAATATGAGCAAAGAAGGCTGTGAAAAATATACACACACAATTATGTATAGGAGCAATTTGTAGTATTTTGGGAGGTCAGAGTTAACAACTGAACAAATACACGACTTGTTTCATCTTAATCATTTATTTTCTCTTCCATTTGATCACTTTGCTGTTTCACACAACATGAAGTTACAGTGCTTGAACTTTTCTGTTTTCATTTTCTAATTGCATGTTTATTTCTTGCTCTCCTCCGCTACTCTCACTCCTCTATTCACTCATTTAAACATTTCCAGCTTTCTTCTTCCTCCACCTCATCTTCATCCTTTCTTTCTTCAGTCTGTCAGGCCCAGCTCTTTGCGTGTAAGTGCTGCGAGGGCTTTGTCCTTTAGCGTCTCCGGTGAAGCACACTTCACCTCCGACTGCACCGCCATGTTGTTTAACCTCTTCCACAGGTACTCTATTTTAGCATCACAATGCCAGGGGTTAAAGGTCAACTCCACCCAGCTGCTCCTTAAACCAAGGGTACCGGGTGTCAGGAATGTCAGCTGGTTCTCTGAGAGGTCCAGGTACTGCAGCCGGTCTAGGCCATGAAACACTGTACCCGGGAGAGACTGCAGCTTGTTCCTCTGAAGGAACAAGTGAGTCAGGTTAGTGTTATGGCTAAAAGCCTTGGCGTCCAGGAAGTGAAGTTTGTTGTCCTCCAGGTGAAGTCTCTCTAGAGCATAAAGGGAGTGGAGGCTCTCAGCTGGAAGTGCCTCTAGCAGGTTCTGTGATAAGTGTAGAGTTTCCAGGTGGCTCAGCCTCTGGAGCAGAGCAGATGGAATTTTCCTCAGCTTGTTCCCTGACAGGTCGAGCCACGTGAGGTTGCTGTTAGTGGGCAGCCAGTCGACATCGACGCTAGTGAGCCGGTTGTCTTTAAGAACCAGGTTGAGGAGCGGGGCATGGTAGAATACCCGAGCAGGCAGCTCCTTTAGCTGATTACCTAAGGGGAAAAACCCACACCGATACATAGACAATTTATATTTACAACCAAAATGATATAATCTTATATCTCTCTGCAATATCGCACTGTTTGTTCATTTAACCCAAGCTGTTACTTCATGTGTGTGGTCTGTTGAGTTTGTCACTCTGTATGAGTACTACTGATGCACACATTCGCTTAGAGTTAACAGGCTTCATTTATCAAGCTGGATATGAACAGATTCATTTTTGAATCTCACACAGTTCCACTTAGACAAGAAATTTGGTATTTGTGAGTCCATTCATCCATTTTCTGCACCACTTATCCTACACAGGGTCACAGGGAACCTAGAGCCTATGCCAGGGAACTCGGGGCATAAGGCATGGGACATCCTTGACAGAGTGCCAACCCATCACAGGGCAATCCATGAATCCATTCATTCAAAAGAAACAGTGACTACGTTTACAAGTGACTACGTTTACATGGACAGCAGTAATCTAATTATGGACCTTATTCTGAATAAGACAATATTGTGATTACGTGAGTTGCTTTTAGAATATTCCTTTCATGTTCCTGTTTTACACGTTATAGAACATGGATCGATTAACAGCACACGTCATTACGTCCCCACGCCACGCCATCCGACGTTTCCTCCAGAAATTCACGTATTGACATACAGTTGGTCTTCGTTATGGAACCGTATACAGTTATGAGTGTTTCAGTTTTAATTTAAGAAAGCTTCAAGTGCAGTTAATTATTTGTCATGCTGTACGTGCAAACAGACGACTGCTTGAAGTCGTGGGCTGCGTCCCAAACTGTGTACTTACCTACTATATAGTAGCTGAAATACACATACTACAATATAGCAGGTAAGTATGCGGTTTGGGACGCAACCATGCTCGCTTGTTTGCCGTCAAACGGTTGAGCGCTGCCGTGTGTGATCGTGTCCTGTCGCAAAATGAGGTGAAAACTCCCACACGACGTTAATAGTGTGATTAAGGTGTGTACATGTCTGTAATGCACTTCCATAATGCGACTAAAACAGGAGTACTCCACACGTCTTATTTCTATTTGTGTTTACTTCGAGTACGACTTTAATCGGATTACATGCTAGTTTCTTAATCAGAGTATCATCTTAATCGGGTTAATATCGGATTATTGTCGTCAATGTAAACGTACTGATTGACTTAATCATATACAGGTGAGTCCATATGTTTGTTTATAGTACTCACTTTAATCACATCTTGAATGCTTCATTTCAAATATGAAATGTACAGAGGCAAAATTACCTCACTGTCTTATAGACCTGCCTGTAATTTGTATGGATTACTGCACTTTTATATCTGGACTACACTGCAGACGCCCTTATCCAGAGCGACTTATAGAAGTGATTTGGAGTCTCTATTAAAAAACACATCTCTGTGCTAGTTCACTAGGTCACAGACTAAGAGCACCATCGAGAACATTTTGTGAAAACCAGTCACAAGGAACGCAAGCCTACACAAACCCATAGATCAGGACAAATAAAACAAATACAATTATGATAAAAGAAATAGCTGTGTAGAAAGGTAGAACGGGCCGGTCTGTCTGTCTAGAGGTGTAAGCTATAAACAAATGCCTCAGCTGAGGGAAGCTTTAGTGCTCACTTATTCTAAGAAGAAGAAGCCTTTATTTTACACATATACATTACAGCATTTTTGCATATCCCAGCTTGTTAGGAAGTCAGGGTCAGAGCGTAGGGTCAGCCATGATATGGCACCCCTGAAGCAGGGAGGGTTATGGGCCCAACAGTGGCAGCTTGGCAGCCTACGCACGTGAGTACGAAGAAAATCAGCATTTCTGAAAGCTTTGTAAATCCAGCTAAATTTTTTAGGCAAAGATTTAAACACAACTATTCTAAAAGATGTCCGATGTGTGTATCCTGCTTAGGTACACACGCACACGCGCGCGCACACACACACACACACACACACACACACACACACACACACACACACCTACCTGTAAGGTCTATGGTGTGCAGGTAATAAAGACCAGAAAGCAGGTCCTCTGGTAAGCTGCTGAGTGTGTTTCCTGGTAGGTGGAGCTCCTGGAGAAGGGGCGTGGCTCCCAGCTCGTGGGCGGAGACGCTGCTCAGGTTGGTGAACTGGATGGTTAGGGAGGTGGTGTTGCCTGGGAGACCGTCGCTAGGGTAACGCGAGAGCGCCGCGTCAGGACACACTGCCTCTATGGATTGGATGCCGAAGTGGCACGTGCAGCGTACCGGACACGAGAGGGCGCCATAGCAACGGAACCAAAGGATCAGCGCGAGCGCGAGGAGGCCGCGAGAGTCCATCTGAAGGATAGAACACTAAATGGACATAACGCACGCACGCACGCACGCGCACGCACGCACACACACACTTTAAGGCAAATCATCCCAGAGATCCCCGATTAACAAGCTTTAAACAGCACTAATTCATATGGAAATGTTATGCATAGACATAATAGATGCAGTATATTACGTAAGTAAGAAATGTAAAAGCAATAAAATATGCACATTTTTTCCCCCCATGTAATTCCATAAACTAGGACTGATCTGTTCTTGGTGTAGCTGAGATCCTAACAGTAAACAGCATGAAATAACGAATAAAATGAGGCCTTACCTCTCAGCTCTAATGAACTCTATAAGGACAATAAGTCCGTTTAGTGTTTTCCTCTTTTCCCCTTTAAATCCCCTACAGACTGAGATTTCATCAGCTCTTACAGGAATATCGGTCATGGGGAAACCTGTCACTAAGCAAATAAAGTCAGGACTTCACGTCCAGTCCAGTCAAAGACTAAGGTTTTATTGCAGGTTGTATGAGGAATAAAGGATTTATAGTACACTCTTAAAAATAAAGATTTCAATTAGAACCAATAAGGAGATATCAGCTGATACCATAGGAGAACGCTTT
This sequence comes from Ictalurus punctatus, assembly GCF_001660625.3. NCBI lineage: Eukaryota > Metazoa > Chordata > Actinopteri > Siluriformes > Ictaluridae > Ictalurus > Ictalurus punctatus. Next base: position 12,134,048 of record NC_030440.2, on the reverse strand, counting down.
AAAATTGCACAAAGAACTGTTTACTCTCACGTTCTTTAGAGAACCATCTATTTACCAGCGCTTTAATGGTTCTTCGCAGCAGTGCCACAAGGAGCCACGTTATCATAAAGTTCTCTAAAAAAAAAACACCTTAGTTAGTGATTTAAGAAACCAAAGTACGTTTCTTAAGACTAATGTCAGGAGAACCTTTTCCAGTCCCACAAAGAACCTTATAGCCTAGGGTTCACTTTAACCTGTTACGGGATCATACCTTGAAGAACCAATACACTGCTCTGAAGAACCTATAATGAAGCATGAAGAACTTCTTTAATCTCCAAACAACCATATATCTCAACTCAAGAAGCCTGTACAATGAAAAATGGTTCTTGACAAGGAGAAGGTTCTTTGCAGAATCTATGGTGTTGTATAGAACCATTACAGACCCTGTAAATATTTCTGGACATGAGTTGGTAGATCATTTTGAAGAAAAAGTAGGATTTACGCACCGTGTGTGAAAGCTGCAGCAGATTCCCGGATCAATAAGGGTGAATCATTCATACAGAGCGCTCTCGCTCTCTCTCTCTCTCTCTCTCTCTCTCTCTCTCTCTCTCTCTCACACACACACAGGTTGCACAACGCAGAGGACTCAGCAGCATGTTTTTGTATGCGCCTGTTCCAGACTGTCCACATAATACTAGTGTACCTTGTACTTTACTAAACAGTCAGTCAGTGTCGCCTCCATCTTTTTAACTACTACTACTAGGCTACTACTACTACCACTACTACTTATACTACTACTATTACTAATAATAATAATATTTGCAAGCTAAAAGCATGCTGAGTTTAACCCCGACATCTTATAAATAAATATAATGGATAATGGATCTATAAATCCAACATCTTAAGCGACGGTGCTGTGGACGGACCATATAAAAGATCCTGTTTCATTTAACAGAGTGGTCACGTCTTATGACAGCAGTGTGTGGTAAAAGATGCGCTGATGACTAATGAGAGGAAACCTTTTTAATCAAGGTCGGTGCTGAAGGCGGGGTTTTTGTGGGCCGTGTGCAAATATGGACATTGTGAAGATGATGAAATAAAATCAGAAACATTTGCAGCTATGGCTGACTGATTTGTTGGTGCAGAAGATGGAAATAGTGTGGAGGAAACTCATCCAAAGACGTGTTGCGTCAATGCTTTCAGTGTGCGTGTGTGGTGCGTGTTTGGAGATGCGCTGGTGTGTTTGTGTGTTGGTTGTTTCTTAATGCAGTTAGTTATTCTTCCTAAGAAACGTGTCATATACCATATATGAGAGAGAGAGAGAGAGAGAGAGAGAGAGAGAGAGAGAGAGAGAGAGAGAGAGAGAGAGAGAGAGAGAGAGAGAGAGAGAGAGGTTACGCACACTACTAAAACTTGTGTTCGACTGTCACGACCATTGAGGACATGGTTGCAGGGTTCAGAGTTGTGTAAGTGTCACTGGCAGAGACTTGACCATTCTAGGGGGAAATAAGTTTTTAGTCAACTAAACACACACACACACACACACACACACACACACACACACACACACACACAAAGACAGTATACATACTTGCAGAGTGTCATAATCCGGGGACATAGTCATGGGGTTCAGTGCTGTGTGTGTGTCATCTCCAGGCGTTGAAACATGCTGAGAGAAATGAAGAGAAAACATCTTTAGTATTTGTTCAATAACAGCTTTATAGGAACTTTATGTGGAGCTTGATGAAGATAAAGACATAAAGTGAAATGTTCTCTCAGTACCTGAATGTCTGTGTCTCTCTCTGCTCCTCTCTTCCTCCTATTCACACAAACGACATAAAGACATGGCTGTTCGATCCGTTCCTGCTTCATTCAGCTAATGATAAACACTGGATTAAGACCGATTTGTCTTTGGGGAATGTTGTTCTCAAAGTGTTGGCTTATTCGCTGATGCATCTGTTGGCAGATTGGCGAGCCTTGACCCATCCTTGCTCTTGAAGGACTAGGCCTTTTTTGGAGGCTCCTTATATACTATGATTAGACGATTACCTCACCTGTTTCACATCACCTTCTTATTTCAACTCGTCACATCGCTATTAGTCCTAAATTGCCCCTGTCACAACTTTTTTGGAACGTGCTGCATGCATCAATTTCAAAATAAACTATGCAGTTGCTTAGGTAAAACATCATATACCTTGTCTTTATACGTGTTTTGTTTAAATACAAGTCAAAATTGGATCAGCTCATACACTCAGATTAACACGTGTGTGGATTTACATTACTGCATGTTCCACTGTTTCAATCGGTTTTGTTAAATTTAATAAACAACTTTAATAAAAACTCTAGAGAACAAGAGCCTTTAAACTGTTCTGCTCTAAGAGCAGCTTCCCCAATTCACATTCTGGCCTGAAATATTACAAAATAAACTGCAAAACTGTTCTCAGACCAGACAACACATTCATCACTACTGTAGCATTAGCGTTTAATGTTTCCACCAGCATGAAGCTGTTAAACAAGCAACAACATACAGAAAATAAAGCTTAGCTGGATATACCACACATAAGTAAATACTCATTTAGCACAGTTTATGGCCTTTTGATAATCTGGAAACTGTTCCAACATTAGGATTTTTCATGTCCATTCATTTTGTATCTGGAGTTCTTTAGTTTATAGTTTACCATATATATATAATGTACAGAAAGACACCTGAGAAACTAAAGGAGCTGCTTGAATAACATAAATAAATGACACTTATGTAAGACAGAATTTAGTTTGTTGTGACGTATTAATACTGTTTAACTCTAATCCTCAACTCTAATCCTAAAACTCTCACCTGAGCACCTTCCTGTGTTGTTCTGATGCTGAATGTAAAATCACTAACCAAACTCAACTGTTAGTTCTCATTCTCCAGTTCTGGAGTACTTCTCCTTACTGAGTCGAGGAGCCACACCCTGAAAAAAATCATCAACACACATATATGTATGTACATATATAATATGTAAGTTTAAATTATTTATCAGAAGCCCTTATCCAGAGCGATTTTCAGAAGTGCTTTGTAATCTCTGTCAAAAACTTCTCCTCGTACTCGATCACTCGTTCAGAGAGTAAGATTTCAATATCAGCTACAACCCTGTATTTTAATTACACACTAATTGAAAGAACATTTAATGGAAACCAGTTGATTCATATTAATGACTATATTAAGTATATTTAATTAAAAAAAAAAAAAGAATTAAAGAAAGCAAGCCAACACAAATCCATAAATGAAGACAAATCAGACCAGACCCTGAATTAAGATGAAAGTAATGTTGCTGTATAAAAGGAGGATGGGTTTACTCTGTCTGTGTATAGATATAAGCCCTTAGCTGTTTTATTGTCATTTTGCACTTCCAGCTCTCTGTGTGCTTGACCTTTCATGGAGGTTTGTGGGCGTTTCTAAATGCAAATGAGCTCTGTGAGGAAAGTGCTTTGCATGCTACAGGTGGTTCACCTTCGTCAAAATACACACGAGTACAAAATATAGCTTAATTTTTTTGTGAATATGAAATAAATGTTTACTTGGATTTGACTTTTACAAATATTTTCACACAATATTTGTCAAAGATTCATAATGATGCACAATATAAAGTCTTGCCTCATTCACCATAAGTTCTGAGGCTTTGACCTGTTGTTTGCCTAGTCATGTACAGTATTTTGACTTACTCCGGTTTGGATTTGCCCTGATTGTGTGTGATGTTTCTCTCACACACACTGAGTGTGTGTGATGTTTTTGATTTTTGAATTGTTGACTTTGTGTGTGGACTTCATTAATCTTCTGCATATGGAACATCAAACACCTCCTTAGTCCTGGATGTCTCTCTCTCTCTCTCTCTCTCTCTCTCTCTCTCTCTCTCACACACACACACACACACACATTCTACAGACTTACCCTCAGCGTATCATGATATAGGACAGAAAGTCACCTTTTCTAATTCTCATCACCGAATGATTATTTAGATCATCCTATGTAAGTCTCCATGCTCATGCATGTGCCCTCAGAGGTGCCATCGCAGCCTTAACGGACGCGCACGCGCGCAGGCACTCCCCGCACACTCCAGCGTCACGTCACCATGAGCGCGCGCTGCTGAAGGCGCAGTCGCTACGAGGTTCTCCGGGTTTCCTCTTCGCTTTGTCCCGGGATCTGAGAACACAATGGAGAACTCCAGCAGTGATCCCAACACTGCGGCATTTCTAAACTTCCTGGGGAATGCCGTGAACGCATCCAAGATCCCGGACGTTGCCTTGGCGAGTTGGAGCGCGTCGGTGGAACCGGCGGTACCCGCGCGCTCGGCCGTGCCGTTCTGGGACTCGCCGCTGAGCCACGGCATGAACGTGTTCGTGGGCTTCACACTGTGCTTCACCATGCTCGGGCTCGGCTGCACGGTGGAGATCAGTCAGATGGGCGAGCACGTGCGCAGACCGGTCGGGGTGCTACTCGCGGCTATCTGCCAGTTCGCCATCATGCCTCTGGTGGCCTTCCTGCTGGCGCTCGCCTTCTCTCTGGACGACGTGGCCGCAGTAGCGGTGCTGCTGTGCGGCTGCTGCCCGGGGGGCAACCTCTCTAACCTCATGACCCTGCTGATCAACGGCGAGATGAACCTCAGGTAGACAACACACCCCTCTCCTCCAAGTTTTCTTCTTCTTCTTCCCATCATCATCATCATCATCATCATCATCATAATTACTATTATTGTTATTATTACAATTATTATTAGTAGTAGTGTTTTGGATAATGGGCAAAAATGTGCAAAAAATGTGTCATCCACTTTTAGAATATTCCATCCACAGCTAAAAAATGTGTCCACTAACGAAGCTACTTATAATGTATTTAAAGTTTATTTTCACGGTACAACACAACTCATAATTTAGGTCATAGCGTACCAGCCTGGCATCATTTGTAATGTGTGTGTGTGTGTGTGTGTGTGTTGACAGTGTTATAATGACCATCTCGTCCACGGTGCTGGCGCTGCTGCTCATGCCCCTGTGTTTGTGGCTGTACAGTCGCGCGTGGATCGACACGCCGGTGGTGCAGCTGCTGCCGCTGGGCGCCGTCACTCTCACCGTCTGCAGCACACTGATCCCCATCGGACTCGGGGTCGCGCTCAGGTCCCGGTTCCCCCGCGCCGCTGACATCGTGCTCAAGGTAACATCCGACACGCTCAGGGCCACATCCCAAACCGGGTACTGCTGTAGGTTCACTAAATAGTACAACAGAATAGTATGGCCACCATACACAGGTACTGACTGAATATTGCACCTGTCGTCTGGTGTGCACATAATGACTGCATGCAATCCTGGAGAAAGATAAGTATTTAATATGTATTATCCAATATGCTATATACACTGTATGCTACAGGTACTACAGGTACCCCACAAGACCTGCTGTTTTGGAGATGCTCTGACCCAGTCCTCTAGCCATCACAATTTGTCCCTTGTCAAAGTCACTCTGATACGCTTGCCCATTTTTCTTTGGCATGCTTCCAACACATCAACTTCAAGAACGTAGTTGCCTAATACATCCCACTCCTTGATAGGTGCCATTATAACGAGATAATCGACGTTACTCACACCACCTGTGAGTGGATTTAATCTTATGGTTGATCAGTGTATGTTCAAACGTTTGTGGACACTTGACCATCACATGACCCATATGTTCCTGTTGAACATCCCATTCCAGATTTTGTGTCCACTTTGCACTCGGTGTTCCAGTTCATCCAAAAAGTGTTCAGAGGGGTTGAGGTGAGGACTCTGTGCAGGCCACTCGAGTTCTTTCAGCCCAACCTTAACACACCATGAATTCATGGAGCTTGCTTCGTGCACAGGTGCATCGTCATGCTGGAACAGGTTTGGGCCTCTTAGTTCCAGTGAAGGGAAACTGTAAAGCTACAGTATACAGAGACATTCTGTACAATTGTGTTTCCAACTTTGTCGCAGCAGTTTGGGGAAGAAGCACATATGGGTGTGATGGTCAGGTGTCCACACACACACTTTGTGTATATTGCTAATGAATTTGGTGAATATTGTTATATATTAATCGGCAGTGGATATTGTCTATTTTATTTGGAATATGTACTCTATTAAGTTTTTAATTTATCTTTATACACTTTATACACAGCACTGTTAAATTCCAGATTCTGACTGATTAGAAGGTGCTGATAAATTTTCTACAACGGCACACCTCTGACCTTACTATTGGCTGTAATTCAAATGACAGGTTTAGTCTATATTAATGAACTAGTTCTATTTTGTAATCATTTTTTATATAGTTACATCCAATTCACACTTGTAAGGCCACATGAACAGATTTTTAAAACAAATAAACAACAGAAAAAAGTCTCATTCATATGGGAAAGTTTTCTGTAAGTCCATTTTTATTTTGCATTTATTTTTTGTTTAGATTATTTTCTCCAGTGTCGTTCCTTCCTAACATACAGAAAAAAAGCTGTTCTGACACAAATCTTCAGGATAGAGGACTTTGTGGTTTCTCAATAACATTATTTATGTAATTAACTCAGACATAGAGGAGAAAGATGGGAAGTTGTAGTTCTGATCAGAAATTCATGAGTAGGTCACATCCCAGCGCTGTCAAGCTGCCACTGCTGGGCCCTTGAGCAAGGCCCTTAACCCTCAACTGCTCACCTGTATAAAGTAGATAAATGTAAGTTGCTCTGGATAAGAGTGTCTGCCAAATACCATAAATGTAAAATATTATTATTATTATTATTATTGTTAATGATAAAAAGAAAAAGGCTGATGAGAAACAACTGATGTTATAAAGTAAGTGATAACCAGAAATAACTTATATCACAGACAAATATCTCTCTCTCTCTCTCTCTCTCTCTCTCTCTCTCTCTATATATATATATATATATATATATATATATATATATACATATATATATATATAAATTTAACTATAAACAATCTGTCTTTTATGAATAAAAAATGGTTAGAGTTGGCAAATTGCTGAGTTATAAGAAGAAGAAAACACTACAGGGTGTGCTATTATTGGCAAATATTCAACTTTATCATGAATTATTTTGATATAACAGAACACGCCATCATTTTTTATTCTTAATTTATACATCATGTGATGGTCTGTAAAGCGCTTACACAAGATACGCTTGTTATCTCATATTAGGCACTTCACATGACCCAGATCCTTAAGGTTGTCCCATTTGTTGGACAAATGATGACCTAAGAAAGTTCTTTTCAATACATATGAATGAACCTTTCTTCTGGTCATCTTGACAAATCAATCACAAACCAACAGACCTTTATGTTTAAGGAATAATGAAAATAGCTATACTTAGGATTAAGTTACCCTAAACATGCACTGCACATGCACACAGTTCAGGTAATAGTAATTCAGTAATGCAGTAAACTAGACAGGAGCCTTGGGACAGAAATGATGTTCAAAACTGAACAAGAGTTTCTTCTTTCAGTTAATTTTATCGACAGACAGCTTGATAAGGGCCTGGTGGTCAATGACAGATAGAGATAGGGAGGGAAGAAGGAAGAGCAGAGTGATAAAGGGAATTAAGATGTGTGTGTTTGTGTGTTTTACAGGGTAAGAGGGGGAGGGGTGGAGGAGAGCGCTGTAAATTAAAGGGAGTGGATAAAAGCAGGCGGCACGGTCACTCTGATGGCTCTGCTCGATGTCCTCTGATAAACAGCGCCGACTCAGACGTACATATATAAATCTGTTATGCTAAAGTTTTTAATCAGGGGCATCTTTTTTATTTGCTTCAACCCATTTTATAGATTGAATGGGAACATATGGAGGCTGTCCCTTATAGACAGCCTAAAGATGGCTGCAGATGTTCGTCCTTGGATAGCCTTAGGACTGCAATTGTAAAGAACAGTTTTTCGCACTCAAGTCTCCATCACTGAACAGTTAATGGCTTAATAGAATAGACTCATAAGTCGCTCATAAGTCAAATAAGCTAAATTCCCGTTAATACAATGAGCACTTTTTTGACTATACAAAACAGCTAGAGAAGGGAAATATTTATATTCACATTATCTGGCGTCACCCAGATGAAGATGGGTTCCCTTTTGAGTCTGGTTCCTCTCAAGGTTTCGTCCTTATATATTTCTGTAAAGCCGCTTTGTGACAATGTTAGTTACAGTTACATTTATATTGCGCTTGTCTAGACACTCAAAGCACTTTATATAGTATGGGGGGTGATCTCCTCAACCACCACCAGTGCGTAGCATCCACCTGGATGATGTGACAGCAGTCATTGTTAAAAGCACTATTACAAATAAAATTGAATTGAATTTTGGTGCATATTAAATTAAAGTATCATCAAAAGTTCTAATTTGTTTACAAATACAATACGGTATTGCTGGTAGTTCGTTACAAGCCTGTATATGATGATGCATATCATGTATCAATAAGAAAAGCTTGTTAAGGAATCGTTAAAAAATATCTTTAAAATATTGTGATATAATATTTTTGTCATATCGCCCACCTCTAAATAGTGATATACAATAATAAAATAGATATAAATCACTGTAAGAGTGCTGGGTTTGTATCAAATAAAAGTTAGCTAAGTTCCTTTCTTAGTGTTTTTACCTGTCGCTCCCGTTTATCCACCAGGTGTCACTGTGGTTGATGCTCATCACACTGGTGCTGCTCTTCATCATGACAGGTCTCATGCTGGGGCCCGAACTGCTAGCAACCATCCCTCCCGCGGTGTACGTAGTAGCCGTGCTCATGCCGATGGCGGGATACGCAGCAGGCTACGGGCTGGCCATGTTCTTCTCTCTACCTCCCAACAGCTGCCGCACTGTATCACTAGAGACGGGCTGCCAGAACGTCCAGCTCTGCACGGCCATCCTGAAGCTGGCTTTCCCTCCACAGCTCATGGGGGCAATGTACATGTTCCCGCTGCTCTACGCACTCTTCCAGGCAGCCGAAGCTGCCGTCATCATCCTGGTGTATCGCGTGTACAGGAGCGAGGTGCTTCGCAAGCAGGACCTGAATGATGGGGACGATAATGACACCAGCGTCACGTACAAGAGAATGGAGGAGGAAGAAGACGGGCCGTTTGACACAGCGTACGGTTCGGTTACCGTAAACAATCCCAACTCCATTGAGCTGGAGACACAGGGAGGGACAGGTAGCCCAACGCCTGTGTAGAAGACACACACACAAAAATGGGACATCACTGTGAACAGATGCTTGAACTGTGCAATACATTGTGACATTCCTTTGTTCACTGCTTTTATGCCAATCGCTTAATCACTGCTGAAGTATTATAGCTGTATTGCAGATTTGGTTCCTCATTACCCCATCATTGGTAATATAGCCTTTAAGGGCTCTGAAGCCTTTCATCCAAAACGAGACCTAATAAACACACTGCACGTTTCAGAACAATGGAATAGATATACAGCTTGAACCTTAACCTTGGGCTAATCGCGCATATATGGACAATGATCCTTCTTCAGTGACAATCTGTGCTTAGGCTTACTTCGAGTGCAACAGATAACCCTTTCCTGGGAATTCATATATTCATATTCCTAAATGCTCATTTTGCCACTGTAATGACACTTATAAATATGATCAAATATAAAAAAATTCATCTATAGGACTCTTCAAATAAACGCCTTATACAGAATCTCAGTAATAAAGTCACAGGCCTGGAGGAACCTCCATACGCACTACTGTTATCCAGAGTCAATGTCTGGACAGTGGGATTCTTAAGTACTAAGTAAGGTGTATAAAGGAGTTTATAAAGATGTTCAGCACTTCTTTTGTTAAAATACAGAACTGACCTGACTTTATATGCTTAACGCAAATGGGATAAAGGAGTCAGGAACATATACTGTTAATAAAAGCATCACATTGCCCAGCTCTATGCGGTCGTGTGTTGTGTGTAGTGCCCAGCTCTATGCTATCGTGTGTTGTGTGTATTCTGTACACTCCAGGGCATGGGTTCTCAGTAACGTTTGTGCAGCCAGGGAGATCTTTAACTAGAAATAAATTCCACTGACCCCTCTGAACAAACATAATCGAACTATTCGATCGTTAGGGTCATTACCTTTTTTTGAACAGATTACAATGGGGTCAGTCTGAGCTGACATTATTAATAAAGGTTTAGATTTAACCTTGTTCAGTTCATTCACTTGGAGAAGGTATACTGTTTATACGCTATAACTAAACTCAGTACATTACAGGATTTCATCAATATACTGTACTGTATATCCCCCATTATGCTTTAAGGCATGATTTATATTTAAAGAAAGCCTAAGGGGGGGACAAATGTGTGGTTTTGGATGTACTACTTACACAATATAGTCAAAAGTATGTGGACACCTGAGCATCCCATTCCAGATGCAGTCTCTCCTGTGCTGTTATAATAAGCGCGACTCTTCTGGGAAGGCTTTCCACTAGATTTTGGAGCATTTCTGTTTGGATTTTGTTCATTGAGCTATAAGAGCGTTAGTGAGGACAAGAACTGATGTTAAGAAGTGAGGAGGTCATTCCAGTTCACCCTAAAAAGTGTTCAGTGGGGTTGAGGTCAGGACTCTGTGCAAGACACTCAAGTTCTTTTACCCCAACCTTAACACACCAAGTCTTCATGGAGCTGGCTTTGTGCACAGGATGATCGTCATGCAGGAACAGGTTTGGGCCTCTTAGTTCCAGTGAAGACAAGCTGTAATACTACAGCATATAAAGACATTCAATACAGTTGTGTGATTGTAACTTTGTGGTTACAGTTTGGAGAAGAAGCACATATGGGTGTAAAGGTCTACCAAACATGTATTAACCCATGTGAAAGGTTAAATAAAGCTGCAGTGCAGGTGTGTGCTTGTTTGTTTATTAGAGTAAGATGATAGTTCCTGTGTTGATGCAGGCAGTCAGAGTTAATTGGCTGTAATTGTGCACCTGACCCTAATTAACGCGCTTCTCTCTCCGCCTACTTAACTTGCCCTTATCCGCTCGGTAAAGTGGCTAAGCGGAAAAAATCATAATAATAAATGAATAAAATGGCTACGTACGGAGACGAATCACTCGACAGCTACGTCTACTCCTCGTACAACCCTTACTCGTACAGATGCCCGAGGCCTAAGAGCTGGCGGCAGAAGAGCTACCTGAGCGCGTACGGCGACGGAGAGAGCTATTTCGACAACTACCACCGCGCGCAGCTCAAATCCATCCTGTCGCAGATCAACCCGAACCTCACACCGCGCCTGCGCAAAGCCAACACCAAAGACGTGGGCGTACAGGTGAACCCGAAGGCCGACGCCTCGGTGCAATGCTCGCTTGGACCGCGCACTTTGGCTGCACGCTGGAGGGACGCAGTGCGCAGGCGCAGGCCGGATGGCCAGACTCCAGGCAGCCCGGTGAGCCCCGGGGTTCGGTTCCCGCGCACGCAGGCCGTGTACTCCCCGATCGCTATGCGGGGACTCGCGGCTCTTCTGCAGGACCAGAAAGATAATGATGACGATGAAGAGGAGCAGAAGCGCGAAGGAGGAACAGAAGAGGCCGAGAGCACAGACAAGGGCGAGGAGCTGGAAGAGGGTGTGGAGGGAAAAGAACCAACAAAGCTTAGTCCTGGTAAAAGCGATGATGAAAGCGAGCAGATAAAAGTGGATGAGGAGAACGAGAGAAGCGTTCAGGAGGAGCCCAAGTCCAAGGGGAGAGTGCGCTTCCAGGTGAGCTGCTTTAGATGTTTGGTCCAGGTGGATCCTGTTCTTGGTGAAACATGCTTTATTTAGATTTGCAAATCAAAGTTCTTTCCATGACCTGTTGAATCCATGCATCTTATTTAAAGGTACACTTCCTGCTGAAATGCTCGAATAGCTACAGACTGCCAGATCTTTCAGGTTACTTGTAACATAAGATGGCAGTATCTCAGGAAACCCCCAGGTCTCAAGACTTTGGTCGAGAGTTGATGTGCAGTATTGTCTTGTAACTGTAATCACATGGTGCTACCTGCTCTCTACCTGCACACTCCCTAACCACCACCTCTCCTTCTGATTTTAGTTTTTGGAACAGAAGTATGGCTACTACCACTGCAGAGACTGCAACCTTCGCTGGGAGAGTGCTTACGTGTGGTGTGTTCAGGGCACCAACAAGGTAGCAGCAGGATTTATTTCCACCTCCATTTGTTGTGTGGCCATAAGTGTGCCAGAAATGTTGTCCTGCCTTACAGGTTTATTTCAAGCAGTTTTGCAGAACATGCCAGAAGGCTTTCAACCCATACCGGGTAGAGGACATAACCTGTCAGGTAAGCTGACCACCTTAATGCTTTCTTTTTAAAAGCTCGATCAAAGAGATTGACATGGTTTCTTGTTTCAGAGCTGCAAGAAGGCGCGCTGTACATGTCCAGGAACAGCACGCCATGTGGATCCTAAACGGCCACACCGACAAGACCTGTGTGGTCGCTGCAAAGGCAAACGACTCTCCTGCGACAGCACCTTCAGTTTTAAGTACATCATCTAGTGCATTTCTCTGATCCCTGCACACAATCCATCCCAATGGCGGTTCACTGCTGTTATAACTATAATGCTTGGGCAAGGATCTCTGCCATCCTCGTCCTCTACCAGGGACAACCTTGGAGACTGAAGCTGTAGTCTTGAAGGGGGAGGCCTTGTACCAGTGCCAAAGAGTGGAATGGTTTTTGTTTTTGTTCACTTGTGTTGAACAGAGTTCCTAGTAGTGAACCATTTTTTTGGAAAAGTGAAAATAAATCTGAATCAACAGCAGCACTGGTGCTTTGTGTGGTGGCTTATTTATTTTAATAAAAAAACTTAAATGCAAAAACTTTACCAAGTTTCTGTTAACCAACAATGTCATCTCTATTAAAAGGTGGTCTCCTGACCTTTGGTTGATGCATTGCAAAACCTGATTAATGGCACCTTTCACATTGTAGTCCTACCCTTTTTTTTTTTTTTTTTTTTTTTCTTTTAAATTTTATTAAATTTTTATTGGCTGGTTTTAGTGGGAACTGGCTTCTGCCCTGGAAGTGTGGTGTGTTCTCCAATTTAGAACGTGTGTGTTATGCCAAATAACTGCTAGTTGAAAAGTGAACTCTTAACCAGCTGGCAGAGGCAACCAGGGGCTTTATATTTTAGATTAAAATATCCTGAATTTGTCAGGCTACACAAGAGAAATGTTTAGCCACTTTTACCTATGGCACCCATGAAAGCATGTGAAAAATTTGAATAAATAAAGGACACCAATTACTTTCTCATTATTTCAGGGGAGGGGGAAAAAAATCACGAGTGACAAGTTTTCATGTAGGCTTATGAATTTGTTCTTGTGCACCTGACTTGGATAAAACTGAAAGTTACTGAAGATGAATTAATTCAGTAAGCACCACCTGCTTCCATATTGGTCTTATTTTCCTGTGAGATTAATAGGTAGCAGGATTACATGATATCAGTTCTGATGCACACCTCTACTCCAGCGTGTCTGTGACCCATCATATTTTTACAGCGAATATCAGGCAAGTGGTTTTTCCCTCCTTGATCTTCTTATACATTCATGTTGAACTGCACTTTAAATATCCATTTATTCAACATGTGTAGCTCATTTTGTTTTAGCCCACAAGTGTAGTTTAGTGTAACTGTATAGTTGCTTTTAATCACAATGCTTTGGGGAACGAATGAACACACCCACACAAAGAGAGAGCAAAGGAGACATATGTTCTATTTGCTTTTTATTTAATCAGGACAGGGTAAGGCAGGTGAGTGAGATGACAAAGAGGGGGGAAAAAAGGAACATGAGAAAAAAATTGGATAATGCACCTCTAAATAAAAACTATTTTCTCCAGGTAAATAATATATCCATTAAATAATTAAGAACAGCATCCAAAATGTACCAGACAAGCAACAGAAAGAAGTTCTGTAAGGAATGAATACAGTGACTTTAAAAAAAGAAAAAAAGTGCCGTGACACTGTCATGTCCCTCCAACGCTGTAAGGAAGCGTTTCGTGTTGTGTGGCCAAGCGAAAATGAAGCACAGTGCTTTTAAAAAAGCGCAGCAGAGCCAACAACAACCCATCATCAGTGCAGCCCTGAGTCTGGGAGATTACACCGAGCCAACATGGATGACCACCGGCCCCCAGTTTCCTCCCTCAGCAGGGACTTTAAAGCATGGCGTCGGCAGAAGACTGCGAGCCAACGTGAAGATCACAGTGGAGATTAAGGAATGCATATGTCCAAGCACAGCTGGGAAAAGGCAAGAGAGCGTCATCCGCTCCCAGCCACACTCGCTGGTTAAAAGAAAAAGCTGAACATTAGATCTGTGTATCTAGGGCAGAGAGGTTTGTTAGTGACTCTTACAGCTGTTTTTTTGTTTTGTTTTGTTTTTTTAAACATTTTTATTTATCGATTTATTTTTTTTTGCATTAGCTTCATACTCTATTCTGGTTGAACAGTGCATTACACAAATGTACAAGGGAAAAAATACTGCTTTTACACTATACATTTCTCTAAAATATATACAGAGTACAATAAGTTATTGACATTTCCATAATGAGTTGCAGCCAGTTTGCACTGTGTGCGCGCATTTTAACGTGCGAATGTGCATGTGAGAATGTGTGTGCGAAGATCGGCCGTACGCAACGCTCTCGCGCACACACACACTAACACACACAAACGCACAGATGCCCCGTCACACGCGGAGTCTATGGTTGTCTACAGGCGGCTACTTATTTGGTTACAGAGTACGAGTTTTGTTAGAGCAACCCAGTGAAAGCTAAAGTTTCTGCTCGACGCAGGTCAATAAAGTTAATCCTCTCTTTATACAGAGTCTGAGGGGTCGAGCCCTCGCTTCTCAATTATACATTAAATACCATTTACATTTACAACCTAGGATTGTTAGCTCTAATAAAAAATATATTTCTCAAAAAATAGTTCTTGCAGCGCTTTCTCACTTTCTTAAGCATGCATTTGAAAACCTTTATCTTTTGTACTTGTTCTGTTGGATGACTAAAATATGACTTGTACACTGTTTCCATAGCAACCACACCACCAAACAACCGTTCATCTCAGTGCTCTACCCTTTTTTTTTTCCTTTCTGTTTTTTTTTTTTTTTGGACACACCAGAGGTCATAGGTCGTTCCGCTAAAGTTCCCAGTTTAGCATCATCATCACCTGATATCTCTTCCTCAGTCTGGTCATCAGTGCTTTACACAGCTGTTGCACGTTATCTCAGAGAAAGAACAAAAATTGGCAGGGAAAAGAAAAGGAAGAGGAATTTGTGTCTGTAGCACAGTTAAAGTCAATATAATCGTTGCACGCGCACACACACACACACACACACACACACACACACACACACACACACGTCCATTAGCCCTTTAAAGTGAAGTGCCAAGAAATACCCCAGCCCTTAGCCCCTCCCACTAAAGACACCGTACTTCGGCTCCCTGCTGGAACGCACTCGCTAGTCACTAGCCTAGACTTCTGACAAGGTCTTTTCACAGTCCTGAGCCGAGGACCGTATTGTGGGAGTTGATCTGGGTCTCAGGAGTGGGTGTTTGGTTGTAAATGTGGCTCTGGGTGCTCTGCGCCTGGCGTAAAGCCTCGCAGATCTGCAAGTTGAGCTCCATGAGGCGACCGCTGGCCTGAGACAGATCCCTGCTTGGCCCCACCACGGCTACACAACCCGTCTGACCCAGCGTCTGGTGACGGAAGTAGATATGCAGCAAGGTTTGCACTGCGTTATCCTTCTCACTGCCAAAAATGTCATTAGGCCACAAGCATCTGAGAAAAGAACAGGAGGGAGGAGAGAAAAGAAAAAAAAAAAATTAGTATTGATCAGATTGTACACAGTACTATAGTACATAGCTAACCGGATTGGATTAGGTTAATCAGACGGACGTCTGTCATAATTTTTATTTTTAAAATTTTTTTACAACACGTCTCTTCAGCAATAAATGACCACAGGAGAGGTTGCATTTTCATGAATGTTTGAGTCATACTGTATATAAACAGTAAATATACAGCTAGTAATTATTTATAGTAAACTGAAAGCTGATGGTATTGAGCGTACGCGAATATAAAGTAATGTTTTACACGTGTAGCTGCTGTTATAACGCCTCCTTCCATCAGCCTGTGGGATCTCGTTTTTCTTAATGATTTTATTTTCTTTCTCCTCGTGAAAATAACTTTCCCAGGTAGCGTGTGCAGTTGAGGTAATATACAGTACCGCTCAGACCAAGTACATGGGGTTTAGTGCCTCTTATAAAGCATCCTTTTTTTTTTCTTATCGTGAATCAGAATGTTTTCTGGGCGAGGTACACTGATACAAACGCTACGAGACTAAATACAGCAAGTAGCAGCAGTCAAACTTTTCCCCCGCCCCAAGTTTGTGTGCCACAAAACGTGACCTGAGACGGAGGGACAGTGAGTAAACCTTACAAATATGTGTGTTTATTAACTATAATGGTGTACCATTTATCACACAGACACGTTGCTCTGCAACTCCAGGCTACAATTAATGTAGTCAATGACATCACTGTGCGTAGTGGGAACCGTAAATTGATCAACAATTTGAATCAAAGTCTGAACTTAACTCTGACCTGCTGCTTTCTTTGATTACGTGTGGATGTAAAGGCTTATTAAATGTTCTGTGAGAGCGATATGTTTTCAGTGACCTCAAGTTAGTGACTTGTCTTGAGTGTGTGTGTTCACCTAAAGGCTTTGACTTGTGCGAGGGCAGAACTGAAGTCTCGTGCTCGGAGGCTCTCGATCAGCGAATGGATAGCCGTCTCTGTGCTGGACTGCACTGCCGCAGACACGCTCACCCCCTCCTGTCCTTCGCTCAATAACTCCGCCTCTTTCAGACAGCTTTCCAAAATGGCGAGCTCCTCTGACATGTTGGTTACCTACAAAAACACAACCATTTCATACAGATACGGTGTAAAATTCTCTAACGACGAGCAGATTACTCGCTACAAACCTTTAAGAAATTATACTGTTTTTATACTATATTTTTATTCTAATTATATTTGTACTGTGGCTTCTTCTACTGAGAACACACACCATGTGCAGTCTCTAAGGATCACTAACTTTGTTAACATCGATCTGTGATTAGATGAACGGCTTGGCCCAGCCCTGTAGTTAATCAGTCTTACTCGGAGAAATAATTTAGTTACGGCTACAGTCCGAGAGCTCTGAGCACACAGACCTTACTTTACATCATACTGACAAAATAACAATGCTATCAAATAAATGTACTAATTATTTAGAGTGGCCAGAAAGCTGGTGTCTGGCTTTTAATGCATTTATTAATTGAGACTTCTTACATTTACATAATATAAAAACAAATTGAAAGTGTCTATATTATAAACTACAACAGGAAGGAGAAAGTGGTTAGCTAGTGGGTGGGTATTGGCATTCGTAGTCATTGTAATACTACACATCATACAACTTCCTCTGGCAGACAAACACACACACACACACACCTCGGCCTCTCTCTTTATGGTTTCCACTCTGCTAACGAGTTTGCAGTAGGCCTGAAAGAGCAGCAGCAGCTGAAAATGAAGCTTGTACAACCTCCGACACAGCTCCAGCTCCTACAGAGACACAGAAACAAACATTATTATCCTCATTACACTAACTGATATGTTTATTACAGTGAATAGCATGAGCAGCATGGCCACATAATCACAAGGATGGACTGGACGGATGGATGGATGGATGGATGAAGGTCCAGGGTTAGAGAGATGGATGGAAGAGTTAAAACCAAAAGGTTCTCAACCTTACATTGGGATTGGCCGAGATGCAGATGGGGGTCACATGGGATTTGTACCTACTGTAAATATGTTTATGTTTTTAAAAAAAATTATCCAAGTTTAAATCAGCCTAGGCTATTTATTTAATTTTGGAGTTTCTATGTCCAATTTGCACCAGACTGCAGCTTAAACTTATGAGATGGTAAGGTATATTTATAATGATCTGATGGTCTGTACAAATAACTGCACGTACATCAAAGCACGGAAACAAATGGTCGGTGCCCTGACACATTCCTGGTGTAAAATGAGCAATACACTAGTGAATCATTTGTTTGAGGCGGGGTTCAGAGTCCTTGGGTGTATCGAATAAAAATACTGATCCAGGCTGGACGCAATAGCTGATGCGCACGGTTTCGACTACCGTCGTCTGATCTCAATAAGCTGCAGTGTGAAAGCAGTCCTCAGTGACTACAGATTCATAACATCTGGTTAAACGTACAAAATAAAGAGCGCGTACAATTATTCCTCTGTAATATATGACAATCAAATGTGATGTGTTACCCTGCAAGAATACAAATATGTGTGAAAGTGTTTACTATACTACAACTGCAGTAAAACTGAATCATAAACGTTATGAAGTCATGTGCATTTCTTTACAGTAATGCAATGTAAATTTTCAACTAGTATAAAACAATAAATAAGTTCAGGCATATTAACAGTCCAAAAAGGTTGAGAAACCTCGAGTTAACCCCCATTCTGCAGGTAGCTCATGGACAGAAAGCCTGTACTGAGCATGCTCACTAATCAACGTTAATCATGATTAGGAAAGGCCATGGCAATGAGCGGTCTGCAACTAAGTCAATGTTAGAGCGTAGTTGCCGAATATCTAGAGCGAAAGAGCAAAGAAAAGGAAGGACTAGTAATGAAAAATCAGAATCGGTATAATGTATATTACAGTTTCATGTCTATTCAGGTCTACTATTCTCCTTTCCGTAACCCACACACACACCCAGTAACACTATCATTAGCAAATGTGTGCAGAAGTAGCTAAGGTCAACAAAACAAAACAAAATCCGTTTAGGGCAAGGAACTGATAGATGAAAATGGGAATATAACTATGTAAAGTTTGTAGCAGTAAGAGATAAGAGGCAGAGGCGGACTGTGGTTCAAAACTCTGATTGGTGTAAAACGATTTGCTTAACATGTTTGTGTTTATAATGAATGGATGGAATGATCAGTGTTGTTTTGCCACAATGACATGATTACGGAAAGGTCAAGAATACAAGAACCACTTACTGCTAGAATCTCCATTTGCTAAGCAAGAGGGAGAACAGGTCACCGTACAGAACAAAAACAGAAGGAGACGAAGAATAAAAAACATTAGTCAGAGTATAACTTCAAAACCACAGAGAGAGAGAGAGAGAGAGAGAGAGAGAGAGAGAGAGAGAGAGAGAGAGAGAGAGAGAGAACAAACAGTGCAGAGGACTTGATCATTATCAGAAAAAAGATCACAGCAAGATACGTGAAATTAAAATTAAGAAAGCCGAGTCTCACAGACGATCATGACGTACATCATCTTTGGCAAAAATAACAACAAACAGTGGAAGCAGAACAGACAACACACCCGAAGAGAGATAGAGATTTACAGAGAGGAAAAAAAAATCCCTGGAAAGGAAATTGAAATAGTGATGCTGATATTGAGGTGTACGTGACCGCTGCAGGTTCAATAAGTAAGTAAACATAAAGAAATACAATAAAAATATGTGAATGTGTGTGTGTTTGTACAAAAAAATGTATGTATTAAAAATGATAAATACTTGTTTTCACCTTTCCATTATGGGTTATTGTGTGTAGGTCTAATGGCCAAAACAGTCAATTGAATCCATTTTAAATTAAATCTACAAAGAGTTCAAAATTATTAAATATATAAATTATATATCTATATTATATTTGCTTTTATCTTACAAAAAAACAAAAAAAAACAAAAACAAAACATACACACACACACCAACAAATCTTGCTTATTCATGCAGGAGTAATACAGTTAGGCTGATTCCAAAATGGCTTCCTATTTACTATATATGCTCACTACATAGGATAAAACATGATGATGGTCGGTGATGTAGAACCGATGTAATGATAATGAGCCTTTATTGGTCACAGCACAGTGAAATTCTTTTCTCCACATTCCAGGAAGTTGGGGTCAGAGCGCAGGGTCAGCCATGATACAGCGCCCCTGGAGTACAGAGGGTTAAGGGCCTTGCTCAAGGGCCCAACAGTGGCAGCTTGGGGTTTGACCTTCTAATCAGTATCCCAGAGCCTTACCCACCAAGCCACCACTGCCTTACACATGATGTAGTGTCGTATATTCAATACAGAATGCAATTTAACACATCACAGACAAAAAGTGTGTCCTATAATGCCTCCTGGAAGTGAATTAATCAGAAAATGGATAATCAGTCAAAAAAATGAGGTGTGGCATAAACGACATGCATTAATTTAGAGACAGGTTTTTAAGTGCATGTGTTAGTAACACTTTCATTAGGCTTCAAACAGCAAAAAAACCCCTAATACATTAAGCCTCTCAGCAGTCATGGGGGGAAAATAAAATCATAAAGCAGGCAATAAAAAAAGAAAACGGCGATGTTTCAAGATGCTTAAGGAATTGATTTGTAATTGTCGGCGAGGCATGCAGAATGAAAATGAAATTGTGAGGTCTGTAGACATTTCCACCCTTCATCTTTAAGAGTCAGTGATAAATTCACAGCCGCATGTGTCTGACTGTCTCTTAATAGATTGTATCAGGATTCACACCCAATAACAATTATAATCTGAAGAACAGAAAATGAAATGAGGTAGGGAGGAAGATGAGACACTACAAGATTAAAAGTATGCACTTATTTAGTTTTCTGTTTTCAGAAAAGATTAACGTGCAACATTTTGGCCTGGTTTATATTTCTGCGGGTTGTATTTGCGTCATGACACAGAGAGGAGGTTTATGTGTATGTACTGTACGCATGGTGCTCAGACACACTTACATGCTCTTGCATAACTGAGCGTCACGTGTATTTATGGGGCTGTTTGTCCAGGGGCTTTCATGTGAGCGCTGATTGGTTGGCGGAGGTGTGTCCACGTTATGTTATGACTTGCTAATGTTGTGATTTCTTCTGTTGGTTTTAATCAAGGGTTTCAGAGTAAAACTAGGTTCACACTAGTGAGTGGCAAAGTGAAGACAATCATTGATTTTATATGAACGCGCGATTCCTTCTCTAAAAACCTCCGTGTTGGTTTCTCAGATTGGAGTTGTTTAAAAAAACGTCCCTGATAAAACTCTCCAAACAGACAGCTACAAATAAACAGAATGAGTGAACAGATCAGGTTGTTCATTTGACACTGCCCCCTAGTGGACATCTTGACGTTGAGTGCAAGTATAAAGACTTACATTTACATTTATGAAATTTGATAGACTTACATTAATCTCATTTATACGACTGAGCAGTTGAGGGTTAAGGGCCTTGCTCAAGGGCTCAAGGGCCTTGCTCAAGGGCCCAACAGTGGCAGCTTGGTAGCGCTGGGATTTGAACTCACAACCTTCCAATCAGTAATCCAACATCTTAACCACTGTGCTAGCCCACCCTCCAGACTTCACCCTTTGTGAGGGTCAACTCCACGCACAACCCCCTGACGTGCTCGCAAAACACATTCTGGCAGAAGTATAACCCAGGCCTTGCTCTCTGCTATACGACGATGAGCCAGTGCAGATCTGGGGGTGTGTATTACCTGAGCTTGAGTGGTTGGTCGACGGCTGCTGTCTTTATCACCAAAGGTCTTTCTGCAGTTCTCTAACCACTGTGGAGAAAGAAACAACATGGCGGGGGTGGGGGGAAGAGTAGCAATTAAATTAAAAGATTAGACCATTCGCATCTGCAGGAGGTTCAGCCAAGCAGCCATACACAACAGTATGTGCAACAATAACAGCACCATATCACCACACTCATAATTATGAAGGAGGCCCATTTATAAGAAAGGAAAGATAGTCCGTGTGTCAGATTTTCCGCTAAGAAACTTTACCGGACAAACTGGAGAGAAAAAAATAAATAAATAAATAAATCTAATTTCGGTGTTTATTTTGCACTGTAACATTTTGGACTAGTACACAATAGTTAATGTGATAACAACAACAACAACAACAAAATCAAGTCAAACGAAAGCTAAAAGTATACTGCCTACATTTTCTTTTCCACACTATTCAAAATAAAAACGGCAGTCGTGGTATTAGCGTCTAATAAAAACAAATATTCAAAACGAAAACAGGGCGCAGCAAAACGTTACGTTTGCCACGTATATTTTTGTTTATGAAGAGATATTAAAATACCAAAAAATCGTATAATTTCCCACGCTAATCTGAAGTGAAATCGAATGTGTCCAGTGTTTCTCTGCAGGTTAGTAAGGTAGATGTGTGTGTACGCGTGTTGTAAATCTGAACAGAGCAGAAGTAGGCATACTAAATAGATCTGTTTTAGTGCAGCGAGAAGAGAGGCCCGATATTCCAATGCGTCTCATCCTATTCCGTAACCCTCCCATCAGCTCACTCCTTTAATTTCTCTGTTCCCCTCCCCTTTAGCCATATAACTGATTAGGGAGCTCGCTGGGGCTATTCTTAGCTTCCAAATGTGATTGCTGGGAGGGTGCTAGCGGAAACCCATGCTGGCTAAATTCACTCACATCCTGAGATACCGAGATGATTTGATGCCGTGAACTACAACTACAGAGGTGACCATGGTATTTAATATTGATCTGCCTGCTTTATTCTCTCTCTCTTGAACTCTGGTCTAAAAATCCAGAAAGCATGGAAGACCATTTAAGCAACAACAGACAGGCAATACAAGACAACTGTAACAACCTTGAACATGGAGTTTGCTTGAGGGTCAAAAAGATCCATGACCTTTTGTAAACACACGGTGAAGTATGTTATAGTGTGGTGTTTGAAGCTGTTCTGACGAGACAGAGCAAATTTTGTGAACATGAATGGGTCTATATTTATATTATGCACAGATCCTCGATGCTCACCTGTTCAGCTGCCTCTCTTTTGCCATTGTACGTGTCCATGTGCTCCTGCAACTCCAGTACACTGAATTTTAATGTCTCCAACAGCCCACAAGAAACCAGCTGCAGCACACACCCAGACAAACAGGATTGTATCTCGTTTTATTTACATTACGGAAAGAACTGTAAATGGATTCAAATATGACATCATTTAAAAGGTGCTAATTTTAATATGTAATGTTTAAAGAAAAACTGTGGTTTTCAAATTCAAAAACCTTTCAAAATTTTAAGAAACCCCAAAAAGACATTCAGGTTATAGCCAAGACCGCAACTGCAAAGACGTTAAGCTTTAACATAAGCTGTAAGATGCCTCAAACTCACGGTCTCTGCATCCAGTAAGACTGTAGGACACTGCGAACAGGAGGTCATGACCTCAAGGGAGCTGAGGAACTGGTTTCCCATTCGCTGGAGCCCATCACCGAGAAAACGTACTGAAGCGTGGGTAATCGAGTCGAATTTTCTTTGCATGTGCTAGAGAAAGCAGGGGGGAGAAAACAGTATTGTATGTATGTAAATATTTACACGCGTGTCAAAATCAGTGCAAGCTAGATGCTGGCTATAAAAAACGAACACACACACACCTGGAAAAGACGAGAGAATACATGAAAAGTGTAGACGGCACAGGATCCGTCCGTATCGGATAACATCTGGTTGACGTGGCAACGCCAGGCGTCCTCCTCGTCATCATAGGTGACGGGCTGGAATGCTGCCAGGATGGCAGAGAGAAAAGGAGACGGGGGTGGAGAGGACTCAAGCTCAGGGAAACCATCGGCATCACCCTCATCCTGACTGCACACACAGACACACAAATCAGCACCAAAGACAGGTTCTTCTCACTGACTAATATCTTTCACACATTCTTTCTCTTTTTCCTCATATCCATATCTCTCATACACACTTTGATACAATTCATCACAGAGGAAAAAAACTAAACTAAAAACTAAACACAAACCTCACAGCAAGCTTTGTTTCTCTCTGACTCCACACTGCCCCCTAGACTTTCTCTCCCTTTCCCTCACCTCCTTTCCTCACAACCCCAACCCCACTCTAGCCCCTCCCCCTCTTCTCCTGTTCCCACTGCAGATGCTCTGCGCTGCAATGTAGTTTCAGTCCGGACGTACCGCAGAGGAAAAAGAAAAACATCGCTACATCTCTCTCCCACATGAGCACTCTTACGCTCACAAACACAGACACACACACTTACTGCCCAGAGGGGCCAAAGATCTTGATAAAGCAGACGGAGTAGAAGTATTTAAACCCTGCGTTGTTGAGTGGCATGAAGGACACCGTCTTCATCTTCATTCTCATCCTCACCAGCAGCCTCCTCTCGTCACTCTACCCCAGCACCGCTCTCTCTTTGGCATGCACTCACTCTCTCTCTTTCTCTCTCTGCAGTCTTCATAATCACTGCCTCTTCTGTTGTTCACTTCATCTTTCCATGCTTCCTGTTTTTTTTCTCCCTCTCTATCCCCCTCCGTCTCTCACTCACCATGAGCCTTACTGTACTGCGTTATAAATGGTTTTACATTACCTTCACCCCACCCCCACCCCTACGCCGTATGCAAATGCACACGGAGGCAGTTTTCAACGTGTGAAACGGATCTCCGGCACACGTTACAGCCGGATAGAGCAGAGATAGACCCTTGCTTCCTACGCTACACTAGAACACGAGTTAAAACTGGAGTGCATGCCGTTAATCAATGATGTTAATCAATGTTTGCCCCCTGAGAGGGCAAACAATTTATGGAAAACATTTTGCTTTAGCATTTTTATTGCAGCACAGGGACGAATGCCATCTGTCCTGCATCGGCCTAACGTCACATCGACTTATTTGCTGAAAGCTGAAGTTCGGGAGAAAAAAACAACAACAAAAACAAAACAAAAAACTGGCCAACCTTGAAACCAATGTCCTGGTGCCAAAGCTGAACCAGGACCAGAGCCAAACATAAGCACAGCTAGGACTCTCCTAAAATAATAACTCTGCCAACAGTATGATGGAGCAGATCTCAGAAAACGTACAATAAATAAAAACTAATTAACAAAATAAAACTAATCTTGTTTATTTAACAATATTACAACTGCCCCTCTGCATGTTTAAAAAAAAATAAAATAAAAAAAAAATAAATAAAAAATATCTCACAGGTTTTAGATCAGTTTATACACCACGGTGCTGCTGAACTCTCAAATCTGATTGGTCAGAAGGTATCCTGAATAATAAAATAAATAATCCACTTTGAGGCGACAAATTGTACTGCATCGCACCAACTCATAATCCATGCCTGTGTCGCTGATGTAAGCTCTTAATGTCCTTGTCATAAGGAATATGTTTCGGCCACTTAAGCGTACCAGAGACCCGAGTACAGAGCCAAACTAATCACGAAATGGTAAAATGATTAATACAGGCTGTAAACACTAGTTATGTATGTAACTATGGTTCTATAAGAAACGAATAAACACTATAAGCAGTCAAAATCACCTGGATACCTTCAAAAATTTTATATATATATATATATATATATATATATATATATATATATATATATATATATATATATAAAATATACTCAGAGTTCCTGTTGAATTGGCTCTAGTGCTAATGACAGGGAACACCTGGGGGTTATCTGGTGTTCACAGAACCACAGTTACATATATAACTAGTATTATATTTCACCCTCTTCCAATCACCAGGGACTGAGAGCTCAGTGAGTGAGACACAGACAGCTCCGTGAGTGAGAACTAACCATGCTAGCATGCTAACAAGGGAACCCAACTAGAGCTAAGAAGCCAAGGAGGATGAAATATCACACTCCAAAGCTGATGAGATGATAGGACATGACAGAAGTCAATTGACAACTTCGGAGGCCAGGGAAGCAGTAGACTGACTGTAGTCACAAGCAGAAGGTGCACATATGGGTGGAAAATCAACTCGATGCCATTGATAAATTGGATTGATAAACAGTTCACCAACCAAAAACAACCCATCCAACAGAAGTCCTGAAAGTGAGCAGTAATAAAAGGCGAGTGTATGACTAATACAAACTGTGCACAGCAAGTACTTCTCAGATGTAATACATTAAGCTGTACATCACTGCATTACAGACCCCCCACCTGCTGCTCTCGCTCACCTGGACATGCCAGAGAAGTCAGCCTCTTCTTCTTCACACCTCTCATCGAGCTCCTTGAGTGCCAGGGTTACGTCTTCATCGCACACCGAGTCCGGTGCCGTTTCCTCTTCACAAAGTGAGCCAGTTGGACTGTCGATGCCTAGAGGTGGAGGGTCTGGGTCATCAGGAGGGTCAGGGAGCTCACACAGCTCTGGGGGGTCTGACGGTAAAGGGGGGGCACTGCAGAAACCCGTGTCCTCGCTGACGCTGCTGCTCAGCTCGTCCACTGCCGTCACGCTGGCGTCCTGTAAATACGGAATGGCGGTCAAGAGCAGGACAATGTTTCTCTGTTAGAAATACTACTATTTATAACAGACATGTGGCATCTATTGGAATATTTCTGATATATTAAATATTATTTAGAAAAAGTAAAACAATGCATTCGGGTCTTATAACGGAAGTACATTTTCCCCACTTCGGCCAAAAACAGTCAAGGTTTAAGGTTTTAGCTATAGATATACAACTACTTACTGTAGCCCATCCATCCAAACAAGTGGAAATGGACCACCACAACTGGACCACCATTAACCAGATCTGGTTATTATTTGGTTGGTGGATCATTCACAAAATGGCTGAGACACTGACACATGATACTGTGTGGTGAGTTTTATTACATACATACAGTTCTTAATGACTTCAATATTACTGCCGAACTGAGAGAAATCCGCCAAACCAAAAACATCCAATAGCAGTTCTCTAGTCAGAAACTGACATTGATGATTGGCTGGTGATCAGATCATGCAAATAAAAGATGAGCTTTTACAAGATACAGCTACAATAGGCATGTCTAAAAAGTCGGACTGTACAGGTGTACACACTGTGATTCAGCCTCGATATGGACATGTTATTTAATGTGTTACTTTCCCATACTGAGAATGATCCACCACCAGAGTGGTGCTCCTATGATAGTCCCACAGATGGAAGGGACAGGAGATATGTGTGGAAGATGAGAGGTTTTCTTTTTTTTTAATGAAACATGGATTTTTACATTTTTTTTAAACAAATAAAACTGTTTACATGAGTGCTGCACCACTTGGGTGTGTAGCATTATTTCTGAGGATGCTTGAAAAGAAAGCAAGAGATGTAGCAGCCAACTTGTGTACAGTATGTATCGTTAAAAGCAAATATAATTCTGACTTAAGACTAAGACTGAAGAAAAAAAAACCCCACAACGTTTTACTGCAAGAGAAATTCAAGCCAATTAGCCAGAGGTCAAATCCTGGCCACCCGCAAGGGGACACTTAGAAGCAGCAATTTGTAAAATAGACCTGCCATTCTGGAGACGCCGCTCCTTTTAGCGAACAAGAGATATCAATAAATATAGGCACAGAGCTAATTTATCACCACACACTTATGATGCTAATGTAACCTCTAGACTATGGACATCACAAATAAAGCACAGTTCTCTCTCTCTCTCTCTCTCTCCTTGGACTAGTAATGAGATTTACATACAGTCAGTTCAAATGCAGGGTAAATAAAATAAAAATAAAATGATACCTGCAGGATGACGAGGAACTTTGATATTCAGTAGCTGAACAAAGACATTACCTAAATACAAGGCTGTTCCATCTGCCATGCTGAACATGAACAGAACTGAACTGAAATCAACAACAAGTATGCAACAAACAATAAATTGCGAGTCCTCCAAGTCATTCAAAACCCCACTGTTTAAATAGGGACGAATGACACGTATATGTGGAACAGGACCTTTCCTGCTAGTTTCTGGTTTCTTTTTCCTTTAAGAGTGTAGTGCATTAATAGAAAGCATAGTGGCAGTAAGCCAAAGGAGGATTTAGTATTATAGAAAGCTTTTAAGGGGAATGGCAGTAATTGAGAAGCTGATGAGATTAATCAGACCTCATTACACTAAAAGCTGGAGGAATGACAATGGAAGATGTCCTTGGGCTAAAATTAGGACTAGACTGGTTTGAACTAGGACTGACTGGACTTGAGAATTTAGAGGTGTCAGGATCATGTGATAATTAGGAACTATGCAATGCTCCGTGCTTTCACTGAGAGCCACTAATGCAGTTATGAATAATGTGTGTACTCGAGGATATACTTCGACACACGGGATTCAAAAACATATCAGAGATATTTACACTTTCTTGACTGGTTCAATGTCGTCCCTCAAGTATCCAAATATCTGCCTTTTTATTTATTTATTTTTTACAGGCACCAATTCATGTAGCTTAATTGCACGGGTTAATGTTTGAATGAATATCAAACAGCCAGATTTTTGAATGTCCTCCTGCATCCATGACTGCTGGATAGCTAGTTCATTTTCCAGTTATCATTTAGAGTCCTCTCCAAAAGTACTGGAACAGCAAAGCCAATTCTTTTGTTTCAACTATACACTGAAGACATTCAAGTTTGAGATCAAAAGATTAATATGAGACAACATAAGAATTTCAGCTTTGGGGTTAGTGGCTTTTCCATCACTTTGGCAGGTTAATCTTGCCCCAGAACTCTCTGTATTTCTTTGCAAATTCCAAACTGGCTTTCCGACTCTTACTGCTGATGAGTGGTTTGAATCTTGTGATATGGCCTGTATATTTCTGCTCTTGAAATCTTCTTCGAATGGTGGATTGTGATAGCTTCACCCCTGCCCTGTGGAGGCTGTTGGTGATGTCACTGACTGTTGCTTTTGGGGTTTTCCCCTCATAGCTCTCACAAAAATATAATAAAAAATATTTCAGGACATTCCAAATTGTTGTATCGACTATGCCCAATGTTTGCGCAATGGCTCTGATCAATTTTCCCTTATCTCTCAACTTCAAAATGGCTTGCTTTTCTCCCATAGACAGCGTTCTGGTCTTCATGTTGGTATCCTTTCTAACAAAAAATGCAGTCTTCACACGCAAAACCCAGGGCTCAAATCAAGAGCAGATATTCAGAGCTATTCACTAAACTCAATTTAACAGGACACACTTGGACAACATTACAGTTACATGTTCCAACACTTTTGATCACTTGAAAAATGGACTGGTTCAAACGAAAAGATGTCATGTTCTAAATTGTTTAACACATCTAGACGTAAATATCAAGGTATGAACGCTGAAAATCTGATCAATTGTCTCATTCATCTTTTGATCTCCAACCCAAATGTCTTCAGTGTATAGCAGAAACAAAATAATTGACCTTGCCGTTCCAATACTTTCAGAGGGGACTGTATTAATGCTAGAAATTAGTTTTCTGACTGGGAACGTTTCAGGCTGTTGTGTGATGTGACATTTTACAGTTTCATCGTGGAACAAATCTGAAAGCGACTACAGATGACATTTTCACTGCTAATTAAATAGACATGTAAACTGTATAATATGATGGGTAATTAGATTGTTAGCTAGGAAGCTAGAAAATGAGGTAAGGTGCTGGTTAGGCATATTTCTTATGAATAGTAAAAAAACATTTTTGTTTTTTAAATAATGAAAAAGGTTAGAACAAAAGAGCAGACAGAGTTTCTATATCACACCAAGATTTGTTCCTCTCTAGGAATTCATTTATCCACCTGCTGGTTGAGAATGGACAAACCATGATGCTTGCATTTTCAGTGGCATATTGGTAAAGCACGGTTTCCTAAGCTGGTCATCCAGAGACCCCCAAACAGTCCTCTGTTAGGGAATATTAAATACCTGAGTAGCTGGGAGAAGGTATAAACACTGTGGTTTGTGTAGCACTGTAATAAAGTTACTGGAACAGATGCAGCTATTAACAGGTAGTTAAGTGACAGTGTTAGTAAGATGCGGTAGGAAGTAATGCAAAGCTTGTTAGTGACACAATCGTTTGCTCTACCCCAATGCTGTGTGTTAAGCTTTACTACATACTCACTCTATGCTCGCAGCTCCAGGCTAGGGTGTTTGTCCGATGAGGGTTTTAGACAGTTAATTTCTGTGCTTTTGTTTATTCTCGCAATCCAATTTTTAGCACAGCGGGCCTGAGGTGTGTCATTCCTAATAGCAATCTTCACCCAAATCAACCAAACTGACAAGCAAGCCCCACCCACACACAGGGTTCGTACAGTTTGCTGATTTTAAATTCAGTTCATTTCTTGGTCACGTTCAAAGTGACAGATTTTGTCTGTACAAGTTACAAGTTGGTGACTAATGACTCATGTCACACTTTAAACCTTCAAGTAAATTCAATCATTAAAATAAACAATGTTAGTTAACATAACACTAGTTGGCTGTACATTGCTTCGATGATTTTATTTCAGTGATGCCTCCTTAGGTTATTTGGCACAGATCATAACCGTTTACGCAGATCTTGCGATATGCTTTCCATGAGTTGGCCCCTTGATGTAACGGCAGTCTAACTTATATTTTATTAATAACGTCTTCTAAACGTTTGTCTGAATTCGAAGCATCTGTACGAACCCTGCACTCAACAAGAAATCGTTGACCAATTGCAACAATAACAAGTATGGAAAAAAACAAGCAGTTACAGCATGACTATGAAAACAGGAAAAAGGAAAAGCAGCAGAAGACTTTTGCTGTGTCAGTGATTCGACACAGAGAGCTAGCTAACAGGGAATGGTGTTGCACAGGGTCAAAGTTTAAGACCACTACAGCTTCAACACCATGACTGTCCCTGGTAGCAAACGATAAAGTAAAAAGGGGCGTGGATACCCATTAATAACAGCTGTAAGGATAAGAAAGGCACACCAGCTAAAAACACCAGCAACACTGCATAGATTAAAGGCAATAGCTAGAAAGAACCCGTGCACCAGAATTGATTGAGGCTCCTGATCGATCCCACCTCAGGCAGCTGGCTGATATTGCTGTCAGAATGCGCGGTCTCATGGATAGGGCTGTCTGGGCGGGGCAATATCGGGGTGGGCAGAGCTTCCTCAGTGAGGATGCTACTGGAAGACTCCTGGGATTGTTGTAGAGAATCCATGTGATTGGACGTGGCGTCATCCGTAGCAGAGTCACTATTGAGCTATGAGTAGACACAAAGGGGGAACCTTTTAGCAAAATACCAAAGCATGTTCACTGTATAGACTAGATGTTCATATATACATATACCTGAGTCACGTTACCTTACATGCAAACATGCCATCGCTGGCCAAATACTAATAATAATAATAATAAGCATGACTTAAAACCTGCTAGTTGCAAGCATTTTGCTAGCATTTACGTCCTAGTGCGACATTTGTCCGCCTAAATATCTAATTTCTCAAGATCACCATGACATGCTGCATGCTAGCAGAATAAAGCTTAACCTTAAGGTCACTCACACACAGCATGGAAAGAGTAAGAGCTGGAAAAGGAAGCGGAAGGAAGCTTCCACGCCAAAGCATAAAAAGATCATCAAACTTTTTCGCCACTGCTCTGTCAGCTCAGCCGATATAAGCTCGGCAGGAAAACGGCTGGTGCGCCATAGCAAGCAGAGAGGAGTTAGAGTAAGTCTATGAAAAGCTTGGAGATTTCAATGAAATATAACAGATATACTTTGTCATGCTCAAAAAAAAGCATGTTCCAAATTGTTTCAAAGACGAGTTCATGCTATTAAAGAATTTTAATTAGTTGTCAGGGACTCTCAAAATTTCATGCATATTTAAGAGGTTCTAATGAAGTAACTCGAAGGAAAAGATTGAGGAAAAACACCTCATGTTTGTCTTTACTTACCACCAAAGAACAAAAAGCGTAATCAAAATAAGGGGTTTAGAAAGATACTTTGGGAAGGCAATGTTCAGTGGCTGGGCAGAAGAGGGGGGTTGAAGGTACTGGACGGAAGATGATTGGGTTTTGTGTGCTACGGGCAGAAGCAAGCGTCTAACCACCCACAGCTGAAACATGGCAGCATCTAAGCCCAGCTCGGCACAGACACACCATGCCGGAGGCCCGTGTAAATGAAAGGGCCCCGGATATAGGACGGGGGGGTAGAGGACTTACTAGGTTGGAGCGGGTGAGAATCTGGCTAGCGCTCAGTACCTCCTCCTCAGATGACTCATCCGTATCTTCTTGGTTGGTCAGATTGAGGCTTGGCGTGCTGCCTGTGTACTGGCACTCCTGCAGCGACGGCGTGTCACCTTTGTCCATGCTGTCCAGAGAGCGCCGCCGCACGCCCCAGTTAAAGTTGTCCATGCTCTCACCCTGAGAAAAGTGCATACAGAGACATAGTCAGAGATTAACAGCACACAACAAACATCTTTCTTTTTAGTCTCCATATCATCCTTAATGAGCGTGAGATGAAAAGGCATGTGCATGGAAGGAAAGAACAAAAGAAAAACAACCACAACAAACAACACAGAGGGAGAGATAATGATAGTAAAACTTGCTATCTACCAAAACACATGTACATATACATGTGTGTGTGTGTGTGTGTGTATATTCATAAGGGTTGTCACAATACCATAAACATATCTTACGATACTATTCCAGCTGAAGCATTTCCGTATTTTTTCTGTCTCTGTTGTCGGATAACGGAACGAGTGTGAAACAGTGACTGAAACGTGGCGCATTAAGAGACCACATGTTCACCAGCGGTCACTTCCAAGCTGCTGCTCTGCACTGACAAAATCCTGATTTATAACCACAACGTTCTCTGATAAAATCATCATACACACAAGTTAAAGATCGCGGCTTTGCTGTGATTTCGGCTGTATTTACATGTAAGATGATCAGTCAGAGAAACAGTTAGAAGTGAATGAATGTGCTGCTCGTCTCTGCCCCTCACTGAACACAGTAGCCACAGAGAGAGGCGTGTCTCTGGGGGAAAGCTGGACCTCGCGCTTGCAGCACTGGCCTCACTCGTCTACAGAATGTAGACAAGGTTTGTCCAAAAAGTCACTAGATATGACGCCATGTGCTTTAAAAAAAAAAAGTTGCTAAAAGTGTCTGAAAAGAGGACCAGAGCTGTTTCTGTTAAACTGAGTGCGTGAATAGCAGGAGGAGAGAGAGAGAGAGAGAGCACGATTGGGGGGGGGGTAGGGGAGACATATCCTGACTGATAAGATTGTATTAGTGTTCTATCAAAAAAAAAAATTCCCTTTAAAGTTATTTAGCAATCTCATATTTATTGACTTTTTATTGTTCAACACTTTTTAAGCTCCACTAGATAAAAATGCCCATTTTCCGGTACTTAGATCTCAAAAAGCCAAATTCAAGCGCTTCAAGCACCTTGTATGAACCCTGTTTCAAATGAAGTGTCACTAACCTTCGTGTATTCTGTAAAAACAGTGACGTGTCATTTTAGCGAAAATACTAAGCACTGTCGCGTGCACAACATTACTTACGGTACTACCGTATACATGATACTACTGTTTAAAAAAGTACAGTGGCGCCGGCAGTATTTTAAAGCTTTAGTATCACGATATTACCGTAGTACCGGTATACAGTGCAACCCTAGTATACATACATATCACACACACACACACACACACACACACACACAAGCAAGCACAAATATAAAATGATGCACATAGCTTTCAGATTTGGACAGTAATACAGAAAATAAATCATTTAATTTTAGGATCTCACAATGCAAAGTCACCAGCCCAAGACAAATTTTAAATATAGAAATGCTAAGAATCTAAGCCTAATCAAAAGGACACACCATAAGATGTACATGGGCTGTTTAAGGGAATCACCGGGAAACAAGGAACTGTCTGGCTTTGTTGGTTTTTGTTTTTTTCTGGGATAAACACCTTATGACTGAAAATAGTACAACTGATCACTAAGCAAGGAGTGATAGCACTCTACAACCCACATCCTGACACAGGAACTTACCTGCATCTCCTGAACGCAAGAAAAGGGGAAAGACAACAGCAGCGTTAGAGGCGAGAGTCAGAAAGCCCAAAAACAAAAGATGCATGCTGTCAAAGTTTGACATAGCACCTACTTACCTTCCATCCAAAAATCACTCATACACAGAAATCACACACAAAATAAGAAATGGATGTCTACAGAAAGAGGCTAAATTGGAGAGTAAGCGTCACACACTCCCAACCAAAGATGATCCTTTTACGATGTGCAATATCGGGCAAAATATTGTAAAGCTGGGTTTAGACCAATTGTAATAAAAGAAAAACTGCACGATGCATTAAGCAGCAAATAATCACAAGCCACAAAACCAGAATAGCCTTGTATGGTCTTTACCTTGGACTAATATTAGCATCAAAGACTTGTGGGATGGTACAGGACTGTAGTTTGTGCAGTTTTGCTGGTCATGGTTGGTGTTATACGGGTAAAAATATAAGATTTATACTCCCACGACTACTCCAACATACACTAGCAAGTTAGCCTTATAGCGAACCACAAGTCTTTATCATGACCAAAACATCTGCGCAGATAAGCCGTAGTTTAGATGTTCTTTTATTAAATAAGATCAAATCTAGGGATGTCTATCGTTATTTCCAAGCATGTAGTCTGTATGAGTATAAAAGGCGACAGATTTTAGGGGTATTCGTTTTACGCTACAGGGAATCTTATCGATAAGAATATCTGCTAATGAACTGACGGTACACATTTCTTCCCTGTGGCTTTCGAGAGACATTAGGGACAACGAGGAAACTTGAAATGTTATCTATTCGCAAGGATCAGGTCTCACCTCAGCATCTTCCAATTCTACATCCAGGAAGTCAAAGTCCTTGAACACGCCAAACTGCTGCTCACTTCCTGCGTCTTCTGCCTGCCCATCCTCCTCCCGTGTCACTTCCTCTACTGTCGGGATAAGGCTGGTCTGCTGATCACCTGCATCCAGGTCCTCGTTTGAGGAGAACACCACCTGCAAGAAAAGCAGAGTATTACATAGAACAGTTCTAACAATACAAGGGGAATGTGAAAGTGCTGACTTGATGGTACTGAAATCAGTCATTACACTTACTGAAGGATTTTTTGGCATGCCAGTCTCTGGTCCACACAAAGACAGGACGTTCATCAGCTTCTCTCGAGTTCTCCTCTGGAATCAAAGCAACAAAGGAAATAGTAAACATACTAGTGTGTGTGTGTGTGTAAAATATATATATATATATATATATATATATATATATATATATATATATATATATATATATATATATATATATATATATATATGTGTGTGTGTGTGTGTGTGTGTGTGTGTGTGTGTGTGTGTATATATTTTTACAGTGATATGGCCCTACAGAAGTTGAGGTTTGGGAAAATGAGGTGAAAGAATGAAAAGGTTTTAATCATTGTACCTGGGACAGCTGAGGTCTCTTCCAGCTGACCGGGACCAGGCCGTTCGAGTTTGACCCAGATGATGTGGAGGATGTGCTCCTGGTTACAGCAATGACCTGAGGTTTTCCGTTACGACCGGCCGCATTGCGCTGATCTCCGTACTTGTGCCCTATTATGGGTGTCTAGGAGGTTAAAGGTCAAAGGAGAGTTATTATAGTTATCATCATCATTATATTAACCTTGGAAGAACTAATACACATTAGGGGAAAATAAAAAAAAAAAAAAAAAAATTTGTTTACCTCTGAGATGTCAAAGTGAAAGTCTAGTGTTTTGCCAGGCAGCTCTTTGGAAGCGTTGTTGAAGATGCGTGCGAAGGTGATTTCAGGTGAGCCTGACGACTCGGCACTGTAGGAGCGCTGCACCTCGTCAGGTACCACCAAACAGGCGGAGCGGGACACCACCAACTTCAGAATGTTCTGGGCCTCTTTCCAGTACGGGCTCTGGATTAAATCACATATGCTCTGTTATGGATTTGATGATCATTTACGAGAATAAGACAAAAATGATTTGTAAGACTGTTTAATCGGAACGTCAACAGTAAAGGTCGAGTTTAAAACTCTTACAAAGTGTATATCTTACATAGTGCCCTCAACTAATAATATTGGCACCCTTGGTAAATATGAGCAAGGAAGGCTGTGAAAAATTGTCTTCATAACATTTCCAGTTGACAGGGACTTCTTAATTATTGCCCTGATGGTGGAAATGGGCATTTTCAATGCTTGTGCCATTTACTTATAGCCACTTCCAATTTTGTGAAGCTCAACAACCTTTTGCTGCACATCACATCCATATTCCTTGGTCTTACCCATTGTTATGAATGGCTAAGGGTATTTGGCCCGTGTGTCACCTCATATTTATACCTCTGTGAAACAGGAAGTCATGGTTGAACAATTTACTGTTCCTAGTCACCCAGGTGTACTAAAACAAATGTAAAATATCAATGGGAATATATATTTTTTTCATATTAATTCACAGGGGTGCCAAAGCTTAAAATGGGCCATGGTTGGATCTTCCAGCAGGACAATGAACCAAAATCTTATTTTGGCAAAGGGAGGTAGCACAAAGTAACAACTAAAAGGGAGCCAATAACTGTTGCACACCTATATTTAACAAATATTTTTTTGGTGATAAACCAGTGTTGTGTTTGCAATTGTTTGATATCCATGAGAGCAGAGTATTTTTGTGATTTTTTTTTAAACAAAAGATCACAAGGTTACACAGCCTTCTTTGCTCATATTTACCAAGGGTGCCAATATTTAGTAGAGGGCACTGTACGTGTTATGGTCATGTGACCTACAAATGCTCAGGACCACAAGCCCTAAAACGAGCACTTATAATAAAGTTTGTATTAATAAGAGATGCGTGTAGCATTTTTAATTAGGTGACCACACGTACGTTGTGAAGACACGCCCACCTCTGTGATTTATAAAGATCGCTTATCCAATGCCCGGAAATTGTATCCCATCTGAGTAGTATTTTTCTTTAACAATGAATATACAGTGCCAAACTTAAAACATGCCCATTTTCTAACTACATACATCCACTTCTTTACAATCTCACGTCAAGACCATCATCGCAAAGTTTGCAATTCAATAAACATGACTTTTCCTTAAATAGTTCTTTCAGCAAGCTGCTAAAATTGTCTCGTATTATTCCAGATATTGCCATAGGTAAAGAACAGCAGACTCCTTCACTGACACAAACATTTATACGGCAACAAGCATTTGTTGAGAACGGTAAAAAGAGAGAGGCTGATATAGTGGATGCTCTAACATTTCAGTTTTAATCAGTATAATGTATGAAAAATGCCTAAAAAAGGATGTTGTGTTTTGTACCCACCTGTACATATTTGCCTATGATCTTCATGATCTCGAGGTTGAACTGTTTGACAGGGGCAGCTGACAAGTCTATGTGACTCAGCAGGCTGTAAATGATCTGCAGCAGAGACTGTTGCATGCTGGGTAGCCCTTTCTCTAGTAACTGAAAATAGAAATTCAAAGAAGAATTTACAAGTGCATTTATTTCACC
Organism: Ictalurus punctatus; assembly: GCF_001660625.3. Lineage (NCBI taxonomy): Eukaryota > Metazoa > Chordata > Actinopteri > Siluriformes > Ictaluridae > Ictalurus > Ictalurus punctatus. Next base: position 12,096,830 of record NC_030440.2, on the reverse strand, counting down.
CACAAAAAAACCCTGAATATAAATCGACGCTATAGTTCTAGCCTCACCTCAGCTAGATATGTTATGAGGTTAAAGGTGATGTCTGCGAAAGCGTCGTGGAGGTAGCGGCAAACCACGTTGATCCAGTTGGTGCTGTCTCGTGAGTAGCTGTGTGTGGAGTACAGACTCATCATGTGTGCCAGGTTGGCCAGCGTGGCCGACTTCTCCTCGGCGCAGACTTTGGCGATGCGGTCCGCTGTCTCCTTGCAGAATGCTGTGGGGCTGTCAAAGTGCTGGATCAGGTGAGGAAGCAGGCACAGGATATTCAGTGGAAAACCTGAAAGTAAAAAAATAAAATAAGAAGAAGAAAAAGAGAAAACTATGAGGGAAAAATAGAGAATGATTTAGAGATTCGTTTATAGAATCAACGTCTAACTGTAAAATTGTTTGGTGCCACCATGTCCAGCTGAAAGACCGGTAACATTACTGTATATGTACGGCCTATAAAACTTTAATGTTTTGAAGTGGGCGAAAAGGTAATAGGGAGTTGATTTGTTTTTATATTCGGTGTATGTATTTAAAGCGCCATCCAGTGTTCAAAGTAGGAACTTCCTTTTCTTTTGTGTTTGTGTGTGTGTGTGTGTGTGTGTGTGTGTGTGTGTGTGTGTGTGAGTGTGTGGGGGGTGGGGGGTGGGGGTAAGGGCCGCTGAGCAGTTGAGGGTTAAGGGCCTTGCTCAACAGCCCAACAGTCGCAGCTTGGCGGTGCTGGGATTTGAACTCACTACCTTCCAATCATCTTAACCACCAAGCACAATTCTGACTTTTCGCAATTACGAGTGTAAATCTCATAATTCAGACTTTTTTTCTCTCGTAATATAGACGTCCACTTTATGAAGTACCTGAAATGTGACTAACTTCAGAACTGAGAGACATTAAAATTGTGAGGAAGAATTTTATAATTGCGAGAAATAAACTCATAATTCTGAGGGGAAAAAAGTCAGAATTATGAGACGTTAACTCATATTTACTCACGATTTAAACTCACAATTGCGAGAAATAAATTCACATTTATCTTTTAAAAAAAAACATTTTTTTCCTTTGTGGTGGAAACAGGCTTTCATAGATTACTAAATTGGGTACAAATAGAAAAATCTAAAAGAGAAAGGTGTGTTTAAACTGAAACCTGTATACGGAAAATTGTTTAATTTACATTTAAATCTGTGGGACTGCTGACATCAGGTTCTTTTCAAAGTTGTTTTTGATTTACTTAAAAACACGGATTCCCAAACTTTTGCCTTATAAGTCATTTTAGATTTCCAAACATTACGTTTCTGACAAAAAAAAAATTATGTTACAGAAAAATGTTTGTATGTCAGAAAAGAAAGTGACATATTACGTAAAAGACCACTCTTCAGAGGAAAAAATAAAATAAAATACTACTACTACTACTACTACTACTACTAATAATAATAATAATAATAATAATAATAATAATAACGATGGCTGCTGGGTTTGTACGACAGCCAGAGCGCGGAAGATTCTCCAGGATGCTCAGTAAAACTTGTTACCAGCTAATTTCCTAAAAACAAAATGTTCATTTCATTATTTTTGAAAGCAACTTTCTTTACAGCATTTAATAGATCTTGCCCCCTGAGTCCGGGTCAGTGCTGTGCGTCTCCAACATGTAACTTTACAAAATATTAAATTAAACCAAGTTTGAATCCCATATTTGTTTTATTTAACTTACGAGGAGCTTTGCATTCATTACAAAAAAGAAAGAAATGATAATTCAGCTCACAGCTAATAATCTGAATTGCGGGTGCTGAGCATGTGTATTTATTTACGTTTATACAACAGTTAATTCCGGTTCACTAATCTGATTGGACAAGGAGCGATCCAAGAGCGATTTATATTAAAAATAATCGCTCTGAGGTGTTTTCCTGTTCGTATCACTCCGCTGTGCTGCGCCGAAACGGTTATTACAGTAGAGTTAGTGACATCATCAGCGGGCATCGCTTTTTCGCGAATATATTTTTGGAATTAAATTACGAAAGCCTATTAGATGAAGATGAAAAGGATGAAGCGAAGCCAATTTCGCAGGATTTGTACAAAATCAATGTGAGCTCAACGAGCAGCAAGCTCGCATGCTAAAGGGCTGTCGGTGAGTCTCTGCGTCGGCATGGCAACATGCAACCCTCTATCCATCTGGGGCTTATTCGGGATCGGTTTCCTTTAGCGGAGCAAAAATAAACAGAATATTTGGCCATAATGTGTCTGAAATGTCAGGTACTCGATATTCATTGCTTGTTTATAGAACTGTTGTTCTGTGAAAGCGATATTGCACTCGGGATCATGCTGTTGTACTGAATTCAGTATTTAGTATAACTGCACTCGTGCTTAAATGCATCAATTTGATACGGACATTCAAAATACTACATCTGGTATTGACATCAAAGTTCAAATTATTATTATTATTATTATTATTATGATGATGATGCTGCTGCTCTGACCTGCCACCTGTGAGGGGTCTACGAGAGCGTGTCGACACACACTGATGAGCTTGCTCAGCAGGTGTATAGTGAGCTCCTGCGTGGCAGCTGAGGTGAAGCCCTTGAGGAAGAGCTGCAGCAAGCCAGGGAAGTTGTACCAGCGCAGCTTGGCCTGTACGCGCTCCAGTCGCTCCCTGCTGTCAGCTTTGTCCAGGGGCAGCTGGGCCAGCAGCCTGTTCAGCAGGCGCAACGCCAGCAGGTACTCAAACTCATAGTCTGACTCCAGGAGCGACGCTGCAATCCAGAAGAGCGTCGCAAGCAGGTTCGTGGGGTCCGCAGGCGGGCCTGGGTCTCCTGTACAAGTCCCGGGGCCAGGGCCACCCTTTCCCCCACCAGCCATCACGCCGCCCTCACAGAGGGATGATAAGCTGCGCGTGCGGGCCAGGTTGCCGTGGTTGGCTCCTGTGCGCTCGGCCACGTCTAGCGTGTTGCTCCTCCTCCGATCGCCCCTGCGCTCGCCCATGAGACTGGCGCGGAGCGAGTTACTGCGTATATGGCTGAAGTGCACGTGCAATAGGCCACCAGTGCTCAAGTTCAGCTGGCCCGTGCTTTTCCTGTTGATGGCAAATTTGGTACCTAGCAAAGGATCATGGCACGAAGCTCTGCAGAAATGTTGAAATGTTAGTTAGACTTTAAAAGCTCGTGAACGCCTTTATGTTTTTTCTAACCACTTTACCAGGTGAGAACCTAACAGTGTGCTAATAATAATAATAACCATTTAAATATCACTTACTGTGATAATGCCGTGAGGAAGTCATAGTTCTTCATGCTATCAGCCAGGGTATCTATACCAGACTCCAAAGTTAATAGCAGCTCTATCACAAAGCCCTGGGATGACAGAAGGAAAGAGAAAGCGAGTAAGTTTGAGTGAAGGAAGTAAGGCATTGTGTTTGGATATGATTGCTTGATTCATTTAATAACAAACATAAGAGTTCCCAAACACATTACTGTAATTAAAGGTATAGTTAATGATACTTAAGCTATTCTTGCTAGGATTGTTAGTGCAGGAGGCTTTGAGAGCTGCAGGCATCATTATTAACAGGGAAGGAGAGATGTGGCCATGTTCTGACTGTTTGGATGTTGTTGGACCAGTTTGTTCGTTTTCTTCGCTACTTAAAGAACCAGTATGTATTTGAACTTACGAATAGCTGGGGTGGAGTGTGTGGTGCTAGTTAAACATGACCCAAGTTGTGTCCCAAATGTTGCACTATGCACTTCTGCACTCAACCGTGTAGTGTATGAATTTTATAAGGTTATTTTTTCATTCAACATCGGAGTCTGATAGCCCCTCCCCCTCTGCTATGTAATTGAACCTATGACAGTTGAGTGCATGAAGTGTCTGACATCCCACACTTTTTTCAGTTTATTAAGTGCATCATCCAGGTATGTAAAGTGTAGTTTTTCTATTTGGAATTTTTATTTTGAAGACACTACTCAAAGAACAGTGCACAAATTGGGAAGTACATGAATCGGCACGCACCTAATGATATTATTTGTTAACATTACTTTCTTTTTCTGCATGTGAATGGTGACGGACTTAAAAAAATTATTTAAAAAATCGAATAAATGCAGGTAAAAATCACTATTTCTCGATGGACAATTATGCAAAATCCTTTTTTGTGCAACGATGAATCGTACACAAGAGAACAGAAGTACCCTTCATCAGTACCTCAACGGTTTTCATATTTAAAAGTCTAATAACCCTTTTCTCCATCACCATTATAAAAGACTAGTGCTCTACATTGCTGATGTTTGCTACCTGAGCCTCCTCTCCTGGGTCTCCCACAGTTTCCACTAGACGCGACAGCACATCTGAGAGAGTGGAGGCCGTGAGTGGCTGTTTCAGAGCCCTAAAGATCTGGAAAGAACGACCGGCATAGTGGCGAGAGGAGCATGACAGAGCAGTCTGCAAGGCCACTTCACTTAACAGCTGCTCCAACTGGAATCCTGTTCATAAACACACATGAAGGTACCATCATGTAGAGACTGCTCTTAGTACACAACATCCCTGATTAGTAAGAGAATAGGGAAAAGAAAAAAAATCAAACAAATGAAAGCACAAACTAACCTGACTGGCTCTGTTTGAAGACGGTAACAACGTGTCTAAGGAAGACGCTGAGCTGCTCGGCACTCTTGATGTTGGTGTTTTTAGGAGACATGTCCTCGTGATTCCACAACGGACCTCGCTTCCTACGAACCAGGCGTACGAACATCACGATAAGTCTAGGAAGTGACCCGGTAGAGCACGACAAATCGACACGCAGCTTCTAAAATACGATCAGCTATGAATTTGCACACGAAAATCTGAGTTCACACACACACACACACACACACACACACACACACACACACTCGCATGCAAAGCAACAATACCCTCTCCAGTTAGACACGGCTGTGGACACAAGACAACAAACAAAGCCTCAGCACAGACAGGTCTGCAGCTTACTACTACTGTGTGCATAGGCTCTCCTCAACATTCTCTCACACAAAACAAGTTAGCAGGCTCCATCTACACCTCCAGTGTCAACGTCAATGGTGACACGGGTTCAAGATATGTACTTGAACACTAGACGCATACGACATAAAAATACCTACACACTGTTGTTCATAATCAGTATTATCTGCTATTTACAGCGTTAACCACATGTACACATGTTTTAAAAGTGCGCCTCGCACCGACGCTTACCTGGAGCTGATGAACTCGATTAGGTTTTTAACTTTCTCGTCCTGTTCGGCAGACAGCTGTACCTCGCTGAGCAGCGTGTGGGGAAGGTGTGGCAGAGCTGTGCCACCTAGACTGATACTGGAGGAAGTGGAGCTGGAACTCAAACCAGAGTCTGTCATTGGGGAAGGCTGGTATTCTGGAGCCAACTCTGACACACCTGAGAGGGGTAGGAGAGAAAAAAAAAACCCAAAACAAACAAACAAACAAAAAAAAGAAAACACCACAGATGAACCTGCTGGAAACATCTGACCTGATGTTACTTAACTTATTTTACTTTGGGGGTAAAAAAAATGAACTACTAATCTACAAGCTATTGTGCATATATACACACACACACACACACCTGTGAGGTTGAACTCTTGAGGGATGGGTTTAACTGTGAGAACCCTGGGCTCGTGGAACTCGCGGTTACGCAGCAGAACGGAGGCCAGCGATTGGACACTGTTGTTGGTTCCCTGGACAACCAGCAGGTGGAGCAGCAGACGCTTGCAGTGCTCATAGACCTCTGGGTGCTGGTGGTCAAAACCTACAGAGAATCAGAAATAAACAAACTGCTGCATAAGCAACCTGCCAGCACAAACTTACCAATAGTAGGTTATTTCCTCTCATCAGGTGGCTATAAATGAATACGACCAAACAAGGAGGGAAACATAGTGTGACTTGTACTTCATAATTATTAGTTCCTCCATTTTTGGTCTTTTTCAGACAGAAAGAAAAATAAAACCACACTCCAGCTCAGTAGCTGAAAATTGGCTAATTTATTATATTAGAAGCAAACTGCTTTTTCACATCCTTTCACATTCATTAAACTGATTTTTTTCCACCAGGTAAATGCTACATTGTTCTGGGTCAATTATTCATGGTGTTTAGAAGAGTAGCCTAAATGTTATAAGTGAAATTACATTGTTTCTTGACATTGTTAGAAAACATTGTAGGAAATATCTGTCAATGAAGGAAGGAAATAAATAAATAATAAATAAACAAACAAATAAATAAATAAATACCTGCATACAGTTAGTATATGCAGCTGCATGTGCAGGGCAAGTGTCGGAAACATACAGACATGTGAGAAAATAAGTACACCCCATGGACATTGTTGGCTCTTTGAAACAATGCCTATTAAAAAAGTTGATACATTATCAAATGACATACAATTGACATTTTGTAGTATCCATAAAATCAGAAATTGAATCAGGATTTGAAAATGGGCAGGACATTTAAGAAAACCCCTCAAAGATCTTACAACTGAAATATAATTGCAATTCAAGAGTTTTCAAAAATTCCAGCAAGCCTGGTGGACAATCATGCAAAACGCCTACAGGGGGCAAAGCTAGCTTCTGAGGCCCAGGGTGTATTTACTTTTACAACAGAAGAATATAAAATCTATTAATATTTCTGTTGAATAAATGATTGAAAATGCTCATTTTCCTCGTGGTTTTGTCCAAGTATATCAACTTCATTAATAGACACAGTTTAATGTTTGCTTATCCAAATATGTATATATAAAAAAAGCAACAATTTCCATGGGGTGTACTTATTTTTGCAGCATGACTGTATTAGCATGTGACTAATTTACCTATGAAGAGGGCATGCACTAGAAGATGGAGGTAAGCGCTCCATTCCACTTTGACTCCGTGGTCCACAATCAGGTCAGTGAGCAGGATCACAGCGATGTTACACCTGCAGAAAGGTTGGAATGTAAGCAGGGGGGAAAAAAAACACTGATCTTGACGAACGGCGCAGTTTATTATAAACATATTCCAGAGTCTCATATTAAACTATGAAATATGGTATGCCATATATACACAAACACAAAACCATCTTGTACTAAAATTATGGAAATCAAGTCCTTCAGCATTTATATCACTGTTGGCATGGCTACAGGTTTGCGTCTTTTGTAAGTCTTTCTGGATAAAGACATTTGCCAAACAAATAAATAAATGGAAACATATATAACCTGTGAAGAGAAACTCCAGGTGCAGTGGTTTCTGGCAAATAGTCAACCAGTGGAGACCAGCAGCCTCCCGTGGGTGGGAATGGAAGGGGCTCAGGACAGTTATGTTCCATGACCTTCAAACGCCAGTTAGCATAAACTGGCATAGAGTCACCTAGAAAGGTGGAAAAAGAAAAAAAAAAAAAGAAGAAGAAGAGAGTTTTAACCCAAGTACACAGTCTAATCTGGTTAACGTACAACTCTGGTTAAGAACACTCAGATGATTCAATACTACAACCTTACTCTTATAAAAAAAAAAAATGTTTTTAAACCAACAACGAGAAAGATCTCACTTTTCTCATCTTCATAGGAGCCTCCAGAGCTGCTGCTGTAACGGGATTCCAGACGGTGGTGCTGTCTGTTCAGATTGCTATTTAACCCACTGTAGATATCCAAATGAGAATAACTGTGCACACAGAGATGAGCATCAGTATCATCACCAAACAGTGCACACAGGGTAAACGTATGATCAGCAGTGATGCTGTGTAAGACAGGGGGCAGTAAACGGTGTGCTTACTTGTCATCGATATTGGGATCTTTGATCTTGTTGTCATGGTGACCATCAGGCCCAGGAACCATAGTGTTACTGCTGGATGCAGTGCCTGTTAATTAGCAAAAGACAACAACAACAAATGCTTATTTTCAAACAAATTCACTATTAAGATGGGGGTTGATGACTATATTAACAGTCTCAGAGAGTATTGTGTGATGCTCACCAGTGACAGAGGGGATTTTGTATGAGGAGGTGATACGGTAATATGGTGGGTTATCCATGTGGGTCACAGCTGAGCTCACGGCGTCAGTCAGCTCCAGCTCGGTCATCAGCTCCTCCAAAAGCTGCATAGTTTTATCTCTTCCCAGGTACACCACCACACGCTTCACCTGCAAGAACAAATACGTTAAAAACATTTATTAATATCATACATGGAGCTCTTGTACTTAATGTATTACAGGTCTGATATACACTACCGATCAAAAGTTTAGACACACTCATTCTTTATTTTATAATAATAATAATAATAATAATAATAATAATAATAATAATAATAATAATAATAATAACAACAACAACAACAACAACAACAACAATAATAATAAAAGTCATCAAAACTCTGGAAGAACACAAATGGAACTATGGGAATAGTTGTGATAAGAAAAAAAACAAAATAAATCAAAATAATTGAATATTTTAGCATTTTCAAAAGTAGACCCCCTTTTTGCCTAGAATTTCCAGAAATGTATTCTTGGCATTTGCTTGCTTTTTAAACAGTATTAAAGGAGATCACACGTATGCTGGACACTTATTGGCTGCTTTTCGGAATATTTCCCTCCGAGTGGTCCGTTTAAAAATATATATTTTTTGTAAATAAAATGGTAGTTTTCTGATGAAAGAAATGATGTTGGTCACAGTTATATTTTTGTCTGCAAAAATAACATACACCTTCAGATCAAAAGATTTTTAAGATTTCAAGTGTCTCCAAACATTTGACCAGTAGTGTGTAATGCTACGGGTTAAGACCTTCATGCGACCATAAAAATGTGTGATTGGCTATAAAAATAAAAAATAAATTAAAAAAAGTTGACGCTCACATAAGTCAGGAGACTTGGCTCGCTGTTGACTCCGGATATGCTGATGAGGAAGTGTAGGATGATCTTGAGATTTTTGGGCCAGCTATCTGCCAAAGTGGTCCAAACATTCTCAATCTCGGACCATGCAAATTCATCTCCATACTGGACACACACACACACACATACACACATACACACATATATATATTAGGCTACACATGTATTTCCAATATTTTCAGTACTAACAATGCTGAATACACACAAACAAAACACAAACTTTAAGGTATAGTCAGTGCTAAAATGGCATCCTTGAGGTGGAGTCAGCATTGAAAACCCTGGGGTTGTGACTACAGGACTACAGTGTGTGTGTACCTTAGCGGTCATGAACATGAGGTTGTTTAGGATCATGGTGGTCGCCTGTGGAGATCCCCAACCCTCTCCTCGGAGCCACCGTCGACTGTTGACCATCATCTCGCGTTCGCGTGCGTTATCTTCGTCCTCGGGCTCCTCCTGCCGGCGTACCAGCGGCTTAAAGTCTACCAACTCCACGTTGTTCATCCATGGCAGCAGGTAGTGCAACATCACCTGTCTACCACCGGGGTGCGCCGTCTGGATCCTCTGACTTACCTCTGTGTTTGGACAAGAACACGAACAGTTCAAAGTGTTAAAAGAGAAGCTCCGGCGCTTTATCTACAGCAGCTATAGTTTCACAAGATGTTTGACATTGTTCCCACAAAAGCTGCAGATGATGTGGAGTCGCGATGAAAAAAAACACTGGGCTTTGTTTTGTACCTGAGAAGATGGGGAGTGTGAGCTCAGGGTAGGTTCGTGCCAGCTCTTCGCTGAGCTGGTAGTAAGATACCGAGTAGAGGTGGGGCAGCGGTGAAGGTGGCGTCAGGACCCCATCGGTGCGCTGGATCTCCAATTTTTGGGCGTAGCGGAAGAGCTTCGGCTCCAAGATCTAACACGGGCGCAGATTACATCATCAACACCAATGACTTTAAACTAAAGCAGTGATTTTCAATCCCCCCAATACATGCATTAATAAAAAACAAACAAACAAAAAAAAGTCATATATTCAGAAATGTTAGGAACTATATGAGCTTCTTGTACCTGAAGTAGCTGCATGGCCACTTCATAGATGTCTCTAGAAGAATCTGCAGCCTTAAAGAGGATCAGGTTCAGTAGCACCACTGTATCAAATTGATAATCCCTGAAAAAAATGACCAAGATATAATAAATCACACACTCTATTCTCAAAAGCACTGATCGTAAAGCTTTTACTGAGCCGTACCTGTTCTGAAAGACGTTAGCGATGGCTCGGAAGCAGCCAGTGGCGACCCTGCGGGAGCCCGTGTAGCAGCGATCCACGGCCCAGAACATCAGATTGCTCTGGTCTGGGTTCAGCTCTAACAGCAACATCACCGCCTCACAGCCCAGCTGGTGAACCTGCAAAACACACGCCACAACATTCGCAGTGTTTGAAACAAAACTGAATCACTCATTCACTCAGAATCCTTAACAAAGGAGTGTGTGGGTTACCTTGCGGTCTTGTGAATCCAGGATGTTGTCTAGCCATTTGTAGAGGTATCCATCAGACGACAGGCCGACGTTATCAGCCACCGGGCCGCAACAGAGAACTGCAGACATGGCCTGTAGGAAACGAGTGCAATTTAATTTTTAAATTTTTTTTTTATTTAAAAAAGCAAAAAAAACTTTCTACACATGTTGAAAAGTTGTGTAAGACAGTTGGTCTGCTTCAGCCATTACTGGTCATTATATGTTGATGTGCTGCATTATATGCTGCAGCATTGTGTATTTGTGTGTGTGTATTCTTACTTTGAGAGCACAGTACTGGTGTCTGTTTATCTGCATGTTCCGGTCACTGTAGCGGTCCAGAGGAGTGAACATGATGCTGAAGGGTCCGGCCCAGTGACTGAACAGCATGAACAGACTGTGTCTCAGAGACTGCTGGGGGAAAATACTCCTCCTCTGGTGCACTGTGGAACGCACACGCACACGAATTACATAAGCAAGAAAGAAAGAATTTGAAGGCTTTTCCTGAAAAGAATGAAACTGTCAGGAACAACACAGCATAATGGGTGCATCCAAATAATACAGTGCTATGAGTGCATATTTTGGAGTGTGTGACTGTATGTACCTGGCACATTTTGGATTATGTTGGCCACCAGGGCGCTGAAATGCGAGCGAATGTCTCGGAGTGTGTCCGAGTCTTTGTCGTTCTCAGCCTCCAGCAGCTGACGAGTCAGATCTACGTACTCTAACAGGGTACTGTTCAGAGAATGGCTCTCCCCATCCAGCCCTCCACTCCCACTGGATGCACACACAGAAACACACAGTCACTAAAGCCCAGAACCACAAAATATACAGAAAAAAAGACTTCTGCACCAGCCACAATACTAACTAATAAGCTCTATGGTCTTCGAGAGTTTTAAATAGAAAAGTATCACTGAACCCACACATTTTTCCAAGTGATTAAAAATATTGGAACACGTGACTGACAGGTGTTTCATGTTGTCCAGGTGTGCCCTGTTAGATTGACTGCTTAAACATTAAAAGCTCTGAATGTCTACTCTTGATTTGAGCCCTGCATTTTGAGTGTAAAGACTGCATTAATTGTTAAAAAGGATAAACCGACATGAAGATCAGGAGAGATGTCTGAGAGAAAAGCAAGCCATTCTGAAGCTGAGAAAAGAGAGAAAAATCTATCACAGCCATTGCACAAACATTGGGCATATCCAATACGACACAATTCAGAATGTCCTGAAAAAGAAAGAAACCACTGATGTGTACTAACAAAAAGACGTGGAACAGGTCGGCCAAGGAAAACAACAGCACAGAGAGAAAATATTGTGTGAGCTGTGAAGAAAACCCCAAAAACAACAACAAGAGAGTGACATCAACAACCTCCACGGGGCAAGGGTGAAGATATCACAATCCACCATTCGAAGAAGACTTCAAGTGCAGAAATATACAGTAGAGCAGTAGAGGCCATAACATAAGATGCAAACTATTCATCACGGCTGCTTCTGGAACAGTCTCACTAATCTTTATCCATGATGGTAGCAGCAAAATGAATTCAGAAACATTTCTGTTTGAAAATTTACATAGAAATGCATCCAAATTAATCAGGAGGAACTTTATCATGCACCAAGACAATGATTTAAAACACAGTGCCAACTCAACAAAGGACTTTATCAGGGGCTGGAAAAAGTAGAAGGTTTTAGACCAGACCTTAACCCAACTGAGCAGCATTTAATCTCCTGAAGAGGAGACTGAAGAGAGGAACCCCCCCACCCAAAACAAACAACAGCTGAAAGAAGCTGCGCTAAAAAGCCTGAAAACAGTTTGGTAATGTCACATGCTTGATGAACTTTATTGCAAGCTAGGGTTATGCAACCAAATATTAAATGCTATTTACTTCAAGACTTAGTTCCTAGACTTTTGCGCAACAAGAAATTAGACAGTGTGCCACCAAAGGTGCCGTGTTTGAAGGTGTTTAACACATCTAGATGTAACGAATAGAAAACGAAAGCTGAAAGTCTGATCGATCGACTCATGTATACCTTTCGATGTCAAACCCAAATGCCTTCAGTGTATAGCGAAAACAGAAGTGAATTCAAATGAGTGGAGCCTACTTTCGGAAAGATCTCTGAATCGTTTTGTTCTTGCATGGCATAATGTACTCAAATAAACAAATATATAATAATCTAGATTTTTATAAAATCACAATAAACCATAGAGCTTGCTATATAACGCATATATTTATGTATTTGAACAGATGTTTGCTCAGGAGCACGGATGATAAAGAGAAAGTCCCGTACGTCTGGCTGATGACTCCTGAGTCAGCCAGCAACTCAAAGATCCGGACCAGCTGGACTCTGAGGATGTCACGACGCCGGCGTCGCTTCATATTCTACATAAACAGAGGGTAAGGTGATGAATAAGCAGAAATAGCTAATAGCACAAGTGGACTTATCAAAAAAAAAAGATGCATCTGAATCTTTAGGAACTGTGGCATGAGAAATACATATAATAATAATAATAATAATAATAATAATAATAATAATAATAATAATAATCTGCTCACCTCTGGCCTTCTCTCCAGAGCTTCTTTAATGATGGGGTTCAGCTCCTCTAAGAGCTCTCTGATAGATAGACATACAAAAACATAGAGTTACTGTGATGAACTTCATGCACACGTAAACATTTACAGCAGCACGCGGGGGACACACGGTTTACGACGAGGGTAAATCACAGCAGACACTGTATTATACCACACACAGATATAGACACACCTGAAAGCGACAGGGTTGGTCCGGCCAAGCCCCAGAACAAGAGACTCCGTTATATCCATGCTCTCAGAGCGCATCATAGGAACCACATGCTTGAACAAGGAAGAGGGGGACGGAATGCCAATGATCTGCGCGCACACACACACACACACACACACACACACACACACACTATCCTTAGCCTAGATAACAGGACAACAGTGTGTTTGTCCTCGCCTCGAACAGGTCATTTAACATTTAATAAATTGAGTTATTGAATATAAATTGAACAAGCCGATTTATACTGAACACCATGATGCCCAAAACAGGTGACAGAGTTTAGAAATGTGGCGACTCTCTGACCTTTGACTCATAGCTGTACCCGCTGTCCGGGGTGGACGCCAGCGTCTCTGGAGGGGAACAACGGACAGAGCCGGTGGCTGAGGATGAGGAGGAGGTTGAAGAGGACGACGAAGACGAGGTCGTAGAGCTGCAACAAAGGATCAGGTAGTTCCTCCACAGGCCGACGTACGAGTCGCTGCTGCTCAAGCTGTTCATCTTCTTAGCATTGATAGGGCTACTGCAGAGGGGTGGAAAAGGGAGGAGGGGGTTAGTAGGTGTGTAAAACTTGTAGGTGTGTAGTTCACTCTAGAACAGTTTGGTGGTTCTCCTGCTCTCGTACACCTTACTAAACCCGGTAATTAACCGACTAGTTCAATCAGGTGCAGAAAAATCCCCAAACCATCCTTAGGAATGAACTGGCTGTCGTGTCATTTAGTACACATTTTTGGGAGTACGAATGTAATATAAAATAAACATACGATCAGAAAGCTCAAACAGAGCGTTTACCTCAAATGGAGTAGTTTTGGTTTATTGTTACGTTTTAAACACGTTAAAATATTACTCCTGAAAGGCCAACCACATCATTTTCATACTAATGTCTTAACGCTCACAACCTGACAAACAAACATTTTAATCACGACGTCTTTACTTGATGTCAACTTGTGGAGAGAGCAGCTGGAGACGCGTGGAGGCAAAATGCCAGGCATAGCTCAGCGCGGTAGGGCAGTGCTTGGGCAGGTTCTCCTGCCGTAAGTAGCTGGACAGGCTGATGACCCACGGGTCTTGACCCTGAGTCACGTGTGCAAAAACCCAAATGTGCGACGGGCTGACTACGTCGAACTGATGGCTGATTGGAGAAGAGCTCCACTCGGTCAGAGTCTGGAGGTCTGTTCCGCTGGGACAGTACAGCAGGCTGGTCTTCACACAGAGAGAAGAAAAAAACAAAACATGAGGAACCATGGTAGACTTGCATGAAATTACTAACAGAAAATTATACACTGAATGTAATATCATGTGGAGAAATCTTATGGATGAAGCGTGTGTGTGCGTGCGTGTGTGTGTGTGTGCGTGTTTGCGCGCGCACATATTTCCTACCTGATCTGCACCAGTGAGATGGATGAAGCTCTCCAGTACTGAAGCGCTCACCCTATCCATCACATCTACAGCCAACTCCTCATCACCCTGAAACAGAGTGAGAAACACATTGTTCCGGTTCCACGTCATTAAAAATACAGACACAAGGATGCTCTTTGTGGTCATGGCAGCGGTTACCTTGGCGATGCCCAGGGCATTGTGGAGCGCACGCACTTCTTTAAGCACGTTGACGGCGAGACGGCGCGTGGCCGGCCTACAGCTGCACAGCACCACGAGAGCCAGACCTTCCACCACATGCAGCACGCCCACCACAGGAGAGCGCTCCAGAGGTAGACACCCACTCCCCTTAGAGCCCTAACACACAAACACACACAAAGAAACAGTGTTATAACTCCTTCACATAACATGACTGACATTTCATCAGGCTGGATTTCTGTCAATCCTTTTTCAAATTCTATTTTTGCATATGAAATGAATTCATACTCTATTTTGTCTTTAACCTTTACACACAAAAAGAGACTCGAAGAGAGAAACAGTAAGAGCAGGGACACACACACACACACACACACACACACACACACCTGTGTGTCCTGGGTGCGGTTGCTGCTCTGTACTGCTTGTCTCCACTGAACGATGAGTTGCAGCAGCATCTTGACAGCATTGTCCAGCAGCGTGGGGTGCACGTCCGTCACCTCCCGAACGATGAAGTACACAAAGCCCGAGAGCACGTCCTCCCTCCAGTCGGTGAAATCCACCATCAGAGCCTGTAGAGTGGTGAATGCCAGGCCGCGCAGCTCCTCGTCCATGTGAATGGTCAGTCTGTAGGAAACGTACATGAAGGCGTGTTCACGGGTCTCGTCTTTGATTTAACGTTCGTGTGAATTAGAGGTTCGGAGAAAATATCTCTGGAGGAAACTCAAACCTGACCCATTACACAAACACAATGATACAGTATAGTCCAGGGACCGAATTAAATTTCTCACATTTTTAAGAAACGGAGGGCGATTCCATCTCAAAATCGACCAGAAGGTGGAACCACACCATTACGAATAAAAACACGTTTTGAGTCGGCTCTCAGTCACTCCAAAATAGACGCCGTTTAAAAATGTTTGCCCTGACGTGCTTTGTGACATGCCACACCCCTTTTTTTAACTGCTGCCTTAATAACCCATGAACCCTACTTGTATCAGTCTACGAGTTTTAGGGGATATTTAGCTTCACTTCCTCTTACAAATAAGTGAGAATTGGGTGTGATGCCACGTTCCAACGGAAACAAAAAACCTACAATCTCTATGTACATGAATGTATACAGTTGAGAATGAGAACTGACTCAAAAAATTTGGGCATTAGAAAGAATTTGAAATGATTATATTTTTTTTATTCAGCTCAGCTCATAAAAACGCTGGGTTTAACCACATGAACCACTTCTTATATTTTTCCGGGTCTAAAGTAAGAGGTTGTTACCTGGCCAAGAGCTCGATTAGGTCTTGTCTGCTCATCCCGTCGGGGATCAGTCTGGGGATGGCAGCTACACATGTCCGGAACAGATCGATCTTCGGCTTTCTCTCGCCACTAAAACAGGAAATACGTGCACGCTCTTTTAAAAATATTGTAAATTTTTCGCATGCAACTGCATTCCCGTTGTAACCGTAATGCCGTGCTCAACTGAACTGCAAAGATATCAACCGAATCGACGAAACGCACAAGACATAGCCAGAGAGCACTCACGTGATCATGTCCTCTGGCTCTTTATTGGACATCTGCACGCTGGTCATGCTCATGGAGCGGCCCACCTCTTTATCCAGGTGCCTGAGGATGTTGTCTAGAGCCTTTCTCACCTGAGGGTAGTACAGAGACATTCCTACACGTAGACGTACACACACACACACACACACACACACACACACACATACATTAAACAGAACAAAAGATCCTTTTTGTGTTTTGAATTCTCACAGCATAATAATTCCCAACATACCATGAGGCAGTCAGACAATATATTCATTAATGAGACACAAAAAAAACCCTTTAGCTATGGCCAAGAAATGTCTGAGAAATGCTTTCAAGTATAAAACAATAGGCTGAGATTTAAAATAAAAAAAAAACAAAACAAAACAAAAAAAAAAACAACAGTGGCCAGAATACAGACAAAACAAAACAAAAAAAACACTCTCACAATGCTTTGTACATAAAAAGGGGAAAACTGATCGTTCTGAAAGCACGACACAAACAAAAGGTATTCTTTTATTTTTTTAGGGTAATATCTGAACACAAACCCTTCCTCGTAGCCAAATCAAAAGGCTGAGCAGGAAAGACGGGATCTCTTACCGATGACCTTGGCCTCCTCGTCGGTGAGGGTGGTGTTGAGGAAGATTTTTTTGACCCGTAGAGTGTTACCAGAGGGCAGAATAACACCGGTGGTGGGCATAGGCGGCTCTCCGTCTTTCTGTTGGAGGCTATCTGCTATCACCAGGAATGCCCGTAAACCTATATTCATTCTCTGAGACAGACCGAGGGAGAGGGAAGGGGAGGTAAAATAATAAAGGCTTCATGCTGTGTTTGTTGAGTGTGTGTGTGTGTGTGTCCTCATATACCTCAGGGTTGATGGTGAAGGTCTTGTTGGACTTGCCAACACAGAGCAGGTCATAGATGATTTCTTTCATGGCAAAGTCCAGCCTTTCCTGTGTAGCACAGACAACACACAGGACAAACCATCAATAATGACAACACCATGAGAGATCAGAAAGGACATCCATCCAATTTCTGTACACATATCCTACAACCTGGAGTCTATCCCAGGAGACACAAGGGGTGGGGGGACATCCTGTACAGGGTTCCAGCCCATCGTAGGGCACATTCACACACCCATTCACATTCATATGGACAATTTGGAAATGCCAAACAGCCTACAACACACGTCTTTGAACTGGAAGAGGAACCCAGAGGAAACCCCTGAAGCATGGGGAGAACATGCAAATTCCGCAGACGCAGGGCAAAGGCGGGACGCGAACCCAAACCCCGGAGGTGCGAGGCAACAGTGCTAACCACCAAGCCACTGTGCCTCAACCCCTGCTGCATTAATCACCACCGCCTGAACGAAATTCCCTTACAGCTCCTCCGTCTCAGCCTCATCTACTTTCACAAACTAAAAAAAAAACTAAAAGCACCGCAAACCCAAATACACCGTTATACCCTAACTACGCCATGCTGTGGTAGAAAAACACCCGATTCATATTCTACATTCCCTTTTGATGGTTTGGGTTAAAATAAATTGAGATTCTCCTCTCATTCCTCAATGTGGACTGTAGGCATTGTCCCCAACACACACACACACACACACACACACACACACACACACACCCAAGTGGAGTCTAAATCAACACGCAACATGAGTGAGAATGACTGAGGTGAATTCTGTTTCCCAGTTTACCTGAGCAATGAACTGAATGATCTTGACAAAGATGTTAAGTGGTGTGTCCCTGGGTACCACACTGCGGGAGCCCTTGGGGAAAAGTGCTGAAACAATACTGAGGAGGCGACTGGAAGAGAAAGAGAGAAGAGCTTAGTAATCTCACCACACTACTGAACAATCCTGTAACGAAGAGCATGCAAGGCTGGTTACGCAAGCGCAAGGATTTTGTATTTTAGGTATCTGGTCCAGTTTGGTTTGTCTTCATGCGTTACCTCTGTGTGGTGGTGTTGCTCTCGCACTTGATCCTGATGATGTAAACCCACAGTAGCCTGTAGAGGGACTCCAGTGCTACACGAGACATTTTGGGATCTTTGTTCTAAAAGCAGAAGACATGCAGGTAAACTTTAAAGAGCATAAGATCTCAGATTTATGAAAATATAGTGTGCGCATGTGTATATAAACACACTACTGGTCAAAAGTTTGTGGACACGCGACTGAAATGTTTTCTCACGATCTTAATAACCTTTTGATCTGAAGGTGTATGAGTAAATGTTTGAAATCGGTGTTGAAGACAAATATATAATTGCGTCGACGTATTCATTTCTTTCATTAGAAAACTAACATTTTATTTACAAACAAATATTTTTTAATGATGTCTTGGAGCGAAATATTCCGAAAAGCAGCCGATAAGTTTCCAGCGTAGGTGTGAACTCCTTTAATACTGTTTAAAAAGGATCTCAGGGAAATTCCTCAAGAGATCGGTCAAGAAAACCCCAAGAATACATTTCTGGAAATTCTAGGCAAAAAGGGTGTTTACTTTGAAAATGCTAAAATATTAAATTATTTTGATTTATTTTGGATTTTTTTAAATCACAACATAATTCCCATAGTTTCATTTGTGTTCTTCCAGAGTTTTGATGACTATTATTAAAAAAATATAGAGAAAAATAAAAAATAAACAATGAGTGTGTCTAAACTTTTGACCGGTAGAGTGTGTGTGTGTGTGTGTGTGTGTGTATATATGTATGTATGTGTGTGTGTGTATATATATATATATATATATATATATATATATAAAATCAAATCTTATCTGAATGAATGAAATCAAACTAATTGTCACATGCATTGATGATTCAGATTTCTGTTATAGTTGGGGAATCAGCATGATTTAACAAGCCAAGAACTCGATGATCATTTTAACACAACTTTATCGATCCATGATGATTCATTAAAATTCAAAGAATTTATAAAACTCCTGCAAATAAGCCTTAGATTAACACGTGACAGTTTGTCAAACATGCACTAAACAACTCCTCCTGTACGCCCCAGGTCCATCACAAACACCTACAAGCACTTAAGAACAACTTCTTTATTAAATAAATAAAATAAAGACCAAATGGTTTTGATCAGATAGCACGACTTGATCCAGTCTAGCACTTTTCTATAACAGCCCAAACACTTCATAGTGCATAAGCTGTAACAGGGACACCGTGATTTTTTTATTTTATTTTTTGGGGGGGGGGGTTGGGGGGGTTGGAGGAAACTTGACCTGTGGCATTTTTAAATGCTTCATATGAAAACATCTCAGTGTTCGAGGTTTTACAAAATGACAGCAGTGGTCACCTCACTCAAATATTAACAACCGCTGAAAGCTTTTCTACTCAAAACCACGAGTAAAAACCTGCTATTAAAGTTCCAGGGGACAAAGCACAATGATCCATGAGTGAAATAAGCCCACGTAGAAAACAAGGCCAATCAGAAGACCTCCTAGAAACAAGATCAGCTCCCCTGAGCGTCAGTCACCACTCACCTGGAGAGTCTCAATCTGCTTACGGATGCTGTTGTTTGATGGCATCTGGAGCAAGTGAATTTGTGAGAGGGGGGAAAACAAATGGAAGAAAAATAAAATAAAAACAACAAGAAAGAAAAAGATGGGGTTGGGAGTTTGATATGTGGGAGGAAAACATGCATGTTAAAAAAAAGAACAAAAGATGATAGTAAGAACTAGAGAGAGCAAACATGAACCCATATAAACCAAATATATACCTCAGCACTAATAACATGCATAGCGGTTTGGGAAAGTTTTGTTAGGAGACTTTTCAGAGAAATTCTGTACATATCCCTCCATACTAAACCGTGAGAAGACGCAAGGATAATGGAGAAACACTCATGCTGTGACCCATTGTACTTGGCGCTGTTTACTGGAATGGTCATAAAAGTGTGTGAAAAGGTGTTTTAACTACTTTGTAAGTTTGGTTTTGTAATGTAACTGTGATTTGTGACATCAATTTTATGAGCAAAAACGACTATCAATCTGCCTTATTTCTCATCGCTAACTGTGTAGAAATAATTAACATACCTCCTCTTTAAAAGTTTAGAAAGTTCAGAGCCATATGAATATGATGTGTTTTTCCTGAGCCAAAACACTGGAACATGTTTTTGATCAGAATTCAGGAAAACTGACTTGGATTGGAGCATAACTGAAGCAGTAAAGGTAGCGTTATTGCTAAAGGAGCACTGATTAGTAATAAAGAGCTGGAAAGAAAAAGAAATGAGAAATGAGGTGACTAGAAGCAGGCAAAGCGGTTTTAAAGGCTTCAATTGGTTGGGTTCAACTGGTTGGGGGAGACGTAGACAAGCATGAGGAGAAAGGTGTAAGAATAGCGGTAGTACAGAGCAGAACTGAACAGGAAGAGATCATGGATCAATCAGGAAGGAAGGAACCATATATATTTGAGCCTACAAATCCCAGTGGGCCACAGAAGCTTCTACCCACCACTGAGGACAACAACTCCGCTTTAATCATTGATTTCATGCACAAAAATAAGGAACAGCTCAGATTGGATCAGAAACCGGTTTGGGATTAAAGGAGCGACAGAAGACGCCTCGTACAACGGAAGCAAAGCTCGGATTATATGCTAATCGAACTAGCTACTCCCAATCACCAAGAATCAAATAAAATAATTACACTGATCACAACTTTAAATCAGGGAATCATTTGGGGGGGGGGGGGGGGGGGGGGGGGGGGTGTTTCCCAATACTACGTCACCAGGAGGAAAAAGCAAGGAGAAAAAAAATCTTTACAAGCAATCAAATAACTACTGAGCAGTCTATTCATTTTCAGCTTTGATTAACACAAGCATGTGCACACACCTACACATACATGATTTAAGGTATCGATACAAAGAAAAGTAAGTTAGTATTATTGATACACAAGTACTTACTGTAATGTATTATTAATCGAATTGATTCTTTTAAACATTTACAAGCAGTGAACACTAAACACAACACCGTTATTGTCCTGCAGGCTCGAAACAAGCCAGGCCTCCACTTTCTACCAGTCCAGTAGAAGAATTTCCTTTTAACCCTAACCCTGGGTTGTTGTTTTTTTGGTGTTAACTCGTAGCATAAGAGTTCCTTCACAAAATGTCTGCTTATATTGGGAAACTGACCTTCTATTATACATTATAACTGTTAACTGAGCTTCATCAAAATAACATCACACCTTCTGTCACTTAGAGGTAATATTCCAGGGCAACCATTACAAGCTCGTAATATTCATACAGCAAAAAAAAGTGGAAATATCTTTAATATGGCCAGATTTATGTAAAATTTCTTTTTTTGAGATCATTACAAATCAAATACATGATTATTCAGCCTGTTTTAGATGCGTTAACTCATTTCAAGCTATACGTTGCCTTGTTCTATCGGGCAGATAAATAGATAGGTGATTGTGCCTAGAAATATGTCTAAAATTAGAAAGAAAGAAAAAAATTGTCTTGAATTTAGTAACACATGTCTAGACATTACAATTATGGCATTTGTCAGATGCCCTTATCCAGAGCGACTTACATTTATCTCCTTTATAAAACCAAGCATTTGAGGGTTAAGGGCCTTGCTCAAGGGCCCAACAGTGGTAGCTTGGCAGTGCTGGGGCTTGAACCCCCGACCTTCTGATCAGTAACCCAGAGCCTTTAACCACTGATCCACCACTGCTCATTTCAGCCACCAATACTGAAATGGGTTTAATAATCATATATTTGGTTTGTTGTAATCTTATAATAGGAAATACTAGATGCTAATTAGCTGTCAGTTACGGCTGTCATTTTTTTTTGCAGTGAACGGGTAATAACTAGATAAATACGTGACCGAGGTTAAGTTTTGAAGCATTATGCTAGGTTAAGATAAGAATACGACCGAGGGAAACTAGAAGCCAGGAATTTTACTGTATTGGTTATGTTGTACCTTTAGGTGTGAGAGGCAGTTCTGCAGGAAGATGTGCCAGTTATTGAGGAAAAACTGCTTCTGGCTGACACACAGCAAACATGTGACCAGAGGATACAGTGCCTAGAGAGAGAGAGAGAGAGAGAGAGAGAGAGAGAGAGGAAAAATACACTCAGTTAGTGGGAGTAAAATGATCATCATTCTCCAGACTAAAGGCAGTCCAAAGAGCAATATCTGAGAGAAAAACACCAACATGGTGGTGGTATTGTTTCTCAAACCAGTGCCTATATACCTATAGACACTATATACCTATACTGTGAAATCAGTACATGTGTGTGTTTAAAATGGTTATAGCTTTTGGGGAAAAAACTATTCTTGAATCTATTAGTCCTTGTTCTGATGCACCTGTAACGTCTCCCCGAGGGCAACAGATTAAACAGATCAGAGCCAGGGTGAGAGCTGTCCTTAAAGATAGTTTTTCCTCTGCTGAAGCAACGGGAGGTGTAAATATCCATGAGGGAGGGGAGAGCACAGCCAATGATCTTCTGTGGTGCTCTTATTACTCTCTGTAGCCTCTCGCTGTCTGCCACGGTGCAGCTGCCGTACCATACCGTAATACAGTATGTCAGCAGGCTCTCGACGGACGAGCGGTAGAAGGTCAGCAGCAGATTGGGGTCCAGATTGTACTTCCTGAGAACCCTCAGGAAGTGGAGCCGCTTTTGAGCCTTCATAATAACCGCTGTGATGTTGTCTGTCCAGGAGAAGTCAGTGGAGATAAGGACACCAAGAAACCGGAAGGTGTGGACCCTGTCCACACACTCACCATTGATGAAAAGGGGGGCTAGCTCAGTGTTGGGCTTCCTGAAATCTACAATGATCTCCTTGGTTTTCTTAGTGTTTAGAGCCAGATTGTTCTCTGAACAGCAGGCTGTCAAGTTTAGGACCTCCTCTCTGTAAGCTACCTCATCTCCCTTTGAGATGAGTCCGACCACTGTGGTGTCGTCAGCAAACTTGACGATAAGGTTGTTACTGTGGACCGGACTACAGTCGTAGGTGTAGAGACAGTACAGGAGAGGGCTCAGCACACAGCCCTGTGGAGAACCGGTGCTCAACGTGCGAGTGGAGGAGAGGTGGGGTCCAAGTCTCACTGTCTGAGACCGGTTAGTGAGAAAGTCCTTAATCCAGGCACATGTGAGGGGGGCGAGGCCGAGTGACCAATTTGGTGATGAGAGCAAGATAGGGAAGACAGCTAATCACCCAGTTTTTCAACAATTAAGGTGATTTATGTTCCCTGTTCTGTGCTATGATTCTGAAGCTAGTCCATATGAAGCTGTTATAATTAACATCAAATAGAAATTCTAAACATGTCGTCAACTATACAGTCAATATCGCGGGGTGACGAATTCTTATCACGGGGAGGAATCGTACCGGTATATCATGGACGATAATGATATGGCACAGCCCTATTCAGGAGACATTTAGCGCAACTGTTTTGAAACAGGATTGTTTATCACGGGGCAGATTGTAGCACAGATTCCCTGTGCATAATCCCAGAAAGAGAGAGGCGCTCCATGTTTACCAAGGAGTGCTTCTTCCTGGAGCTGAGGTCGAAAGTAGTCTGGTAGAGCATCTCCACAAAGTTCTTCAGGCAGGGCACGTTCACCTCATTCTTCACAGCCTTAAAACACACACACACACACACACACACACACACACACACAAACACACCCCTTTGTGAGTTTGTTCCATGGACATAATGATTACTGTTACTAGTTAATGCAATGCCTGCAAGTAAACTGAACCCCTAACCTTAATCTCAGTAACTAAAAAGATTTAATTTTTTTCAAAAAATGTGTAAATCAACTAAAATGACAGAGCTGAAAGTCTAATTCTCCTCTAGTCTGTTAAGCGTAATTAACTAATTAATTAAAGCACCACTACACTAGTGTTGTGGCTGTTAAACGTTCAGCGCCAGGCTGCAGCTTGCGCAATCAGTATGATGAGGAGTAAGGATGTGGCTCGGACTCGAAGATAAGGCTGCATATTTGTGTCTGGGATACACAAGCCACATTTTGCGGTTCCTTTTTTTCTGTGGAACGCAACTCCGGAGAGCATTTTACATAGATAGCACTGAGACTAAAGCACGGGGCCAGGTGGTTCTCAGGGTCATACACACCAAAACACACAAGTAAGCATGTAGCAAATGGCCAGTGAGGTACTTACAGCAGCGACAGGGATGAGGATCTCCACAAACAAGCCTGCTAGAGCATGCTTTATATCCTTGTCTTTTACCTCAAGGAAATACTGGGCACATTCCTGCATAAACATAAAATATACACAGTGGTGAACAACTGTAAAAATAGGCTCAATAATACATTCAAAATTAAAGAGCTTGTTAAGTGGAACACATACGGAGTGCAGAGTTTTACTGCGACTTAATAAAAACAGGCATTACGCTGCACTGAGCTTCTGGCACAGGCTGGACTTTCTTACTGTTACTCCAACAGTTTTTATGAGAGCAAGGATAAGCTCCACTCTTCTGGGAAGGCTTTCCACTAGATTTTGGAGCGTGGCTGTTTGGATTTGTGTTCATTCATTCAGCTACAAGAGCGTTAGTGAGATCAGGTACTGATGCTGGACGAGGAGGTCCGAGGGTGCAGTCGGTGTTCCAGTTCAGTAGGGTTGTGCAGGACACTCGAGTTCTTTCAATCCAAGTTCCAGTGAAGGGAAAGTGTAAAGCTACAGCATACTGACACAGCCAATACAATCGTGTGCTTCGTGGCAACTTTGTGGCCACAGTTTGGCAAAGAGACACATGGGTTTAATGGTCAGGTGTCCATATACTTTTGGTCTTGTGTACAACCCCCCCCCAAAAAAAAAAAAAACCTAAAACAAACAAACAACCAAAAAAAACAACAACGCTAAGAGACACGTGCATAGTCATGGGCTCCTGAACGTTTTTAGGCAAACAACCATCCAACATTTTTTTTTTTATTTCAAGATTTACATTTCAGGGCTACTGTAACATTAAGCACCAAACACCAAAGGATTCTTCCTTGCACTGACTTACCAATCTTGTGAGAAGGGCGAGCTTAAATATCTTAAAGTCAGGACATGTTTTTGAAAGAGCGCATCCGGCTTTGATAAAGTATCTTACTTGAAGTACGTACATCTGGAGGAATAAAAAGCGAATACATTTATCCGCTAGAGTTAGACTGTCGGAGGTTTCCGAGGCAAACTGCAAAATGTTTATCTGTTTCACGCATGAGCTCCGTTTCTTTTTGAAACTTTCTGCCGTCGTCATGATTGCGCTCATGAGCTGCGTCGCGAATCAAAAACGCTGACCTTGCGATCAAAGGTATTTGCTAATCCAGAACATTCAGAAGACTGGTCCACAAAAACAGAGTTCTTTCCGGAGGATTTGGGTTAGTACTCGATAACAGTCTAGAACAGTATACAAGTATGCGATTTGAGACACAACACAGCTGGTTTGTTTAGCAGAGGTAGAAAGATGCTGATGTTTGTCTGTCTGCTGTTGAATTCCTACGCTAATGCAGTGTATCTGAATGGTGACAAGAAGAAAAGAAAAGAAAAAAAAAACCAACAACAAAAATACCACATTCAAAACACAAAATCTGTTTGCACAGTCAGAGCAATATTTCAAATACTAACTGAAATGAAATGTAAATGAAACGAGTTTACCGACCTGCATAAACTGGAAGGAAGCCTCAAAGTCTTCCACAGGGTACATTTTGACTCTGAAGAACTTCATGCCCATGATGAGGCTGATGATGCTCTGCACCACGTGAGGACTCTGCTCTTTCTGCCGCAGCTCTTTCAGCTCTGTGATGAACTTCTTACGCACTGCCTGAAACCTGCACAAAGACGCACATCCGCAACATCAAGTTACAGACCTTACGTTACGCCAAGATATTCGTTCCTATGCGTGTGTGCGTGAGACATCGGTATGGAGTGACCTAAATTCAAAAGACTCCCACACGCTTCGATCAAATTCAGACACCAGGCTACAAGCAATTTCAATCTTACTACATAATGTTCTGTACACGTTAAAAGATTAAACAGTTCTAGGCTAAAAGGCACGGAGCGCTCGTACAGCAAATCACTTTTTATTACTACTATCGCAGCACTAAGTAAAATTAGATTACTAGGTGCTCTGTGTGACTGTGCACGAGATTTAGCATGTGTTGAGGGTGAATTATGGCAGCGCTAAATGTGTCAGGAGCTCCTCAGGATGCCCTGTACTTAGTTATCCGTTTCCTATTCGGGGTGGTGCGAGATATTAACGGGAACGGTAAAGCCTAACAGGTTTGTTTTATCCTGACCAGTCATTCAATCCAGCTGGTCTAAGGATAAATGGACAAACGCCATTAGAGTTGGTATTTGCATCAAACACTGACTGTTTTAAGTAAACCATGTAAAGCAGTCCAACACTGAGAGGACCACTATCTTTTTCAGAAGAAGAAGAAAAAAAAAAAAAAAAAAAAAAAAGATTTCACCTTGAAGTTTACGGTCTCACAAATTCAAAAAAAAATGTTTAAATCCTAAAGATACAAAAGAAAATCTTGACTCACTTGGACTGAGTGAGGACTCCGATGACCTCGGCGTACAGATCTGCAATGATGTGCACGTTACCAGTGTTGGGGCCAGAGTACCTGTCACACAAAGCAACAAATTAGATACACACCTTTTTACTGCGCATGTTGTCTTTTGTTGTGTAGAGGACGTAACTTGAAATTCCTGACCGAGGAAAAAAAACAAAAAAAAACAACAAAGAAAACACCCACTCGACAATGCAGAATTAAACATGGCAGCACTTCTCACATTTAAATGAGTTAAGAAATGTCTTAACTCATTTAATGTCTTCGGAGAAATGTCTTCGGAGACCGCTCCGAATACGGGCGGTGACGGGATATGACGTTAAACTGAGTTTATATTCTTTCAAAGCTGCGTTGTATAAAAACAGGATGACGCGACACCGCTACAATCGGCGCCGTAGGCCATGCCGTGAAGCATCAAGCATTATAATACGAGCTGCGACTTTCTGCTTCCGAGGTAAATCAAACGCAGCTTCTGAAATCAGTAAATAAGGTAATCTGGCATTATTATTTTAAGCGCAATGACATTTATGATAAACTCATTTACATTAGAGACAAAACTAGCTTTATGACACACACCAAAGCCGCTTGAGAAGAAAGTGGAATTTGGGACGTGTGCGGATTCGTGTGCAACACTTACCCCTCTTTGTGTTTAAAGTGCTTAAAGGCCAGGTTAAGGACCTCGTGTACTAATGCATCTGGTACAGGATGAAGAGGAATCTGAGCAGGACAAAAAAAAAACAAACAAACAAAAGACAGTGTCATCACCAAGCATAACCGAAACAATGCTAAGCTGGGGGTGGATAAAGGTGCACCTAAAGAAAACTCCTTAACACACACACACACACACACACACACACACACACCTCACCTGTTTCAAAACCTCCACTAAAACTAAACAAAAAATGAAGTCTATGGCTAAATCCCTCCTCTCCAGTAGGTAGTCTTTATCCCGATGCTGTTCGTCCCTGGAGGAGAAAAACAAAATCACTGGGTTTTTTTTTTTTCTTCAAATGACTATACTAAAAGCACAAAACGCACCACAAAATACCTAACATGGAAAACATGCCTGCATGAGATTATTGTGTGTGTATGTTTACCCTTTGGACTTGGTGCTGGATCTGGGTCTGTATTCGTAGGACTCGTCCTCGGTGCCGCTCTGCCTCCGGTACCAGTCGAACAGTGTGCGCAGCAGTGAGGGCAAACAGTGTTCCGCTATCGAGCTCATAGAGCTTATTAACTACAACACACAACATCCACACGTTACATCCTACTGCACTCGTCAGGTCTTACACCGACTCACACGTTAAAATAACAACACCACATTACTAAACCATTAAACCTAACCGGAATGAACGCACCATGTGTCTATGTGAGTTTACATTTACACCTTCCGCACACAGAGACGTCACAAGATGAAAAACCTCCCTAATTACGATCGTTCGTTTTCACTGACGTCAGTGTGAACTATGTAATTACCCACAATGCAACTTGTTTCTAACTACGCAGCCAAAATCCTAATGGATTGGTCTCGTCATGCAGAGAGGCCTTCTTACTTGAAATTCGAAATATTTCAGGTAATTTCTTATTTATTTATTTGTTTTTTAAAAAACAAATTTCGGCTTTGTTAAAACACATCATGATCTACTCATAAAAATGTCCTGCATTCAATATGCAGGACATGCGTGCACTTTAGCAGTCAGATGGAGGTTGAGCTCACTCCTGGAAGATCTTTGGTATTTGTTAATATTGTTGAAAGTCCCTGTGAAGTGGCTCCTCCCCCTTTTCAAACAGCCAATAGCGTTTTGCTTACCCCACAGCCCAGGTTAAGCTGTATTTGACTGGTAGTACCATGGATTTTTATAATGTTGTGGGCAGGACACTTCAGATTCTAGAGAGCATTTGATTGGACAGAAAATCTGATGAGAAGCTGTAGTGCTGAACTGAATGATGTCATCATAATTGTTGCTTCGTATCGGTGGTAGAGAGAGAGAGAGAGAGAGAGAGAGAGAGAGCGCGCAAGAGAGAGACTGTACATTTTCAGTGTATATATCTTCTAAAGGCAAATTCTGCCATTGTTTTGGAGCAAACCAGCTCATAGATAACCCTAAGGCTAACACATTGACTACGTTTACATGGACAGCAATAATCTAATTATTGACCTTACTCTGATTAAAATAGTAATATGATTAAGGTGTTTACATGAGTCATTTTTAGAATACCCCTGTCATGTTCCCGTTTTACATGTTATAGAACATAATTAGATTAACAGCCCGCGTCATTACGTCACCACGCCACGCTGTCCAACGTTCCCTCCAGAATTTCACGTATCAACGTACAGTTCGTCTTCGTTATGGTACCGTATACAGTTTTGGGTGTTTTTATTAAAAATTTTTTACGAACGCTTTAAGTGCAGTTAATTATTTGTCATACTATACGTGCTAATAGACAATTGCTTGAAGCCGTGGGCTGCGTCTCAAACCACATACTTACCGTCTATATAGTAGCCGAGATACATGTATTTTTCCCCACTACAGGCCTATAGTAGACAAGTATGTGGTTTGGGACGCAGCCGAACTCTCTTGTTCGCCAGAAAATGAGAACTGGCTTGTGTGATCGTGTCCTGTCGCAAAATGTGGTGAAAACTCTCATACGACGTTCATAATGTGATTAAGGTGTTTACATGTCTGTAATACACGTCCATAATGCGACTAAAACAGGAGTACTCCACATGTCTTAATTCGATTAGAGCTTAATTCGAGTATGACCTTAATTAGATTAAGGTAAGTGAAAATTGCTGTTTACATGGTAGTTTCTTAATCAAAGTATGGTCTTAATCGGGTTAAGAGTGGATTATTGTTGTCCATGTAAACGCAGCTATTGATTTGAACTTAACTTGATTTGGATTGGAACAGCCATATATACATATATACGAACTGGCAGATTTTCTACACAGGGTTGCAGTCTTTGCACAGAAACTCTGCATTTGTGTGGGGAATCAAAGTGGTGGACAGTGAAGTACACAGGTTTTTGTGACATCACATGAAAACAGAGGGGGAGAGAGAGAGAGGGGTGGGGGTGGTCTTGTGTGATAGAACTATTTAATGGTCTCTACATGATATTGCACTGCTACAATATCCATTATCCCATAACTATCACCCTTAAGTACGGCATTGTTGCTCTGGAACGGTGTAGACTCTAGACACTGTGTGTGAGCGGCGTACTGCTGCAGCGATGCTCGGGCCAAGGTGGGTGTGGCCAGATATACGCAATGTTACATCATTACAGCAAAAAAAAAAAAAAAAAGGCAGAGAAAGATTTTTTGTTGTTCTGCTACAAATTCAGGCGACATTAAATTGTGTACAATATGTAAAATAGGTGAAAAGGAAACGAATATTACGAGACAATTTATTTGTGCGGATCTTAAAACTGCAGGCAGCACGCTATCCCTCAGAAGAACATGACAGTCGTAATCTATCGGCGATTCCTGATACTATCGTAAATCGTCTCGACCCTGGCGGGAGTGCGAGTGCGAACGACTGCGTGGCGAACTGATGGATGCTGCTGAGTAGAGTTATGTAACTGCTCTCTCTGCCCTGCTTGCATTTGGCCGACACGCTCCAACCCCCTGCAGTGATATATTGCTGGGGATGATGCAGCGATTCGCGGGGGCCAAGGCGCGCACGCAGCACATCTACTGCTTCTGTTCAACGTCTCACCTGATCAAACTGCGCATCTTCCCCTCTCTGCAGAGATCTGGATAAAGGCTTCTCCTGGAACGAACATGGATAAATGAGTCACGGGGCAGGATTTCCGACAGTCAAAATACAAAATCAGAGTCGCCTAGGAAGAAATTGACAAGACAAGATGTGTCATGTCTGCCGTCCAGTTCTCAGATGAGAAACTTTCTGCGTCAAAAACCGCTGATTAACTGACTGACTGTAGATCTGAGCATCAGCATCAGTACAGACGTTTCAGTACAGATAACTGATGTAGGGCTGGGCAATATAATCAATATCTCATCGATATTGCGATACAGGATTTCAGATGACGATATGGTTGGTATGGTGATGGGGTTTTTGTAACGTGTTTAATAATTACAAATTAAATGGTACTGAATGGATGCCGTTGATTTGCCGTGATTTAAAAAAAAAAAAAAAGAAAAAAAAAAAAGACTGTTATCCTGTAGGCATTAAAGTATCGTAAAAAACTCAGTTGAAGCTTTTTGTTTGTTTGTTTGTTTATTTGTTTATTTTACTACTGTTTTGCGGACAGTTTGTTAGCTGCATCGTGTATCATAGAAATGTCCTCAAGTATCGCGATAAGATATTTTATCATATCGCCCAGCCCTAATGACATGAAAGGAAAACATCAAACAAATCCGCGGTGACATTAAAAAAATGTTTATAAATATATAAAATTATGACATGTAGCCTATATATTAAATGACAAAATACAGGAGAACTGATGAAAGGCTTATGTCGGAACACATAAGATTATACTGGAGGCTTTATGAAACTTTGTCTTTATGTAGAACGCCATATCTTCAACACGGGTGATTATCTTGTTTTTACTAACAGCAAATATGCAGAAGATGCTGGAAAAGTAAAGAATGTGCAGGACCTGGAGGATTTTTCTGAAGAACAGTGGGCAGGTCAAACAAGGAACTCCTGAACAACTATCTCAAAACAAACATCATGTCGTTGATCATCCAGGTAACGACACACGGTATTAAGGATCAAGGGTGTTTAAACTTTTGAACTGGTTAATTTGTGTAAATTCAGTTATTATTGTGTCTTGTGGACTATATGTAAACATCTGTCATGTGAAATAGATTATTCAGGGCAGTTTTGTGTCTCAGTGGTACTGACCAGCGGCTCAGCCATGACCACCTCGATCTTCTTCTCAGCAAGCACGGCGAACTCAGCGAAAAGGCTCTTGATGACGAACTCGCCAGGTTTGAGCTCGGGGTCGATGGTGATGCTGGACATGGCTACGGAGTGAACGCTGCGCTTCTCCCAGCTGAGTGGAACGGACAGAGCCGTATGGCGTCTACTTGCGCTGCTGCTGCTGCTGCTCACTGGGACAGAGGCTGCGTGCACACACACACACACACACACACACACACACACACACACAGACACACACACACACAGACACAGAGACAAGGGACAGGCTCAGACCAGCTTCGTATTTAATGACACACCCAACCGTATCCTTCGCTTTAATAACAAAAAGGAAACAGTATGACTGTTAATGTTTCAATAAAAGCTTTCCTCATGAAGACACACACACACACACACACACACACACACACACACACACACACACACAAGGCTGAATGTTTATACGCCATCAAAACGGGGAGATAACCCTGGATACAAAAACACACAACAGAGCTTGTTGCACACTACATTTCTTCAGATACATCAATACATCTCTATGTGTGTGTGTGTGTGTGTGTGTGTGTGTGTGTGTGTGTGTGTGTGTGTGTGTGAGTGTGTGTTTATACATGTTTGATGTAAGAGCTGTCGTGACTTGTTTGCTTCTAGGGAAATAGGTGAAAAAACACCTCTCTCTCTGAACGGCATTCAAGGCAAACGTCATCATCTCCTGCTTCCTAAATGAAAAGCATGCACGTTAAAACAGGTGGAGCTCCCTGTCAATCACGCAGCTCTAGAACCATTCTAATGAGGTGGGTTCTACAAAATACCACAGCTGCACTCAAACGAGAAGTAGCGCAGTACCTCGCTCCGTGTGCAGCTTAGACTCGGCTGCTTTATCTTTTTAATTCTTTACTTCTTCTGCACCTGGTGTTTCGTAAAATATGATATCCTTCTGAGCTGAGAGCTTTCATCAAGGTCCTGCAATGCTGGGAGGAGTGTGTGTGTGTGCGCGTGTGTGTGTGTGTGCGTGCGTGTGTGTGTGCGTGTGTGTGTGCGTGTGTACACAGAGCCAAGGCTCAAGCGAGAGAATGCGAGTCACGTGTCTAGCGTTGCCCCCCCCCCCCTCCTCGGTTGAGGAAATCCCTGTCCTGCTCTGCCCCTAGGTTGCTGGGAAAGTTGTGATAAGTTAAAAAAAATAAAATAATAAATTGCCTAGAAAACAATGAGAGGAGACTAAAAGACCTGTAAAGCTTTATGAGTTTTTCAGAAGAGGAAAGCTGAAAGCTCACACCCAGCAACAAGTGTTAAACACACACACATACTGAAGAACACAAACACCAGTGAACAGATGTGACAGGAGTCTGACTGGTCACTCAGAGAAATGTTTTTCAGCCTCACTACAAAACACGCTGCCTTACTCACCCTGCTGCTCAAAGCCAAAATCTGACCACCATTAATAGTCTATTATTAGTTGTGTTTTCCAGTTGCGACATGAATCTGAACATCTGTTTGTTGACTACTGACAACTTCAAAATATAGAACGTTGAGACGGCGCACTTGTGCAGATGTTTATGATGCAATTTGTTTCGCCATGGCGTCCGAAGCAGGAAACCAGAACCTCCTTTAGGATTGGTAAAATAGATCGCCAGCAGTGTAGACGCTAGGTAAGAATCGCACACATTTTTTTTTTTTTTGCTCTATCTGAACATTATATAGGATTATAGCAGATTCTAAGGAACAGTGCTAGCCATAGCTACTGCGTGCATTTGTTTACGATGAGAGGCGAGAGCACAAGCACAGGAGAGCGCGCTGAGGTCAGACACTGAGGTCAGGCTCCTGTTCAAGTATAATATGATCAAAAGTGATTGATTGTATAAAAAAAGTCTACAACCTGGGACACAACGAGCACCTGAGGTGCCGTATTTTTTACCCGGAAGTGACTGCACATCCGAAATCGCAGCACCTACGGCACCTACCTTCCCGGCCGCTGATTCAGTACGTACTGATCAGTATATATACACACGTGTAGCATGAATACAATCCAGACGCGCTGCATCCGCCATATTGGCACAGTCAGGTGACCTACAACTTAAAAAAAAGCCGACACACTGCTTTCCGTCATTTTTGATTCTGACAGCTCTTCTGCGCCTGCCCCGTTGCCTTATGGGATATCGCCGTGTCCACTGGTTCCATACCACAAAATCAGTAGCTCATCTGGGAATTTCTCACCTACTGTTTTATGAATACTGAGAATTCAGACACACGACTCCTTTAGCGTACTGCTTCTCTCCTACTTTGCAGTAGGGTAGTAGGGATATTCAGACACAGCTTAAATCTCCGACTTCCTGGGTCAGTTATGACGTGGTCAGTCTTTGTGATCAGGAGCCATCAGTCAAGTGCCGATGATCCCACTTTGGTAATGGCGTAGGCTCTTCACAAAAGAATGAGATCACATGACCAGTACGCGATCTCTCTGTATGTGATCCCGAGTACCTGAAGGATTTTGCGATCGCAGAAATCAAGGAAACTCCGCAACATTCGGAGGATTTTTCGAAATTACAGCAGATTTTCTGCAGATTTGGGTCGAGACGAGTTGTGTGACATCACGACAGGCATTCAGCCGAAGCCCTCTTCGATTCACGTTCGTCGAACACGGGTACGGCTACAAGGTCTCGTTTACCAACAAACATCGCTGTGAAAGAGTGCGCAAAACAATTTCCAGATGTTTTACATGAACGTGGAGGCAAACTGCACACCATGCAACACTGTTGTAGTTTAGGACTAATAGCGATGTGACGAGTTGAAATAAGGTGATGTGAAACATGTGAGGCAATCATCTAATCATAGTATATAAGGAGCCTCCAAAAAAGGCCTTGCAAGAGCAAGGATGGGTCGAGGCTCGCCAATCTGCCAACAGATGCGTCAGCGAATAATCCAACACTTTGAGAACAACATTCCCCAAAGACAAATCGGTAGGATTTTGGGCTTTTCACCTTCTACAGTGCACAATATAATTAAAAGATTCAAGGAATCCGGCCAAATCTCTGTGAGTAAAGGACAAGGCCAAAAACCACTACTGAATGCGCGTGATCTCTGATCCCTCAGACGTCACTGTCTTAAAAACCGTCCTGAGTCTGTAATGGATATCCTGACATGGGCAAGTTAAGGCTTTCCTATGCAGAGCAGAAGCCGTACATCAACACTGTCCAGAAGCGCCGCTGACTTCTCTGGGCTCGGTCTCATCTGAGGTGGACAGTAGCACAGTGGAATCGTGTTTTGTGGTCCGACGAGTCGACATTTCAAATAGTTTTTGGACAAAACAGCCGTCGTGTTCTCCGAGCCAAAGAGGAAAAGGACCATCCGAGCTGTTATCAGCGTCAGGTCCAAAAGCCAGCGTCTGTCATGGTATGCGGGTGTGTCAGTGCCCAACGCATGGGAAACTTAAAAATCTGTGAGGGCCATTAATGCAGAAAGATATGTACACATTTTGGAGTAACATATGCTGCCATCCAGAGCAGGACAACGCCAAACCATATTCTGCCCAGATTACAAGAGCATGGTTGCGTAAGCAGAGAGCGCGGGTGCTAGCATGACCTGCCTGCAGTCCTGACCTGTCTCCGATTGAGAACGTGTGGCGCATTATGAAGCTCAAAATAAGGCAACAAAGGCCCTGTACAGTTGCGCAGCTGAAGAAATGCATAATGCCTCCATTATGGGGAAAATCCCGTTTGTTAAACTTAATCAACTGGTGTCTTCATTCAGTGTCCAAACATTTAATAAGTGTTATTAAAAGAAAAGGTGATGTTACACAGTGCTAACCAGTCGACTGTCCCAAGTGTTTTGGGACAGTCATCAGATTTGGCAGTCATCAGATTTGAGATGAGTTTATAATTTCAAAAATAAATTCCATTCACAAAGTAAAACATCAAATAATGTGTTTTCAATATAGTACAGGGTGAACTGAATCTTCAACCGACTCTTTTTGGTTGTTTTCTCCCTTTTTTTTTTGCATTTTCCATACTATCCCAACTTTTTCGGAATTGGGATTGTACTTTTCTGCAAAAAAACAAACATACTCAAAAAAAATCCTCACATGGGGAAAAATAAAGCAAAAATATAGCATTTTTGGCCGCAACAAAAACAAGATAAAAATCAACTCCACGAAATCCTATATGGACTGATTTAACTGATTTTAATGTTCAGCACTGAGCAATCAAGCAAATGCCTCTCGGAGAGAAGCACGGGGACGGATGCCTGGCATGTCCTGTAGACAAAATAATAAATATGTTAGAAATACACTGGGCTTTTCTCCACGCATCACAACACAGTGAGAAGGAGAGGGAAAAAAAATCAAGTTGTTATTCAGTGTTTTAACGTACTCGACCTGCTGACCTGACAACACCGTTTAGAGATAAAACTGGATCCATGCACGATAAAAACTGACGCTTTTAGTGACAAAGAAAACATTTGGAATGTAAACTCCTTCCTACTCAATATTCGTGGAGAACGACGTGACTGGAAAAGCTAAATGGTGCAAAATGTGGTCAGAATATCACCACCTCCGATTCAGTCACAGAAATAATGGAGAGTGTAATACCAGGTCACGTAAGGACTCTTTCCACAAACAGACCGATTTTAAAACGTGAAAGTACACCACCAATGACACTCATTTATTAAGAGTCACAGCAAAACCAGGATGCATACGATAAATTGCTGATCCTGTGTAGCGACTTGTGAAGCTCTTGATTCATGAAATGAATCAGGGGGGTGTAAACTTTTGAACAGGATGATCGGTGTAAATTGTTATCATTTTGTCTTCTGGGAAATATGTAAAAGTCTTAGACAGCAACTGAAGGGCGGTACTAAATGGAAAAAAAGGGATTTTTAAAGAAAATAGTTTGCACCAATCGTCCTGTTCAAAAGTTTACACCCCCCTGGCTCTTAATGTATCGTGTTGCCTTCTTGAGTATCAGTGAATGTTTGCACCTTTTGTAATAGTCGTGTACGAGTCTCTCAGCTGTCCTCAGAAAAGATGGATCTCAGCATCATATAGCCGCTGTTGGAAAGGGCTCAAATATGCAGAAGATCGCTCATTCAGGGCAGGGCTAAATTAAAAAAAAAAACAACTAAACACAATTGTTACGTTCTCTCTTTTATTCTTTTTTAATAATTAACAGTATGTAAACTTATGACCTCAACTGTAGCGAACATTAGGCAAGTATATATTTAATATCATTCAATATGCCACTGAAAAAACATTGGACTGAAAATGGTTTATAACGACTCTTTTATTCAGCTGAAAGAGCAAAAACAAGGTCTCGCAGTGTCAAATCGATCACTGTACAGGTCACGTTAACGGTGATGATCATTAGAAAGGGATTAAATATGCTGGGTTGGATTTTCATTTCACTGCAGATGCTCAATGAGCAGATTTGTAACAGAACTACATCTAAATAAAATGATTATTATTGTTCTGGCAACCGACACAGTTCCCGGCTGCACAGCTCGTACGACTATAAGGCTGGAAATGCTCGTCTTCCTCTTGGTTCTGCATGACTTCAGCCACGCACAAGCCTATTGGGCTATAAATATAAACTGCTATAAACTTAGGTTTTTGGGGAGAACACATAGCATTTGCGCTCGCACTTCCCTGCTGAATCCCCAGGAATGACTTTCGCTAGGAAATAAACACTGGCTGCCTCGCGAAGGTCTGAAGGAAAAATAAAGAAGAATAACTGGTCAAGAGTGTCTGCGGGAGTGGGAATAAAAACAAAAACACTCCTGCACACACCTCTAGAATTAATAAAGTGTCCTAGAGTATACGGGGCGCACACACACACAGTCCCATTATCATCTCACGTTACAGTCAGCTATTTAAAGACAGACTCTGAATCTGAGACGGTGAAATCATGTACACCTCTGTTCTCTGTATGAAAGGGTCATGAGCATTTTATTAACACGATCATTTTGCTCAGCCCTGTACAGGTTACGCACACACACACGCTAAATGAACTGTGCATTATAAAAGCTCCATATTTGCTAATTAAGAATATTTCCTTACAGCAAATAAAATCAATCAACTTACTGTACTTATTATACGCATATAATACTACAATATACATACACGCAGACATATATACATACATACATACACACACATACACACATATATATATATATATATATATATATACACACACACACACACACATATATATACACACACACACACATATATATATATACACATATACACACACACACACACACACACACACACACACACACACATGTATGTATGTATACACACACACACACACACACACACACACACACACGATATAATGGGGGCAGTGGTGGCTTGGCAGTTAAAGCTCTGTGTTACTGATCGGAAGGTCGGGGGTTCAAGCCCCAGCACTGCCAAGCTGCCACTGTTGGGTCCTTGAGCAAGGCCCTTAACCCTCTCTGCTTCAGGCTGCATCATGGCTGACCCTGCACTCTGACCCCAACTTCCTGATATGCTGGGGTATGCAAAGAAAAGAATTTCACTGAGCTATAATGTATATGTGACAAATAAAGACTCCTTATCATGATCATTATAATACGCTCTGTGACTGAGCAGAGAAGAAATGTTAAAGCAAAAGCACTCAAACGCAGAATCTTTTCAACAGGATGATTGGTGTGAATCATCATTATTATTATTATTATTATTATTATTATTATTATTATTATTATTATTACTTCTACTATTACGTCAACAACCAAAATGCCAACCAGACACATGTTGTTTTGTTGAAGACGTAAATATGCTATGTCCAAAACTGTAACAGACATTGAAAAGTATTCGAGTACTTACTCGTTTTCTCTTTTGAGTACCGTCACAGAGCGACGCACATCCCTTCCCCTGTACTGACGCACTGACCTAGCTGCAACTAGATTCCATTAACGTCCACATTTTGGCCTTGTTTAAACTAGATCTCCAGGTAACTAAAACTGAGTGCACTGGAGCTTTCAGTTGACGCTTTTATTTGTCGTTATTATGACATATTTGCTGCTGGCTTCCCTCATAGCATCAATAAGTCAGAGCAACAATTTAAGCTACATCTCGTATAGTGTCGCCTCAGGCCTTGTTCACATCCGGTATTAAGGTGTGGCCTGCCTGGGTGACCTGATCGTAAGTGGACGGCGCTAATTACAGGTGCGATCGGGGTCCGAGGTGTCCAGGGAAATGCGCAGAGATCCGATCATGCAAACCACGTTCGAAGGTGGTCTGGGACGCAAATATGACCACATAACGTTTGTAGCTAATCAGAAGGACGAGTTATGGCACACGTTGAACACGAGGCCTGCAGCCTAGTTTCATTTGTCCCGCATGAACTCGGGGAAGAAAATAATACTGAAAATTTATAATAAACCTTGATGTATATTTCTTACAATACAACGTATCGATATTGCAGTGGTTTGATTTGATGTCATTACAAAATACATGTCCATCCATCTTCTGTACTGCTTATCCTACGCAGGGTCGCGGGGCGCATGGAGCCTATCCCAGGGGACTCGGGGGACACCCTGGACGGGGAGGGGCCAACCCATCGCAGGTCGCAATCACACACACGTTCATGCATGAACTACAGACAATTTGGAAACGCCAATCGTTCCTACAGCGCGTGTCTTTGGACTCCGGAGGAAACCCTTGAAGAACAAGGCACTGGCAGAATGTGCGAACTCCACACACACAGGGTACACGCGGGATTCGAACCCCAAACCTGGAGGCACGAGGCAGACGTGCCGTATGTGCAGCCTGCATTGGGATACGCGTCTTTATCGTCTCATGCCTACTCGATACACTTTTCATAAGATTCTCACGATGCATAAATGACAGGTTAAAAACACAGCTATGAGGATCAGATAAAACTCTTCCAGCTAATCGTGTGGATTTTCCACTTTGCTGCATTAGAAGTATAGATTTTAAAAACGTTCGAAAGAGTTCTGAGATCGCAGTTCTGTATCACATACATACACGGCCCACTGCTTTACACACCGCCGCATCATACCACGCTCCACCGTTTTTAATCCTTACAAGCGGTATAACTAACTGATACTCACTAAATTTAGTGCAGTCACCTGACCCCTGACCCATATAAAATCCACCACATTTCAGCAATAGATACATGTGTGTGAGAGTTTATTTCTGAAAGATCCACTGGGACTTCTAATGTTTCCTTTCATTGTTTGACACCCCCCCCTCCCCCACACACACACACCCCTTCCAGCAGCACTGTCCCTCTCTACAGCATGGGTTTGTGGCTCCAGTGTGTGTGTTTGTTTTTTCCCCTACACAAGTTCACATTTTCCCCACTCGACACCAATCAGGAGTCCTACAACATTGTCTGGATGTGATGGATTATTATTTTTATTTTATTTATTTATTTATTTTTTACAGAGGACTGGAATCTGTTCTAGACGGCGCTACACTCCCATGTACTTCCTTCTGAGTCATGCCTGTTTGGTTATGTGACTCAGTTGGAAGAACAAACCTCAGTCTGAAGTGAGCTGTGCCTAAAAAAACCTCGCGATGTGGCAGACCCACCCCGAAATATTCTAAAACTATGAACTCAAGCTCAAATTCGTGCTTTAGAAGTAAGAGAGAGAGAGAAAGAAAGCGGTAGAGAGAGAGAGGGAGAGGGAGGGAGACAGAGAGCGTGATTATTACTTCGTCATATCAAAGCAAGTGTTGTTCCGATGTACGCACTTGGGTTGTGCACGTGTGTATGATGCAAGGACAATGTTATCTTGTAAAACTATCCACTGTGTGATGGGAGAATACGCGCAGGCTTGTGTAGTACGCTGTACACTTACTGTAGTGTATCGAAAGAGCTAGGAAGCAGAGAGACAAGCATTTGTTTTACTAGATAAGATTTCTAGATCCCTAGGAAAACGCTGTGTATACGGTACAAACCCTGTACAGTATAAAGAAACAGACACATACACGCTGTAACTTAGTTACTGCACATGAAGCGGGCATGCACTCAACTTCTGGAAGCCTCAATTTGTGTTTGTGTGCACGTGTGTGTGCGCATTTCCTCCTGGTACTCACAATTCCCGCTCCATGACTTGAGAAGAGATTTGATGCTGATCTCAAAGAACACAGAATCCTGCAGGCTCAGCATGACGTCACCACAGAGGTGTGGGGTAAAAACAAAACGCGCACGATTCCCAGGTCACCTCCCGCAGGTCTGAGCCTCCGTCCGTCACACCAGTAGCACGTCAGACGCGCGCGCACTTCCGCAGCAAGGTGTGTGTTCATGTTGTACGACGCTTGGAATCATGCTGCTCAGCATTCTCTCTCTCTCTCTCACACACACACACACACGCATGCACGCACGACTGCGAGTGAAGTTGAAGAGTAAAGGCTGGAGTGAGAAAAACACCCTGGTGAAGGACGTCAGCGCAAGCAGACAAAAGAAAAGCCGGCGGATTAGAAATCCTGAGCAAAGTTTGTCGCGTGCGTTTCAGCACCAGAGAGGGGTTGTGTCGCGCTGAGCAGTGATATTCCGTTCGTCTTTCTTCTCCTGTGTGCGCAAACCTCTGCTGCTCAGCAAACACACACACACACACACACACACACACACACACTACTCTCCCTCTCCATTTGCTCGAAGCCAACCCCTCCCCATCCTACTGCTGGCTAGCACTCTCTCTCGGGGGTTTGTAAAAAAAAAAAAAAAAAAGAAGAAGAAGAAAAAAAAAGAAAAGGAAAGAAAAAAAGGAAAGGAATAAATAAAGCGCTCGTTTCAATGGCTCACGGAGGGGAGGGGAGGAGAACAGGATGATGTCATCAGCACGTTGCGAACGCTCACTGGCTTCTCTCCAGCGCTTCAAACAGAATCAGAACGGCTCCTGAACCGACGCGATTCTTTCCACTCTCTTGATCAGTCTACGAGTCTGAAGCAAAACGTACATCCTGTATTCGCCACAATGATGCTGATGCGTCATCCCTGACTGCAGCGCAGTGGGGTGGGAGAGGGAGAGAGAGAGAGCGAGAGAGAGAGCGCATGATGACGCAAATAAGTCATTCATGCAAACGCTCGATGTATTATACGCGTTACAACACAGTTGTGTGTGTGGGGGGGGATCAAGACGCATTCCTACCCACTCGCTGTTCACGCAGTTTTTCTCCATTCTAAACAGGATGTCAGCTTTCTTAAAAAAAACATACGTATACATACTTTTACCCAAACCATAAAAAATAATGTTTTTTTCATTAAAAAAACAAACAAAAAACAAACAAACAAACAAAAAAAAACACACACACCCTTGGGGTGTGTGTGTGTATATGCATCATAAAAATCCCATGTTGTTGTTTATTTAGTCCTGTCCTTAATAATCTATTTCACATAACACAGGTTTACATATAGTCCACAAGACAAGATAACTGAATTTATAAAAATTACCCCGTTCAAAAGTTTACATACCCTTGATTCTTAATACTGTGTCTCGTTACCTGGATGATCAACGACATGATGTGTTTATGTTTTGTGATTTTTTTATGTCATGAGTCCCTTGTTTGTCCTGAGCAGTTAAACTGCTCTGTTCTTTAGAAAAATCCAGGTCCTGCACATTCTCTGCTTTTCCAGCATCTTCTGCATATTTGACCTCTTTCCAACAGTGTCTATATGATGCTGAGATCCATCTTTTCACAACTGAGGACGACTGAGGGACTCGTACACAACTGCTACAAAAAGGTACAAACATTCACCAATGCTGAAGAAGGCAACACGATACATTAAGAGCCGGGGGGGGGGTGTAAACTTTTGAATAGGATGATTTTCAATAAACTAACTAGCCAGGCACATAGGGGGGATAAAAATGTAGCTAGCTATTTACTGACTAGCTTAATATGGAAGACGGTGGGTAACGGACGGTTCGGATTCACAGACACTCGTTTATTTTAGCACATAAACGAACATGAAATGAGGAAAATGAAAGGAAAGAAAATGTCAGATCAATATAAACCATCATGGAACCTCCTCCATGAGCGAGACGGATAACGATTTACACATCTTTTGACTATAACGAGTTATTCTCTTATTATTTGGGGTCACTCGGAAGAGGTGGGTTTCATCCTCTTATCATCTCAGGGGGTTTTTCCTTCACGACATCGCCTCATTAGGGATCTACATGTGGAATTTAGTCCTCTGTGATGATGTCTATGGATAAAAGTCCATCCCTTCGGTTTATACACCAAAGTCACAACTTCAACTACAACCAGTGAAGGAAAGCTTTCTGAATCGACGGACAATCCGAGTGATGGGCAACGTCTTTTCTGGACTGGCTGGACGGTTTACATCGTGTGCTTCTCTTCCTGTTTTTAGACCCATGAGGGACACCAGAGAGACACCAAAGTCTTTCTTCTGAGCGCATAATTTACTGACTGTCGCTACACTGTGAGCAGAACGTCACCAAATATTACAACCCCACCTTTAACATCAACATTAAGCATGACCCTTTGACTTTCCTCCAACCCAGTGATAAACCATTAGAGCGGAAATCGAGAATGTGGCTAACCCCAGCATCGCTCTGGAATAACTTCTGACCCATTCCCTTCTAGCACTAATCCCAAAGTGCATGACATCATCCAGCTTGAGGCCTGAGAAGAGGAAAAAAATAAATAAATAAATAAATGGCCCAAACACAGACCGCACTGATAGTCCATTTAATATCACTGCTTTGCTTTGCTTTCTTTTCTCTTCTCTTCTCTCTCTCTCTGTGCGCTCACATTCTCTCCATCACATGACCGGCCCTCCCTTGTGCAGTTATGCAAAGCAGGAGGGCATCATTGTAAACAAACACACTGCACAAAGGCCTGCATTGTGGCTCAAACGCTGCACCACAGCGGCACTGACGAACTGGGCTTTCACAAAAACACACGCTTGCGCACATACACACACATGGGTCCAAACATGGGGACTGGCTTCAGAGTATTTACTCAGGC
This sequence comes from Ictalurus punctatus, assembly GCF_001660625.3. Taxonomy (NCBI): domain Eukaryota; kingdom Metazoa; phylum Chordata; class Actinopteri; order Siluriformes; family Ictaluridae; genus Ictalurus; species Ictalurus punctatus. Next base: position 12,053,150 of record NC_030440.2, on the reverse strand, counting down.
TTTACATCTCTAGCTTCTTCGTGAACAAAGAAGACGACGACGACATCTGCTTCCAATAGTTCTTCCAAATCTTCATCACATCCTCGGTGAGAAAACGTTCTCGAAGACAGATGATGTTATGTAATAAATTTTTAAAAAATAAAAAAAAAAAATGCACCGGTTTATGAAACGTTGCCAAACCAACCTATGAGGTCATGTCCCTCTGAAAATGTCTGTCCCTCTAATACTGAGTGTTTCTGCCCTTTTGAGTAGGCAACATGACTAAGGTCATACTGCAAGCATTATCTACCTTCCTCACACACACGCTCACCCTCCCACACACCCTCAGAGTGTTTGGGGATAAACAGTAAGATCCTGCTTGAGACTCCTGGAATGCTGCTCTTCTATCAATAAACTAAAGCTGTTGAGAGAGCACAGGGTGGCAGGTGACAGAGCAATGTGCTTTCTTATACACTCTTGCTTACACACACACACACACACACACACACACACACACACACACACACAAAATACACAAAAGAACCAACAACAAAAATGACAAGCATTGGCCGAAGTACAAGGCTCTTGCATTCTCCTCATGACAAAAAAAAAAAAATCCTAGACTGCTTTCTACTCGAATTTTATTGCTAATTTGATCGCAAAATCGCAGAAATGAACGCAAAAATCAAGGAAACCCCGCAGTATTCGGAGGAACTTGCAATTTGTCTAAATTACTGGCGAGTTTCTGCAGATTTGGGCTGAGCTTTCAGCCGAAGCCCTCTTCGATTCATGTGCGAACATGAGGACAACTAAAAGATTTCATTTACCAACGATCACTGTGAAAGACCGCACAAAACTAAAAATTGAGATCGCAATTCCGCCAATTCGAGTAGATTTCTGAAGAAAAAACTCCACAAGTTGTATCGCAGATTTTGAAAAGAAGAAGAAAAAGGAAAAAAAAAAATGCTGCGGCAAAATCGAGCATTTTTGGTCGTGACTATCACAAAAAAATTCCAAGACATCCGGTATGGACTGGTCATTGGACACGATGTAAACAAACAAACAAACCAAAAAAAAAAACATTGTTGTGCAAGGAAGAGTAACTCCGGTTAAATGGCTGTTCGGTCATGATGTAATGGCAGATGATAATGATGATGTTGATGAGCTTCGTGCTAGGGCATTCAGGAGACCAGGCCCTGATCTATGAACCTATTTTGTGAGCAAGTTTAAAAGGTATTCCTGACTCATTCACTACACTTGCCACTAAACTGCCGTATTTCCTTTTAAATTTCTGTACAATACACGGCGTGAAACAATGTGAATAATGCAAAATGTAGGTGGAAACTAAACGCATTCTCAGTTTCCATGAACAGAGGATCGAGATTGTAAACGTCACTGGAATCTCTGGTGTTCAAACAATGCAAGCGCAGCATTACATAAAGATATAGGACAGACAACAGAAAGAGAAAGATGATGCACGTTTCCACAATGCACCTCACGTTTTCTGCATCACGATTAGGGCTGCAACCATTGTTTTCATAATCGATTAGTTGTCCGATTATATTTTTATATTTTTGATTAATTGGATGGGGGGGGGGGGGGGGGGGCAAACTTTCAGTTCCCTTTTTTTTATTAAATAAAATCCAGAGTTACAAATATAAACTTCAGACTAAAACTTTACAGAACTGTATGTCCAATTATATAAGACTGAAAAGAACCCAATACACACCAGAATATATATTATTAACTTAGGACTGTAGTTTAATTCAATGCTTTTTGTGCATCCATAAAAATAATGCATAAATACTAATATATCAGTTTATATTATATAATAGTATTTATGCATTACTTGCTATAAAGGGTAAAGGTGACAAACAATAAACTGAAGAAAGTCATTGTTAGTGACTCTGGTTATAAGGCTAAAGCTAACGGCGTCACGTTACGTGCATAAGACATCATGCGTTGACTAAGAAGCGGCTTATACTTCCGGTTAGTAAAAAAAAAAAAAAAAAACCCGCTAGAGTTACCATTTGAGACGATATTACCTTTCTAAAATTCACACACTAGACGGTAGAGGATGTAGTGCATAGTGTAAGTGTACAGTACGTCATTTGGGACACAATTTTAGTATTTACTCTCCGGAGTGTGTTTTCGGAACAGAAGTAACGTAGTATGTAAATGTATCCTGTGCCACACGCAGACTGACTAATCGATAATGAGATTCATTGACAACAATTTTCATAATCGATTATTATCGATTAGTTGTTGCAGCTCTAATCACGATGCATCGCGTCACGCTGTACAGCTACAGCCCTAGTACTGAACTGGAACCTCGAGATCCGGACAATTTAGAAACAGAGATGTGTCGTAGCACCAGGAGCAAGTGACTGATCACAGCGGGATGCCGTGTACTGCGTGATTTCTGTCATGTGAAGTACATAAGCTGGGCTGTATTCGATAAAAGCGTTGAGGTGGAGTGGGTGAACCACGCCTTGTATGATTGAAAGCTGACTCTAGTGTCTCCATGCTGTCTGTGAAAGGGTTTTTAACCCCCCAAGAGAGTGCACTTCCTGGACTGAACAGATCTTCACTGACAGATCAAGATTGAGAGAGAGAGAGAGAGAGAGAGAGAGAGAGAGAGAGAGAGAGAGAGGGATTTGGGGTGGGACTACTGAATGAGAACAAAGTAGAAATCAATACAAACTGTAATTTAACCCCGCAAAAATCACTTCGCTTTCCTCGGGACAGAGCAGGAAAAAGCATCCTGATGACGCAACTCCCTACTCTGCACGGCCAGAACGCGCTTCCTGAACTGCGCTCTCGTATTAAACCTCTCGTATCAAACCTTGATTTTCAGTCTTATACGGCTTGTTTGTCAGTACGACCTCCAGATGCGCTCAGTACCTTTAGAAAGCACTTGCTGAGGCGCCACTCTGACCGCCGCACTGCACGCTGATGACATCACTGGCTTTAGGTGATGTCATCAGGGCCGTGGACTCTGCATACCTTGCAGGATACAAGCGCACCTGTCAGCACTGCAAATAGGTGGAGTTGAATAAGATTTGAATGATTTTTGCTGAAATGCTGAAAAATTATTATTAATTTTTTTTTTTTTACTTTTTCCTGACAGTGGTTAAATCAGCTCTTGTAACCTAGGATAACTAGTATGTTAGCATCGCTAGCTAAAAGACGAGACATTCAGCTGCTTGAAAACCAAAAGCTACAACTTGCTCACACTTCGGCTCATAATGAATTATGAGAAAGGTCACAAATTATGAAATGAAAAACAAACAAACAAACAAACAAACAAACAAACAAACAAAACAACCCCCCCCACACGTATCTAATTGATTCGTTATGGAAAGCCGGCCAATCAAACAATCCAAAGCTTTGTGCAGATTTACAGCGTTCAAAGACCTGTCTGGGGACAACAACGCTAATTCGGCATCCAACTTCACCAATAATAAATGAAAAGCACTACCAGTATTTAATTTGGCTTTACTGTGTTTTGAAGCACAGAGTGAATTTTTTGCTCCCAGGAGAATTATCCGGCTGAGCTGGGTGCTTGCTGATTTTGGGACTGAGGTGGGGGGTGGAGTGAAGGGGCGTTACAGAGGGTTTATAAATTGAGTGACAAGAATTTTATTTAAAACACAAACAAGCCTTCTGGTCTAACGGGTTTTCTCAGCCACATAATACACTTGTTCTGAATCCATGGCTTAAACCATTTTATTTCTTTTTTAAAAATCATTTCTATATATTTTTTCCCCCAGATTATTTATACTAGTAAGAAATAAAAATTGTGCAACTGCCTATTGCACCTTTAACAATAGATGAAATAAAAATAACAGCAACATTTATTTCTTGAAGGCAAATGATAATATTCTTATTGTGCGAAATGATAAAGACATCATTAATTACATGTCGCAGTTAGGCCAAATCCCAAATGACTTCCTATTCGCCAATTCGTCACTACATAGGGTATCAACTCGCAGTGCACACGTATATTGTTGTGTTGTACAGCAGACATTGTGCGTTACATGCACACGAATATAAAAACAAGTCAGATTATTTAAAAAGTTACTCTAAAAAGTATTACCTGAGCCAATACTACCCCAACACACTTTACACAAACCCCGGGACTGACCAGGCCATCTACAGAGTCTTCAGTACTGCTTCCTCCTCACTGACGTTCTCACTACGTGTTTATCCAGCATTTGACCTCACGGCACTTGTTTTCCAGTGGAATTTAAATAAAGAAAGAAAGAAAGAAAGAAAGAAAGAAATAATAATAAAAAAAAGTACAGCATGAGTCACAAAGAGACTTTTTGCGCTTTGTGCACACTGAATTGGCAGATTTTTAAATTATTTTTGCAGCTCTCCCAAGATGTGTTCCTCACCAAAACTTGCATCAAGATCACAACAAAATGATTATTAATCCTGGATGTGTTGCGTCTTACTTATCCCCATTTTTCTCCCCAAGTTGTTCACCTGGTCAGTCCTGCAAGAGACATGTGAAGCAAGCCGACTGCACCCTTTTGAAAATTCTGCTGCATCACAGGTCAGTGTAACAAGCGCTATCTGCCCTCTTCCGCATGCATGAGCTCACAGACACCCACAATTGGCTAGTCTTGCTGTGACTGGGTGGGAGGGGCATATTCTCTCTCCCTTATCAAAGAGCACGGACAATTACGCTTACATGGGTTTCCGCCCGTGGATGGACGGCTGTGGCATCGTTGGGATTCGAATTCCACAATCTCCAGACGAGCCTACGAAAATCGGCCTATGCAGAGTTCCCATAAATTCCAAATTATAAAACACCGGCACTCTCAGTTTTAACAATAATCAGGGTTCCAGGGGAGTCTTTGGACGTGACAAGTTTCATATAGATCTATGAAACACTGTGCAACCCTGATGGGCAAAAACTGCAGAGATCCCAGATCACATCCCAGAGCATGTAGCTCCCTCAGTATATTACTCACATATGGTAAGTCTTTTTAAATGGCTAGTGTCACGTATAATGCTTATGGGTGAATGAAAAGCACCGGAGACCAGAATAAAGACAGAGAAAACAAAGACTCTTCATCCCAATCAATCCTGCTGGCTGAGGAACACAGATTGGGATTTACGCTGCGTCAGAAGCGTTTCTGAGAACTGCCCCAGAACTTCTGAACCGTTCACGACTTTTTAATAACAGTAGGAAGTTTGCGGCTGTTTGAAGGTTCTCGAACAATGGGGACAGATTCGTAAACAGGCGAAAGCGTTCAAACAAGATGTAGGAAAGCTTTGATGAAGATTAAGATATCGCGGTTTCTGAAGATCATACAGAATAAGACCGCATTTCAGCAAGCTATTTACAACTTATTGTTCAAAATCTGTAATGTGGTTCCATTAAAAGCAAACAGGAGGGGAGGGAAAAAAAAAAAAAAAAAAAAAAAAAAAAAACCCACACAACAACATTCTGAGCCGTGTAGCTAGATACACTTCAAGCTACATGGCAGAAGTACTTAAAGTGCACCTATTATGGTTTTTCAGATATTACCTTTCATGTAGTGTGTTATAGAGCTGATTGTGAATGTAAAAAGTCCGCAAAGTTTCAAAAATCAAAGCGCAGGACAAACGGAGTTATTGAATGACAAAAGAGGAAGCGATTCTGAACAGCTGAAATGATTTGTTTGTGATTCCAGACTTACTTACTGTACTAACCTACCTAGGTTTGTAACAAAAAGCCCCACCTCTGGTCTGCACCCTCTGCTTGCTGACAGCAGTAGACCAATCACAACAGACTGGGATGTCTGACCAATCAGAGCAGAGTATGCTCTCTGAAAGGAGGAGTTTAGAATGAATCATTTAGAATGAATCATTTAACGAGTCATTTGTTCCCCCCACACTGGGGGGGAAAAAAGGGAAATGCTGCAGTTTAAATTATGAGCACATTAAAGTGTTTTTTGACCTTTATGCATGTAAATGTATTCTATGAGAGCTTTAAAACAAAATTCAGCATGTTTCAAAACCATAATAGGTGCACTTTAATTTATTTAGCTGTGATCCTGACTGAAGTCCCATCCTCAGCTAAATGCAAATGGATGAAAGATGGCAGCCGGCAGTTTATTACTGAGCCCCATGCATGACATGGGGGTTAAAAAAAACAATACATCATGGCCATGTTTTATTCATTCGTTCCCGCAAACGCGTTTACTTAAAACGAGGGAAAGAGTGAAAAAATAAACTAATAAATAAAAAATAAAATAATAATAAATAAAATAAAAAATAATTTAATTATTAATATTTAATTATTGTTAATAAATAAAAAATAAAGGCTACTATGTATGTATGTCGTTAATAAAAAGTGCTCACGTATTAATAAGTCGTGGGAACGAACTCTTCATTTGTGTCCACAATATATTGTTTTTTTTCCCCATCGCATGTCATGTGCGGGTCTCCGTAGTTTATTACTGGAAGTTAGGGACATCATAAAAACACTGATATTCTGATATACTTACTGGCACGTTAATTTCTCGATGAGTCTTTGAGATACTGATGGTTAAAATTTCATGAAATGGGTAATTTGTGTTTGCTAGCTGTTTCACATTACAGACCATTAAGAGCAGCGTTTCCCAACCTTTTTTCAGTCACGGCACCCTTTGTGGCATTTGTGGCACCCTACACAAACACTAATGCTAGACAACGTTAGCTACATGCGGATGAACTTGATTGTCCAGAAACATCCAGAGCTTTTCTTTTAAGAGATATGTCCATAATCTTTTGCACTACACACGCATCGTCACACGCTAATTATTAGAATAAAACACACGTGTACGTTACACATACTGATGTTGACATAATGCTGACAGATCAGCGTGGGGGGGGGGGGGGGGGGTTTTTACAGGGAATTTTTTAAATATATAATTTATTACTATAATTTATTACTATTATTATTATTATTGTGTGTATGTGTATGTCTTATTACGTCTGTGTTATTATTTCGGACATCAAATTTTTATCATATATTTGAAATGTTTTATACACATTTTAGCAACATCTGAAGGATTTTTACACGGCACCCCTGGTCTCATCAGACGCCACCCCAGGGTGCCACGGCACCCAGGTTAGGAAACACTATTAGACTATTGTTTAATATTGCCTGGTGTAACGGCTTTGTGTAACCACAGGGGGGAGATATAACAGATCATGTAGAAACATCATGAACACGTAATACGACTCAATCCAGTGAGTTCTCATGATATGACACGGTCAGTGTGGTTTAGCATACACATAGGTCTACTTGATGGATTTAAGCACGCGCTACAGCAGCCGGTATTTATATTTGAAAACTGCAGATAAATCATTCATCATCAGGAAAATATACAGATTATCTATAAGTTAAAAAAGGTATCGACTCCAAGCCTACTAGTAGGCTATAAATAACATTTAATAGTAAAAAGTCTGGATTTTTAAATCCTGTTTCTATTGTGGTAGTTTAATATATATATATATATATATATATATATATATATATATATATATATATATATATATAAAAAACAAAAGAAATAAAAAACCAACACACACACACACACACACACACACACACACACACACACACACCAGCAGCAACACTACAAAGGCAATAGATGTATTTGCCTTAATACAAAGCTTCTCGCAAAGCTATGGTTCCGAACTTGTTAAGGCTGTTTATTATTACTGTTTTATTTGTAATTTAGTCATTTATTTCCTGCTGTTCGGGACAATGGAGGTTTGAGAATACAGTAAGCATGGATGTTGGTGCCAGTGATCTCCGGAGAATTTGTCCCACAACAGTCTCTAGCGTTTAAAGAGTATGGTGTGAAAAACAAAAAACATCCAGCGAGTGGCAGAAGGAAATAAATAAATAAATAAATAACCTTGTTGCCGAGAGAGATGAGAGGAGAATATCTGGACTGGTTCAATCTGACAGTAAGGCTACGGTAACAATTTACAACCGTGGTGAGCAGAAAAGCATCTCAGAAAGCGCAACACATTGAGAAAACCTTGAGGCGGATGAGCTACAAAAAAAATAATAATAAATAAATAAATAAATAAATAAAAACACAGCGTTCCACTCCCGGCAGCCAAGAACATGAAATACGATAAAACTCAGGCTCACATACTTTCAGAGAATCCTCTGGTGTCCTTTAACCAAATGAAACCTTAAGTAAAGCCCCTACATGGAGCTTCGTGTCAGTGTTTAGCTACGGAGAGTAGAGCAGGATATCAGAAAGGAGGAAAAGAAAAAGAAAGAAAGAAAAAAAAATAATTGATGCAATATAGGTATAGGTGTGGTAGGGAATTATTTGGAAAAGGGTGCGGCTCCGGGTGTTCTCCGCTGGCAGAAAAAAAATAGATGTTGGAATTCTTTTATCATTTCCATTCACAGATCGTCAAACTGCTCGAAACCTGGTGGCTTGAAAACATGCTGAAGTAATATAGTCCAATTCTAACTGCAAGACTATTCTTCTCAATTAAACAGATAATTTCTGCAAATACTTCTGAGAGAGTAAATCGTTTCCGATGTCTACTCCGACGTTCAGCTACGAAATGTTAGTGATGCTATTTATGAATGCCTGGCTAAACATTGTTCGCTAGCTACTGCTTCTTATGACGTTTACAATAAAGAAAAAAAAGAAAGCGTGTTACAGAACAAATATATCGTAATTCTCAAATTACCCGGTGTGCTTAAACAGAAAGCCTTACGGCACAAACACAACCACAGTGCATCAGATCCGTCAAAGCCGATTCATCACCCTGGAGTGAATCTACCACCGGACTTATTCCCTTCACATAACCTTTAACCCTTATAGCAATTAAACCATAACTCAAAGTGAAATTAGTATTCTAAGATCTTAAACTAAATCAAACAACAACAAAAATTTAACAAGGTTTACCCGAATGCATCTGAATTGATATAAAGCTGTTACTATGACTTTTATTTTGTTTTATTTTAGACGCAGGTGTTTTAAAGCTCCGTGTCAAGAAAATGACTACGATCCCACAACCGCCGTATGTAACGTGCATGCATAATACTGCAGATTCTTTTGCATGGACCATATTCAAATGAATTTATGAAAGCCAGGTTATAAACTCAAATGATAGCGGCTTTACTGCACACGCTACCGTCTCGCTGCTGTGCTCGACTGTGTTAATAACGTGGTACGCTCTCCGGCATTCCCCTTTCCATTATGAGCGGTTTTGTTTGTAGCTTGTGTGCAGAAGAAGTGACTGAACTAGGCAGGTCTTATTGGCCTTGTTATTAAAGCAGTCAGGCAGCTTCTTAAACCTGTAGATCAGGGTCTAGCTTCTGTTTCTGTATATAACATATTGAGGCAAGGTGGGGATCAGCCACAGACATGAGCGCACACACACACACACACACACACACACACACACAGCCATAACTGTGTGCATGTCATGGCAGGCAAGCTACCATACAAAGATGTTTGCACAATGGGGAGTCATCAGCTTTGTAAAGCATGTTATGAGCGAAAACTTGCGCGCGCTCACACACACTGCAGAGTGTGGATTTGCATAAAAATCCTAACTTCAATTTGTTTCTCAATGTAACTGTTTTCCAAAACAAGGTAAGTACATCCTGCTTTCATACAGCAGTACTCTGGTAACATAAAATAAACTTATATATATTATAATTATATACTATATTATAGTATATACAATAAACGTAATACCACATAACTTACAATTCGGACACAATATGGACAAATATCTTGTTATTTTTTGCGCCAACGATGAAAATGGTTCCCAAAGAAGCCACAGCTGGAAAGAGCGTTGCATGTTGCCATACCAACGCACAAACTAACTGACAGACAATGGTAAATGTAGCAACTGTTTCGGTGTAACAAACTATTGCGATGGATGTGTGGATGGAGAGATAGAGAGATGGATAGAGACAGAGACTGTGTAGTCAGAATCTGCCGTACGGTGCTGCCCTGCGTGTGCGTATACATTAGGGAAGAGCGATGATATGATTTGTATTAGGCTTGGGATGATTGACATGAGTACCGGGAATCGCTGACTGCCATCGCAACGGCTGGAATCTCATCAAGTCGGACGATTTAAATGTCAATGTGGGGAAAACGTAGTGTCTGGAGCACAACTAAAGCAGATTGGATTTCATAAGGTGTGTTTGGGTGTGATGGAAACTTTTATAACCTGCTGTCTGACTTCGGAGCAGAGCAACAAAACCTCACTCTCTGACGCTTCCTAGCTTCTCTTGTCCGTACTGCTCTCACTTTCAGCTTGTGTGTACGAACTATTATCTGCTCAAGCTTTAAAAAGCTATTTCGTCAACTAAAACGTCTTAAAAACAGGAGAGTAAAGGAAGAAATCTCAGGAAAATCTTAAAGACTAGGGATGTACGATAATATCAGTCATATCTGAAGCGAGTTTCTAGTGGGCTGCATTTTCTATGAACGTGGATGTTCTTGCATCATGTGGTCACACGATCACGCAACATGGTGTCCAAGCAGTCGAAGAGGTGCTGGAAGTAGAGGAGACACGCTGGATCTTATTACAGTTTGGGAAGAAACCAAAAGGTTCCAGCAACGGTTTGAAAATACAAGTTATAACCAAGTCGTGTCATTCCATCCGCGCCACGTTTGACTGGATCGAGTGTTATAGAGAAAGTAGAGTAAATGCTTGAAACATGACAAGACGACGGGGTCTGACACTCAGCATCGTCTGTTCCAAAAAGAAAGTTAATGAATGTTAGCATTTTAGTCTCGCTTTCATTTTTAACTAGATGGTTGGACTAAATACAGCAAGTGGCAGCACGTGAGGAGACGGAGGACGGAGACAAACACCAACGTGGCCGATCCGGACACAAATCAAACCACATCACACTAGTACCTGTAAAATATGGGGGCGGGGATCACCCCAGGACCCCACGAAAATTTAATCCCATCTGAACAGGTCTTATGACAAAAAGTAAAAGATGACATGATTAATTTTGTCCTTCTACTCAAAACCTATGAGTAATAACATTTTCCTCAAGTAATAAATGCAAGACCAAAAACCAAAAGGAAATATAGAAAGGTGAATTTCTAGTGCCACCAGTCCAAAACAAACAGCTTAAACTCCAAAATGAAATAAAGTCCTGATTTATTCATTTACGCAAGGGGCTTCACAATGATGGATTTGGTGTACCACATGACCAAAATGCAAAAAAAGGTTATGTTCAAAGCATGATGAAACTCGGCCTTCATCCGTAACGTCCATCTCTTAATCAAGGACTGAAATCTGACCTACATCTAAGCTTATATAATAAATAAATAACTAAATAAATAAGTTTACACTGTCTATTAGTTTCAGTTTTAATGACTGAATGTTTATGTCAATTTTGGCGTTATACCTTTGGCACGATGTCGGATGAGTCGAGACAGTCGATTAGTTTGGCCCGACACCTCATGGTCTTCGTCAATGGTTGGGCCCATTGACAAGAGACTAAGACGCTTCACTCTGAGTAAGCGCGGGCCGGTCTCCCGTGGCAACAGCCCCCCAGACTCCATCGCTCCTCCACCGTCCCCGGAGATCACGAGGCTCTTGAGGAACTCCATGTGTGGTGCAGCACTTTCACTCCAGATGCACGGTAAACAATCCACGACCTTCCATCTTTTCACCTGAAAGGACCCCTGACCTCCAGCACTCCAGGAAGAGATGACGACTTCTTACTGCTCGTTTAACCCGACAGCCACGTTACATTTTCTGTACTTTCCCACTTAAAATGCAGTAGTATTAGTGTTTAGTCTTCAATAACGTCCACAAAACCAGAGTACATTTCTCACATCCAGAGAAAGGACAATCCACCAGTGGTGTCCGTCGTAACCAGAAGAAGGCGGCGGCAGGTACAGGTACGGTGTGGCACTGGAACATCTCACAGCTACCTCAACATCTCCCACAGTCCAACTGTCTTAAAATTCTGCTCTGTGTGGCTTCGAAGGACCTCGTCTTGCTACCTGCACGTCCGCAGAGGGTAGACAGGACGGAAAAACAAATAAAGAAACGAGCGCAAGGCTTCCTCTGGGGTGATGATGTAATGCTGGTAGGCGGAGTGGCACAGGTTGGGTGCCAGGCACTATCTGGGCGGGGTCAGGACATGTTTGACAGCAGATAACATGCGCCTGGGCCAACACCCAATTAAAAACACAGGCTCTACCAGCCACGCCTAGTCATGCTTCTTCTCAGGGGATAAAGACACACACACATTCACCCTTGTTTTGGGGAAAGAGTGCAAAGCAGGAGGGTGTGGCATCTTCAGTGCTTCTGCACACACTGATAACTCACTGAATACTAGCATATCATGCTTCAAAGACAATACCGCGATTTCCTCCCTCTCCCTCTACCAAAGCCTCACAAGCCCAGTTTCATGTCTTTGATTTTTCACACTAAGTTTATTACTGTTTATGAACATGAATGCATCAAATCTTTTCATGCAACAAAAACCGAGGCAGTGTTTCCGAAATGAAACTCTAAAACGAGGAAGAGTCACAAACAGGTTTGGTGTATGGTGAGTAACGATTTCTGTGGGCATGTGTGTACCAAGCAGATGTTTTGATCGTATTATCAGCTAGGTTGTGTTTGTATGATACACACTGACTCCAGGGTGTGCTGCATGTTACAGGTTCACGTCACCGATTCGTGGAAGAAATTCGAAAGAAAGAAAGAAATTATCGGATATTACAATCAAATGTATTCCATACGAGACGAGCTGAAGGGAAAAGTTGCTGGAAAGTATTTCAGGTAATGCGAGGGAATCAAAGATAGAGTTCATGCTGGAAGGCATTTTACATAAAGGCAGGGCTCATTGTGCTGACTCACTGCTACACATTCAAATGGCTCCGCTTTCGCTGACAACGTGCATCGTTATAATGCCACCGACTCCGTCTGCCCACCCTTCATTCAAAACAAACACAACACAAGCAAACTGCATTAACACCCCCCTCCACACACACACACAGTCTGCTGAATAGTTTGGGATTAAACCCAGTGGTGTAAGTTACTGACCTGAACTGAAGACAAAAGTGAACTGAACAGCATGTTTTAGGTTTTATTTGAAGCATTTCTCAGTATTTGTCTGTGTTAAATATGAAGAAGTCACAGGCGACAACGATCGCAGAAGTTCAGCTGCGGTACTGTGGTCCAGAGCACCACCTAGAGACCAAAATGGAAGTGGCAACAGGATAAAAATACCACACACACACACACACACACACACACACACACTCTACTTTTCTATGATTATGAGGCTCATATTGTGTTGTACAAGCAGTCCGATTCAGCATCCTACATAAATAACACTGGACTGAGCAGAGAGAACGTGAGAATATGAAAGTAGACGTGTGTGTGTATATGTGAGTGACAGAGAGAAAACAGGCTCACACAGGAAACGCTCACACCCTCCGAGACATGTGAAAATGTCAGGCCGATGATGTAACGGTTTCACTTCCGCCCTCCGACGTGTGAAACGGTGTCCCACACACACACACATACAGCAACTCGATAGCCGTTTGTTGTTGGGTTTTTTTCCCAGAAGAACGACTGAGAATGAGGCGACGGTATGTCACTGACCTCTGAACCAGTTGCTGCCCTCTAGCAGTCACCACATGTAGCGTCCTGCATGGGGCTTCATGCTGGAATTTATACGTTTTCTCTCTTTTCCAATAAATAAATAAATAAATAAATAAATAAAAGAGTGGACAGAGAAATGGAAGGGTATTGATGGGTCGGAAAAGCAAAGGGCTTTGTACTGTTGTCAGGGCAACTCTTCATTTCTCACTCACACTATAAACTGTGAAACTGTAAAAGTGTCTGTATTACGTTTAGGACTCATCTGTGTGTGTGTGTGTGTGTGTGTTGGCAAGGGGAGGAAAATGTTAAATAAATGACGTTAAAGACACAAAGAGTAAGGAAATCAGTTAAAAAAAAAAAAAAGGGGGGGTGTAGAAAGTAGAAAAGAGTGAAACGGAGGAAGTTGATAACACGATCGTGTAACAACATGTTTGAGGAGAAAGAGGAACCTGATCTCCTCCTTTCTTGGTCTCTGGTTTATCAAAACCAAGTACAGGAGATGTAAAAAGTCTACACCCCTGCTGAAACGGCAGGTTTGTATGATGAAACTGAGATAAAATCATGTCAGAACTTTTTCCACCTGTAATGTGACCAGCACAATTCGACTGAAAAACTCCTCATTTTAGAGGGAAAAACATAAAGTAAAAGAATAAAACGTAAATAAAACAACCCGGGTGTATAAAATCTGCACACTCCTTAACTAATACTGTATGCGTAAAAGCACATTTTGCTTGTAATACAGCACTCTGTGTTTTTGGGTAAGAGCCTACCCAACGTAGCACTCCAGATCGATCGGATTGTGAGGGGATCTCCTGTACACAGCCCTCTTCATATCATTCCACACGTTATTATGCAATTGGATTCGTGCCTTGGATCGTTATCGTGCTGGAAGGTGAAATTATTTCTTCATCTTCAGCTGTCTAACAGACACCTGCAGTTTTTGTCAGGTATTTAGATCTATCCATGATTGAGTCCCTCTAACTCCAGTTAGAGTTGAACAGAAGCAGTTATATAATATAACATGATGCTGCCACCACCATGCTTCACTGGGGGGTTATGGTAATCTTTGGGTGATAAGCTCTCTTGTCTTTTAGAATTATATCCAAAAAGTTCTACATTATTCCCATCAGACCATACAACACTTTGCCACAAGGTTTGAGGTGATTGTTTTGGCAAAGTTTGTGAGAAAGGGCTTCTCACTAGTCACCCTACCCCATAGACCAGGCATGTGAAGAATATGAAAGACTGTCATCCTGCCATTTTAACAGGGGGTGTGTAGACTTAGTACATCTACTGTACACGCATGGCATAACAGTACTGTCTGTCAGTCCCTACAAAAGGGATGCGCATGATTAACGAATTAATCGTTAACCACTAGCTAATAACGAACGTGGAAATACAGAGCGAGCGGCTCACGCTCGTGCGCAAAATTCATAGCAGGATAATGTCGACTTTAATCCGTTCGCTTACAATGTCGTCCAGTTCGGGTCACATTTACACTAAAGGAGTAGGTGCTGCTAGCGGAATATCATATCCTTCAATGTCTGTATCAAACATCTGACAGGCTGCGTAGTGAAGTACGGGTTTAGTCATAAAACACAGCTTATATCTAGTGAGGTGCAAAAAACTTTATTTAATCCCTTCTCCTTAGCATACTAGAGCATTAGCTCGAGAAAAGGAGTTACAGGAGCTGATATCAGATACGTTTTCAAACACTTTTGCCGAAAAGGTCGACTATCTGGACACGAAACATCCGACCTGGAAAAGGATTGTATTGAAAACGTAATTTTATTTTTTACGTAACCACTTAAAATTGAACATCCAGCTGAGTATTTGCGATTGCCGCTGCCAGCAAGCAGCCCCTGACTGCACAGCTGATGAGATCACACGCTCCTCTACTGTACTTCAACCTGAAATGGTGGAAATGCTCATTTCCCTGTATTTTTTAGGATGTAGGTTCTTGACAATGAAATCGTTTATCACGAGAAGGGTGTGGGGTGTTTGGGATAATAAAATTAATATTGTGTGAGCCTAGCGGACACACCCATTGGTTGAACCATGCTTACATCTCACAGTATTGCGAAATGGCAAAAATCATACTTAAAAAAGATAAAAAAAAAAAAGTTATATATCAGTACGATTGTGAATGATACTATATTCACTTGTCCAGTAGATGAACCCATCCCACCCCGAGCCACAATCAGCACAGGAATGTCAGGGAGGAAGCAACGGGAACAATACCGGGCAGTATGCTATCTTCCCACAACACACACACACACATTGCTCTGCCTGGGAAAAACAGGAAAACTTTTTAGAATTTGGACAATAAAGTTAACAGTGATACATGAATAAGATAAAGAGGTGAGCCTCTTTATTACACACCAGGGAAATTTCCCCAGAAGTTCATGCTAGTTGCATCATGTCTAACACATACACACACACACACACACACACACACACACGCATGCATACACGTGCAAAAGTAAAATGTTTCTCATAACAGTCTCACTATAACTGGTCATCCATTCAAGTTTTTATTCTCATCACCGAATACTCAAAATCAAAAGCCGAACTTGATGACATCGCTGATGAGATAGATATCGACGTCTGGTCCTTCTTCTTACTCATTCGTACGCCGGAAAGATCTTTTAAATACACTTCAAACGTGAAGGAAGTACAAACATTTCAGCCGTTTGACCTTGCTGTGACGTTGTCCTTGCTTGGATCAATCCAAAATGAAATCAGTTTATATTTGCTGGTTCTAAATGATTATTCCATATCAATCCTGGGAAAAAAACAAAAACATTCAAAACACGTTCTTGAGCGATCACGCTAACGGGAACCTCGGGAAGACAGACGGACGGACAATCCGTAAACAACGTGCCTGCTCCACTCAGTGATGAAAGCATACTTTTTTTTTTTTAACTAATGAGGTAAAATAAAGTCAGTTGTGATTTCACGTTGTCTTTAAACATAGTTCACGGTTCACAGCTGTTCTGTCTGGCTCAGAACCGTTTAACGGAAGTTACGCTATTCAGTAGCTAAGTTAGGAAGCTGAGGTCATTCCGAAATGCCTTCCGACCACAATCGCTCGCTTCTCTAAAGTGCAGAGTAGTACTTAGGGTTTGATGGAGTCATTTCAAAACCAGCCACACACACACACACACACACACACACACACACACACGCACACACACACACACGCACACACACACACACGCACACACACACACACAGATGACATACCTGTGATCCATAGAGCAGCGGCAGAGACGGCAGGTCAGGGGGAGGGGGAGAGAGAGAGAGAGAGAGCGAGCGCAGTCCAGCAGTCCTAAATCTCATCAACTTGAGGAAATAAAAATAAAAGACAAAAACAAAATGATGTAAACAACACTCAGAAATGCAATCATCATCATCATTTTTGTTTGCTTTTAATTATCATTTGATTGCATCTAAAAGCATAAAAGCACTAGGTGTGTTTCACTGTGATTCACTGTGTGTTCTGACACCTTTCTATCAGAGACAGCATGAACTTCTTCAGTAATGTGTGCTACAGTAGCTCTTCTGAGGGATCGGACCAGATGAGCTGGTCTTCACTGCCTATACGCATCAGGGATCCTTGGGAGCCCATGACCCTGTCGCTGGTTCACTGGTTGTGCTTCTTTGGACCACTTTTGGTAGGTACTAACCACTGCATACCGGGAACACCTCACAAGACCTGCAGTTTTGGAGATGTTCTGACCCGGTCGTCTAGCCATCACTATTTAGCCCTCGTCAAATTCACTCAGATCCTTACTATAGCCCATTTTTCTTGCTTCCAACACATCAATTTCGATAACTGACTGTTCACTTTCTGCCTAATATATCCCGCCCTTTTACAGGTGCCAATTTATCGAGATAATCAATGTTATTCACTTCACCAGTCAGTGGTTTTAATCTTATGGCTGATCGGTGTCATGAACAATAATCACAAGGATGAAAGACTTCTCAGACTTCTCACCAAGCTCAAAGCCTTACACAGTGTATACGGTATTTATTTATTTTTTAATCAGACATCCTAAGTGACTTACATGTTATCTAATCATTTTAGCATGTAATTTTTTAGGTGTAATTATTACAAATATCTTTTACATGCGCAGTACCATACATGGCTTTTTTTTCTTTTCGAGAATGAAACCGGTTTTTAGGAGCTTTTGACTAATCTGTATCAGGCATGACACTACTATTCCTGACACTAAACAGGAAGCGCTGATGCAGGGCCATGGTCAAAAACAGAAAAACGGACTACTAAGGTCACTGTTTATGTGCATTGTGGAGGTAACGGCAAACACAGCTTGTCTCGTCGAACCTCATTTTGGAAGTCGTCGATAATTCTGCCGTCTTCAGAGAGATTATAACGTAATGATATGTTTTATGTCTGAAAGTTACACCATTCATGAGTCACAACACCAAGACGACGAGGGGAGAAAAACGGGCCACAATTTGCGTTTGTGCTCCGCCTCACCTTCAACACTGACAGCAATCCTGTCTGCTACATAAACAACTCCACGTACACACACACACACACACACATATCTACAGACCAATAGTCCTCCAGCAGCCTAGACATAGCCCACAGTCTCCACCAGTCTTTTTATAGATGTGGTGAGCATTAGGCATTAGTATCTCTACATGTCATTAGCTGTGATTACTGCTGCCAGTTCCTGCAGCGCTCTGACATCAGGCTGCTGCTCTAGAGACAGCTAATAGAGGGTGTTCATGCTCACGGTTCCCAGACACAACATGCATGACATCATAAGAAGACCAACAAAGAGCAATGATCTCTGAGCTGAGTCAGCACTATTAGGGTTGTTGTTTTTTTTTTTTTTAATTCATAGTTGCCCATTTCAACAACAAGGGAAGAAAACATTCCATTTTTATTAACAAGTTCTCATGTGGTATGTTTTAAAATGAACTCGACTGGAAGAAGAAGAAATACTGTGAGGAAGGAATAGATGGATGGATGGATGGAAGCAAGGGATGTTTGAATGGGTGAAGGATGCAAGAGAGAAAGGATGGGATACATAGATGGAGGAAAAGAGGACAGAAGAAATGGATGGCTGTATGGATGCATGAAGAAGGAAAAATAGGTTGGATGGATGGATGGATGGATGGATAAGAGAGAGTCAGGGATATTTGATTGGATGAAGAAGAAAAAAAGAGGGAGTAAGGGACAGATGGATGGTTGGATGGATAGACAAAGGAAGGAAAGAGTAGGATTAGAGGGTGTAGGTGAGGTGTACGGGATGGATGAACAGGTGGAGGAAGAAAAAAGACAGAGGAAGGGATATTTGATTGGATGAAGAGAAAAAAAAAAGAGAGGGAGTAAGGGACAGAATGATGGTTGGATGGATAGAGAAAAAAAAAAAGGTAAGAAAGTAGGATAGAGGGTGTATGGGATGGATGAACGGGTAGAAGAAGAAAAAAGACAGAGGAAGGGATGTTTGTTTGGACAAAGGAAGTATGAAGGAGGGATTAAGGGACAGATATATGGATGTATGCATGAAGGAAGGAAAAAAAAGGATGGATTCTCAACCCTGATGTGGTCTCAGGCGACCTGTGTGGCACGTAGAACATTCCACCCCAGAGCGTTACTTAATGCAAATAAACTTCATTTATGGAATATTTAATGAGTCTTAAATAACTGAATAAATAAAAATGATTAACAATTCAATCAGAAACCCATACTCGGCCTTGACCTCTTTAATGCGTAACACTTCAGTGTGACGTGATATTTTTGCGTGTTCGCTTTTATACTGATTTGTTCAAATGTTCAGATGAAATCTTGAAATAAAAAAGCTTTCCCAGAATTCCATGGGCTCTGTGTTCATTTACAGTAATGCACGGTCAATGAGTGCAGAAACCGTTCAGACTTTAAAATGGGGTCAATAAATAAATCGTTACCGCATGCGACATCAGAGAAATGGGACGTGCCTCCAATATTTTAGGAAATATAATAAAAGAAATTCATACAGACTTTCCTGAGTTTAGAATAAAGAATTGCATAAATCCTGCTCTCACCGTCTCCACCAGGATAACGCAGAGGATGTAAAGAGAGCAATCCAAGTCAAACAAACTTTCTCTAATCCTTTATTTCTGTAGAACGGAAACCGTTCACATTTCGGTTTGATATTTAACCCACAGTAACGTACTCGGGCAAAGATCAGACACAAAAGCACCTGCCATGTAAACTCACCACTCTGTAACTGCCTGCACAAATACTGAGGGGAACATGAAGCGGAAATAAATAACAGAATAAACACAGGGCGCTATAGTTCCTGATAGAGGAAAGACAATCACCAGCTTCTTTTCTATAGTCTACATGTTTTACTACATGCTTTATCACTATTCCAAGAGAAGGGCTCAGAGCTTCTGCAATAAAGTGCTCACTGGGGGTCAGTCACAGAGAGACTGCTCTACTTTATACTGAGCAGAGCCAGTGATGAGCTTCTCAACATCCAAACAGAGCCTTCAGTTCCTCAACACTCTCTCACACACACACACACGCGTTCTGCTTGTGTTACATGCGACTTGCAGTCACAACTCGTAATTCCCAACCTATGACTACAATACATACATACATACACACACATACATACATACATACATACATACATACATACATACACACACACGAGACACCCGGTTAATACACTAATCAGACAGACAGAGAGAAAAAGAGAAAGATAGTTTTGTTTTTTTTTACTTTTATCAAGTTTTTTTTGTTTAACTTCTTTAAAATTGCCAACATTTGTATTGATGCTTTGTTTCTATTCCCTCGTCTCCATGTTTCTATATGGACAATAATACAATATGTTTACTCATATGTTTATACCAGCACTACATTAATGTTTATTAATAACAGTTCTACATTCCTGTAATGCTTTGGCAACACTGTACATGTATATGGTTATGCCAATAAAGCTTGTTGAACTGAATTGAATGAGAGATAGAGAGAGTGCGTGAGCGAGAGAGAGAGGGGGAGAGTAAAGGGGAGAGAGAGCTTGACTTAGACCTTAGAGGGAGACAGAGAGAGGCCGAGAGAGACACACCGAGAGAGGCAGAGAGAGGGAGAGAGAGCACGAAAGAGGTGCAGTGGTGTTTATCACAGCTAATAGAAACTAGCTTGTTCCACAGACGTTCCACAACATTAACTCTA
Source organism: Ictalurus punctatus (assembly GCF_001660625.3). Lineage (NCBI taxonomy): Eukaryota > Metazoa > Chordata > Actinopteri > Siluriformes > Ictaluridae > Ictalurus > Ictalurus punctatus. The sequence goes on along the minus strand of NC_030440.2, from coordinate 12,032,353 downwards.
AACTGTTCAAATGTGTGACGTGTCGTTCATTAATAAATGAAAGATTGTAACAGCCTCGTCTATGATGGCGTACGGTCACTGAGAGTGAGGGTTAATGATACACCGAGGGCAGAGAGAATTTCCCCTGCTGCATGTCAGCTCTGTACGTGAAGCACTGCAGCTCTCTCACCTGAAACACCAACGCGGGGGACAACAGAGAGGCAAGAGAGAGACGGACAAAAGAGCAAAGATCAATAGCATCATGTCTCAATATAGACCTCAGCAATGGGAACAAGTATTTCAGAAAAGTAGAGCAGAGGAATACAGCACACCGCACAATGAAATTAATAAGACTTAAGGGCCTTTCACACTGAGCGCGATTAAGCGGCGCAAATGTACGGCACGATGACGCTCTTGAATCGAAACAAAGATCCCGATGGTGCTATTCACAAAGTGAGATTTTTATCTTTTTTTTTTTTTTTTTTCTTTTCAACCAGTGTGCTGATATCCCCCCTAATGCACTGCGATGAAATGGGCCGTCCAATTAGATTTGAGCTTTAGATCACGAGCCCGGAGCCGCTGCTGTTACACAAAAGGGCGAGATAGGTGGTGCTATAGCACAGAAAGCGGGTTTGAAAAGCAGTATAAACACAGAAGAGTATTCCGGAAGAGAGAAGAGAATGGATTTGGAATGGACAGAGAACTTTATGATAAAAAGTCACAGCGAAATCCATTTTCAAATCAGTTTTCTTTCTTTTTCTGTGCTTCTTAACAGTTTGTGTTGTGGAGCTACATGCCGACATTTACGTGATTCCTCTCATCGGTGGTCAAAGACGATAGGCCGATCGGCTGAATAGTGATCGACCTTTCGTTCAGGAGTAAAATGCATTCTCGGTCGGCGCCACCTATCGTTCAGTTGTAAAATGCATTCTCGGTCAGCGCCACCTATCGTTCAGGAGTAAAATGCATTCTCGGTCGGCGCCACCTATCGTTCAGGAGTAAAATGCATTCTCGGTCGGCGCCACCTATCGTTCAGGAGTAAAATGCATTCTCGGTCGGCGCCACCTATCGTTCAGGAGTAAAATGCACTCTCGGTCGGCGCCACTTATCGTGCAGGCATGAATTAGTTGAATGTTATCAATCGTTCCGTGTTCATCGGCGATTCGCTTGATCGAGAAAGGGCCTTTAAGGTAACGTTCACACACCCAGCGACTAGACTGTTCTTGTACAATGAGAGCTTGGGACTTCCAGCAACTAGATGATTTGGAGCGACTTGGTGCAACGAGTACCAATGGGAGTGAAGACAGTATAACGCCCGTGATGCGTGATCTGCCAAGCTGCCTGTGAGTCCGAATTGTTTCCTGGACCCAGACTGTCTGCTGAGAGATGACCACAATGTCAAAGAGCACACGCTGCTTCTCCTTCATCTCATAGGATATGATTATATATATTATATTCATATCCGAACTCTCTCACTCCAGAATGTTTCATTTTAGCGGCAAGAAAACTGATTTGTTGTCAAAAGTCGAATGCTAGTTGCGCCACCCTCTGATAAGCGTTACTACGGCAACCAGTAACAGGTACGCCTACTGGCGACTTCGTAGTGCAGAGACTGGTGACTCGCAGTGATAAAATCGCTGCACGTGTGAACGTAGCTTCAGTGGTAGATCTGGGAAACGTGACAAAAATATCATAATACTCAAAGGCATTTCTAAGATACATGATACACATCATGGTGTATAGGTTTCCTGCCAGCAAAACAGTAGTGCTGTATTTAAAAGACAAAAAATACATGCACTTGTTTATTCATAAATAAGTTTAGATTTTAAAAAGAACAGTCTGGAAAAACAGAAAACATTTCAAAAAAGGTCCAGCTGTCTCCAGTCAGGTTGACGTTTTATTTATTTATTTTTATATCGTCACGTCGCCAGCAGTAGTTTAATTACAGCACTTGACCAACTCCACACGGTGAAGCTCAGCCACTCGGCACAGACCTGTCGTAGGAATCCACCACGTCCATAATCCGGAGAGCTGAAAATCCTGTCCTAGTACACAAAACCTCATCCGGTGTGAAGAACATCATTTCTTAACCACAGTCTGATTTCAGCAACAACAAAAGAAATAATAAATTTACATTTAAAAACTATCCTGTGGTAACCGTTCACAGGAAGTTGTTCAGGTCCATGAGATCCTCAAACAGGATTACAAGCCTGGATCAGGAAAAAACCCAAAAGAAACTGTCCTCTCAATCCAGGAGGAGATCATCCCCAGAGTTCGGCGAGTGACGTCAAATCAAAATGGCTGCTCACAGCGTAAGCAGTAAACAAAGCAGCACTTCTTCCCACTTCCATTACGGCAGCATTGATACCGCACATGAAATTTAACGTGTACGTGATCATTGACACAGCAGACAGAGATCATGAGTGGACAGACGACTGAGCAAACGTATCCACGTTAAAGGCACTGACTGGATTAAACACGCGCACACACATCTCTACACTGTACAGCAGTCCATTAGTAGTTAATCCCTTAATAGTGCAGACAGAGGAATTGTCGGTTGCATTATGTTGTCTTTACACACTCATCAATTCCAACTCCTGCAATCTAATGCTAGGATGCGTTTACCTTTCTTTGTTTGCTTTATAGAAAATCAAACATCTATAGCTAAATAAAAGCACAACTACACAATGCACCAATGCACCAGGCATCTGATACAACAAAACAAAAACCCCACGTACCAGCGGCTCTCTTTTTTTTTTTTTTTTTTTAAATGCGCAGATTTGCGAGGAAAGAACGAAGAAATCCTTTCATATCAAGCATATACTGTACAACACAGAGACCAGGACCCTGTCCACACCCGGGATTAACATCCACCTACCTGGAATGACCCGGTCAAATGAAACCTGCCGTTATGAGCATGGGTCCAGTGAGCGCTTGCGATCGGAGTTTGGACATCGTTATCCTGAAGATGGGGGGGGTCGCAAACATTTATTGAGTCAGTCTTCAGGCAGAAGTGTCCTGAGACTCGTATCTCGCATAGCAAAGGTTTCGACTGCATGGTCTGTTAACGAAACTAGGCTTTATCCATTAACTCTGAACTACTGCCGCGTTGTGACACCGATCACACAATTCAGAGCTGATCTAGGACGCATATGACCAGAATAAAAGTATCCCGAAGCGTCCCAGAGAACAACGAAGGACCAACTAAACGACTGGAAAATACGTAATCATTGGATGAGTCTCAATCAGTGCCCTAGTTCAGTAGTTCAGGGTGCAGATCAGGGAGGCAGCCTTTTTAAAAAGATGCCTCAATCGTAAAATCCTTCCAGTGCACTAGAACGTTCGCACCCTACAAATTTCCACAATGCAACGCAAAAACCAGGGAGCGTCAATGCTCACTACGTTCCCTTACTGGAAACGACATCTTGTTTTCTGAAGCCTCTCAGTTCAAAGAAAACATTGCAGACAAACTCTCCAGTGATTAAGCTAACAAATTTATAAAGATATCGGTCAAAGACATCGATTGGGGTAAAGTGAATCAGCTTTAGGCCTAGTTGTGTATGCCTCTTTAGCCCATGATTTTGGGGGTATTTGGGCTAGATGAAATGGCTGGAAAATATGTAATCATTGGATGTGTCTCAATCAGTGCCCTAGTTCAGGGCGTTGATCAGGGAGGCGGCCATTTTAAAGACTGTCTCAATCGTAAAATCCTTCCAGTGCACTGGAACGTTCGTTCCCGACAAAATAACGCGTATAACGTCAGAAAGATATGGGTCCTTCCTGATGTTGATAAGATCCGGTGGTGAGGTTTTGCAACACGAGTATGTAGTCATATCACAGGAAATTGAGTCAGCAGTGTCCCACTGTGTAGTGCGACAGGATTCTTACCATTACCTCGTGTACACCATATACTGATTCACTACCTAGGGAGCTAGGCAGCTGACTGAGACGCACCTATTGCGATACTGTTTAGAAATGGCACTGAGCGGTAATGGATAAAGATGAGGCTAACAGCAGCTGCGTTTCGTAGCTCCTTTCGATGTCTCGTCTCCTGTTGCTTTGTAGGTTTCGTTAGCAGACTGAATGCGCGATTGAACGGGCCTGCACAGGTGTACGAGATCGGATTTCTGTCTGGAAACAAAACGCAGAGGAAGACTGACGTGAGCGACGCCTTTCCTCCTCCACGCGGAAACGCTGTATGAAATCCGAGTGCTCGCTGGAGACGCGCGTTCAAAACACCAGGTGCGAGAGAAACGCACGGCTGGGCAACTTGTGCACTTTCTGTACTAATTACACACTTCATAGAAAGAAAAAAAAGATCTGATTATCATAAGGAAAAAGGTGGGAAGGATCTAGTCTATGGATAATAAACACCCAAGTGTAACAGAGGAATAATTTAGGCAGCAAATAACCTATATAAGAAAAGCACTCGGGGCATTCGCCAGCCCCATTGTGTCGCTCTCTGTGCCTCTCCATCTCTGTGTCTCTCTGTGTCTCTCCGTATGTCTCTCTCTCTGAATGCTGAACGGTTCCCATGAGACGATTACTATACTGCACCAAATCTCACGTTCATTCACGAGCCATCACCTGCAGGCAGACGTCCCAGTGACTAGCATACCTGCTGTGAAATGAGATTTGCCTAAATGGAGCAATTACAGCCTTTTGTATGTTAATAAGAAAGATTATAGATTTTAGAGGGTTGCTTTTCTGTTTTAACAGAGAGTTATGAAGGCTGGTTGAAAACTGCACTGTCTCACAGAGCAGGTCTGTGTGCATCATTCCAAGTGTTTAGGAACGTTTATAGCGTAACACCTGGAGGTTTTTCTCCAGTCTGAGGAAAAAGTAGGGGAAAAAAAAAAAAGGAAGGTAAAATTTTTTAAAAAAAATAAATAAATAAATCACACACACACACACACACACACACACACACACACACACACACACACACACACACACACACACACACACACACACAGCCAAGCAATACGAACAAAACTTGCAGAAATGTCAGGAAACATCGTGTGAGTTTGCCTCATAAACAGTCATGGCACTGTCGCACGCGCAGCTAATTTAGATTTTCTGCCACTTCCTCTAACGAGTAGTGTGTTAAATGCACATAGTTTCAGAATCTGTTTGGATTGGGTTTGTTTTAAAATGTACGTGTGGCAGCTGTGCAATGAATAAAATCAAGGAGGTCAAGCACTTCAATTAATGTCCACATCAAACATAAGAATGGAGAAGAAAGGTGATCTGTGGCATGGTTGTTGCTGCCAGAAGGGCTGGTTTCGGAGTATCTGAGTATCTCTAGGTCAGTGGTCACCAAGCCTCTTCCTTGAGATGGACCTTCCTGCAGGTTTCATCTCCAACCAAATTCGAACACACCTATTTTAGTTAATCAAGAACTTCTTAAGGTTAGATTGTCAGGTGGGCATGATTATGGGTGGAGCTAAAGTCTTCATGAAGGTAGATCTCCAGAAATAGTGCAAAAAACTAAAAAAAGTGAGATGGTCAGAGGAGAATGATGAGGCTGGTTTTTGAGCTCACAGGAAGGCTACGGCAACTCAAATACACATGCTTTACAACCGTGGTGAGCAAAAAAGCATTTCAGAATGCAGACCATGTCAAACCTTGAGACAGATGGGCCACAACAGCCACATGAGGTTACAGTCCTGTCAGCAATCTGAGGCTACAGTGGGCACGGAAGCTGGACTATTAAAGGGATACCCTAGCTTTCATCCAGTTTCGTTGAGCTATCAGGTGTACAGCTTCCTATTAAAGTGGACAGTGAGCATCTATCCTGTTAGTAAAAATTCCGATATGTCCTGTGCTTTTTTTCCTTCAGTATAAAGACACTTCAGGAAGAGCTCTTTTCAGTCATTCCCTCTTCTGAAGGGCAAAGCCAGCTTTACACTTCGGGATATTCTGCCCAATTTTGCTGCCGCATAGAGAAAAATTGCACATTGTGTGAGGACAATCTTTGATCAAGAGTTGAGATCAGTGATCTTAATGGTCCATTTATTGTCCTTTGTCCAAAGACAAAGTTCTGGCAGTGTCAGAAACTCCAAGAGTGAGCGTTGCTACAAAACTCGTCTAAAGTCCACCGATAGCCACCGCACGTCGCACACAACGCTATTGTTCAAATGTGATAATAGACCTTTATTATAAAATCTGGAATTTAAAATAAAGGTCAAGGCTTTTGCTCACAGAAAATTCATTTGCCGTCTCTGTGATGACTTTAACAGACATGTCTCGAAGACGTATTACTTCAGTAAGTTCAGAACTGCGGTGTGAAGTGTGACTAGAGGATAAGACGATCTTTACTCTGTTCATGTAATGACAAGAAATCGGACAAGAATTAGTGGAGTAAACCAGCCAAATCAATATAATATTTTACAACGTGCCTGGGGCGTCCTGGTGCCCAAACCCTTTCATATATTAATTATTTATTAACATTTCCAGCTTCTTATGTGCATATATATACTCAATTGTAACAGTAGTAACATACAGTTACAGGGCATACAGTAGTAAAACTCACAGCTTCATTATTAGTAAAGATGCGGCTTAGATGCAGGTAATTTCACACGCAATATCCCCCGCTCTCTCTCCCACTCAAACACACACACACACACTCTCTCTCTCTCTCTCTCTCTCTCTCTCTCTCTCTCTCTCTCTAATAACTAGTTATTATAATCCATTCTAATAAATGTAATCTGATAGCACTACGTTATCATTGTATGATTTAGAGCGGGTGAAATTCTAGCTCTAAAATAATTAACAAAAACTAACTGTCATTTTTATCCTTTCAGTCCGCTTTAACTTGTCGATGCTGGTAAATGACTACGGTACAAGCGAGATAATCCACTGTTAGGTGTGCGTTACATGATTTTAATGCACTCTGCTTCACGCCAAAGGGTGTAAACTTTGAACAAGATGATCAGTGTAAATTGTTAGTTACAGGTCTCCCAGAAGACAAAATACCATCTTATTTAGCGTCTGAAGGGCGGTACTAAATAATAATTTTTTTTTTTTTAAAGATATTTAAACAAAATAGTAACAATTTACACAGCTCATCCTGTTCAAAAATTGATATATTTGTTTATATTAAACAAACAGCACATGGATGGAATAGTCAATACTACTCCGAACATGTGCAAAATTTACACAGGTAAAATAACTAAATAGATTAAACAAATAAATAAATCCCCAAAACAGTTTTCAGTGCTTCAGTGGGATCTGGCATGCTTTTTAATGTAGAACGTTAGTAAAGATATGATTTAAAAGTAACCTGGAGCTGATTTATATTGTATATTTTCCTTAAAAATCTCTCTCTCACACACACACACACACACACACACACACACATGTAGACAAAATAATAATTATAAACAATTTATACAACTTCATAATCATTATTCATTCCTCATAACGTAATGACTAATATTTGCAGTTGACCTTTGGATGGAAAAGTGTTGTTGTATTTATAATTATTATTATGTCTGCATTTGTGTGTGTGTGTGTGTGTTTTCATTCTGCACTAGTCCGATAACAGTTACACTCTGGAGCTCTTTGGGTATAATTTTCTAATCCCTTTATTCTAAACATTCTACTTGGTAATCTATCTATCTGGTATTAAACAACAAACAAAAACAACAGAAACCCATTTGTACAGAAGCGCTAGCTGATTAGCTCAGCGTCAAGCTCATGACATGGGACTACTAGACTGAAAAGGGAGCTAGCTAAGTAGCTAACTAGGTTAAGTTAGATTAACATACCTAGTTGAGCGCTTCAGCTAACTAGTTAACTCACAGCTAGTAAAGTGTTTAGGACACCAAATGAAGGCACATCGTGTGGCATCAGCTGTGTATCCGGCACTAGGAGACTAAAGAACGGTATGTGTGTATGTGTGTGTGTGTGTGTGTGTGTGTGAAAGAGAGAGAAAGAAAGAAAAAGAGAGAGAGAGAGAGAGAGAGAGAGAGAGAGAGATTGATGGATGGATGGGCCGCTTCTTACCTTCACGAGCTGCTCTGTTTCTCCAACAGCTTTAGCTTAGCTTTAAAACAATCCCTTTGACTTCTTCTCCTGTCTCCCAAAGCGCTTTGTAAACACTCCCACGGAATACAGACTAAAACCTATGTTGAACGTACTTCTTATATACGTGCTGTTGTATTTTCACCTTATGGTGATGTTTGTTTGTTTGTTTGTGGTTTTTTTTGTCGTTTTAAAAACATCTAAAGAAAAAAAAAACTCGACGGATGGCGAACAGGCCCGCCTCCCTGTCCGTCAGATTGGAGCTGCGCGATCTAACGGCTGTGTCCGTCCTGCCTTCTGATTGGACGAGACAGCTGTCAGAGAGCATAGAGTGTAGCCCCACCTTCACCGCGCTCTGATTGGTGCTCCTTATCTATAACGCGGAACTGTTTTACCGTTCTATTCGTTTAGCAGTCGATGAATCGAACGTTAGGCTATACAAACCCGCACCTGATTGGCTGATCAGGAAACAAAACTTTCAGGTTCTCATCTCCCATTGGTCTGTGAAGCTACGGCGTGTTTTTTCCCCTCAGAAGTTCAGGGTTTGTAGCGTTTTAGTAACACTTTAAAGTTAAGTTAAGATAACAAATTAATTTAATATTAAAGGGAAGTGTACGTAGCTGTAGTAGTAAATAGAAATTTTTATGAGAAAGCTAAAAAGAATACCATGATTATTCATATTTAATTTTTTATATTGATATAAGGTTGTATACAGGTTTTAAGTGGTGAAATCAGTTTTCTATCCATTCTAGATCTGTGGCAGTTTAATACTGTATTCGGCTAAAGCTTATAACTCAACCGACCAGGGAAAATCAAAGAAAAATCAAGGGCAGACGGTTTACTCAACCCCAAGTTCAGCAAGTGATGTCAAAGCAACATGGCCGCTCACACCTTCAACAATAAACAAAGTAGAACACACAGGTGCTTCCTATAAAACAGCCAAGCCTCAAGTGAAAGTTGCCAACCTAGAGAAATATCTTGGATAGAAGTGTGTATTGGTGCACTTTAGCCCTAAATGTGTGAGTCAAATCCTTCTGAACCAGGAGTAGATTCGCTCTTGCCAGTATCGGTCAATATCTAGTCTGGTGTTTTCATACCCAAATAAAGAGGCAAACTTCAGTGTGTCATGATATTTTTAATTGCTTTAACATTTCTGAAAATTACTGAATTTGAGGTGTCATCAGTAATGCTGACTTCACTGAAGGCACGGCTGTAAACTTCCTGCATGGGAAGAGACGGTGCGTCGACAATGACACTTTTGATTGCTCTAGTATGCATTAACCAGCAATATTATTCAAACCCCCTGGACCAATCTAACACCTGGATATGTTTATACACACCTCTTCATTGTCATAAGCAGTGATGAGATTGGGAACTATCTGAGTAATCGGAAACAGGTAAACGATTAAACATATGCTGGGGTCGATAAAATAGGAAAACAAGAAAATTTAAATAAATGGAAAATTTAAGTAAATGATGAAGTGAAGTGCAATAGTCATTTATTTTAATTAATAGAACTGACTGATTCAGAATTATGAACTCATGAAAAACATTTCTTTAACTCACTCTATAATCATTTTGGTTTCAGTTGTAATTACAACTTATCACATGCATATACCTTGGACATTTTGTGGATTCCATATTATTGTTATGTAATTACAACATTTCATAATGACTATATAATCTATCTATTTCCGTAAACAAATGTTTTTAATACAGTGTTTTTAATTATAGATCTTGGTTATTCCATTAAAACTGCAGCCAAACTGTGACATGAGGGGAATATTCCAGAAAAAAGGAATTTTGAAGAACACGCCCACCCTTAACTCTGACATTGCCATCAGACATAATGGCATTTGGGTCAAAATATAACACCTGCACTCAAGCATGAGTTACGAGGCATCACATTTATTGCGTTGGGCATGTAACAAGGACATGAAAATAAAAATTAATTTATCGATAAAAAAAAATGTAAAGGAAAACATTTGACAAGTCAATAAATAACATTAACAGAAGTTTGTAAATAATCAATAATTAGGTCCGATCTCAAGATCTGTTAACGTGTCTATTAATCTATCTTCGATACAATCAAATTGAAGGATTCAGAACACTGAAGTTGAGATTTTCTTGGGTGCAGAGTGCACAGTTTGCACATCACTATCATGCTGTTTATTTGAAGCATTTACAACTGAAGCATTTACAACTATTATATCTGATAAACTGGACCAGTGGTGCTCATCTGACTCCACTGTCTCAGACATTACTGCTGCTAGCTCTGATTTAATTTTACTTAAATAGTACCATTACAGAGAACCGTATACTGTATAAGTACAGTAAGGAGAGTACACGTAGGCCGTTACTTTCCACTCTCCTGAGTATAAAACAGTCTATGGTAAGAAGTGAGTAATATAAAATTTATTTATAATAAATCCATCCATCTTCTGTACCGCTTATCCTACACGGGGTCACGGGAAGCCCAGAGTCTATCCCAGGAGACTTGGGGCACAAGCGGGGGCCACCTTGGATGGGATGCCAATCCATCAGAGGGCACAGTCACACACTACGGACGATTTGTAAATGCCATTCAGCCTACAGTGCATGTCTTTGGACTGGGGAGGAAACCGCAGTACCCGGAGGAAACTCCTGAAGCATGGGGAGAACATGCAAACTCCACGCACACAGGGCGGAGGTGGAAATCAAATCCCCAACCCCCAACCCTAGTGGTAACTAGTTATGGCCAGATGTTGATTCATGAAGCGATTTAGCATTTTTTGAAGCATGTGTATCAGTGACCCTCTCCTAGATATTAAATGCTTCCTGAATCGCGAATCAAACAATGGATGCTTTAGAAGAGGCATTCAACCACACATGCTACCTGGGAAAGCATTTCAAGGAGGATAAAGTATATGAAAGCATTAAGAATAGCGAGATCCCACAGGCTGATTAAAGGATCCATTAACATACGCTGTTAACAGGTATAAATCATTACTTTATATTTACATATGCACAATGTTATCGACTTTTAGTTTTCTGTAAATAATTACGAGTTGTATTACTGCCAGTTCCTTAATGACAAATGATACTAGTTCTATCACTACAATAACATTGATATGATAAAGATGATACAACTAGTATCATTTTAATGATTGTAATCATACTAGTTGTATCATTATAATGATTCTAATCATACTAGTTGTATCACCGCCCGTTCCTAATGACGCTCCTCCTGTGTTAATGTTATTGCTGTCCAGATGCGAGAGTTTTATCACTGAGGAGACAATATTTTAAAAAAAATTACAGTCGTCTTCCTGATAAAGGAAACCAATCCGAATAGGGCTAAAGATGGCACTTTCTTTCCAACTGTTAAGAGGTCATTACTTGAAGCCTTTTTAACACAGTACAAGCTAGTGACATCTAGCGGTCAGACAGATGAAGTGCAGAAAATTACAGGCGGTTGCGGTGGGGTTTGGGTAATACTCTAATACTAACACACAGCTAACGCTCTTGTTTGAGCATCATAAATCGGTAACTGTGTGTTTACACGGTATAATTTCATAACATTAGATTCACTACACAAAAATGCTGACTCACTCCCCGTCGGGGAATCGAACCCCGGTCTTCCGCGTGACAGGCGGAGATACTGTCCACTATACTAACGAGGATTAGACAACTATGCCTCTAAAGGTTTAGCTAACAAAGCTAACAAATAGCTTAGACCAAAAAGAGTTCTGCTTAACTTCTCTTAACTTTTCCAGTTCATTCTCAATGGTAGTTCTTATCTCTACGGATGCAATATATTTCTGGCCACATGTTGATTCCATGGCGCTGTTCCGAAGTTTTTTTTTTAAATTATTTTTATTTATTATTTTTTTTATTATCATTTTTTAAAGACCTACATTTTAAATATTTCCTCCGCTGCCTATCAACCGTTAATATTTTACCGGCTTAATTTTTTTCGGGTTTCATCTCTTTTTGTTTCTCTCTCTTTTTTCCCCATACGTCGAATTATGGTTAGGGTAACATTCGTCATTTTACCTGAAAAAAAAAAATCGCGATAACTGTACACTTATTTACTCAAAAAAAAAAAATTGGTATATTATGAATATCATTTGAATGATTTGTAACTGTAGGATATATGTGTAGGTTCAATTCAGAAAAATTATTATACGTTTAGTCAAACACACAGTAAAATAAAGTCTTTTGGTAACAAGTGAGCAGATCACACAATTAGATTAGATTAGGTTAGAATATATTAGAGTAGATGTGTGTCTTTTCAATAGTTGCATAATTAAATGTTGGGTCATTGATCTTTTACTATAGCATGAAAACTGTCAAGTCATTTTAAAAGAATCAGTTACCATAATTTTACTTTAAAAAACATTATGCATAACTATGTAAATGCTTTTATATATTTCTTTATGTAAATTGTTCATATCTATGGTTACTATTCAGGCTATCAGCATGAAGGAAACATTTTTTCCCCCTGGGAGAATCAACATGTCCTTCAGGAGAGGCCCATCAGGTCATTTATGTTGGGACCCATCTGAAGAGGTAAGAAGGATTAAAGACAGTCATTCTTTACGAGACAAGTCAACACCTCAAAGAGAAGATGTGGTCAGGAACAATACAGCCACCTGCTCCGTTCAATCCACCTGCAAAGAGTGTTCCTGAAGACGTTCCTCTGACACAGGCAGCAGTTGAGAAGATGGTTAAAGACATCCTAGAGAAGCAGCAGACAGCCCTGCAACAACAGCAGCAGCAGACACCAAAAAAACAAATTAGATCCTGTTTAGCTTGTGGTCAGCCAAAGTCTCTTTACCTGGGTGATGGCTCCTCGGTGCATTTCTTTTATCAGGCTGGTGATGTTAAATACTTCTACTGCTCCAGGAAAGTCTTTGAGGTATACTCTGCAGAGGGTCTGACCAACCCCAGGATGCCAGTTAGGTGACAGTTAGGTTAAGACAGTTAGGTGCCAGTTAGGTTAAGACAGTTAGGTGACAATCAGATTTCTCCTCAGTTGTGAGTACGTTCACTTCATGTGATTCCACATGTGAGTTAAAGTTAAAGCCAAAATATGATGCAAGACTCTGGGGACATATTTGAAGATTTTGTAGACACTCCCTTCTTTCAGCGGGAGCTGGAGGCCTCTAAGCAGAGTGGGGCATAGAGGAAGAGGGTGATTGAAGAGAGAGGCAAGAGGAAATCATTAATGGAGCATCCTTCTGGTCGTCTGTGCAGGTTCTGCCACCAGCCACTAAAACAAGGACCCAATAGCCCTCATATCCACACTGGTATCTCCTGGAGTGGCAGACAAATACATTTACTGTCCTGCTAAAGTGCTCTCCCTGTATCAGGCACAGGGAATGAATGCAGAGACGACATGGGCAGAGTTTCAGAAGTTCCCATTCTATGAGGCTGAGAGGCAGAGGTGGATTGTTGAAAAGAGAAAATAACTTTGCTGTGAAACACAGCATTTAAGGTCTATGCATGGCATGTCTGATTCCACGCCAAGCACAAGGTTGGACTTTAGTAAATAGTTACAAATCCACAAACACTTACTGTGTAATACTGTTGTTCATGAATCTGTTTCTGTTTGTTCTGTGCTCTCTCTCTCTCTCGTGCTCTCTCGCTCGCTCCCCCCCCCCCCCCCTCTCTCTTTACCACTGTGGAATTGTGTACAGACATCTTTGTATTTAAAAAAAAAAGCTATTTGTCTTGTGTATTTGTAAATGTGTTTTATCTTGCTTGTATTTGTAAATGTTTTAAAACTCTTAATCCTTATTTGCAATACATTTTCCAATAACTTACTATAACACACTCTGCATATATTATTTACATAGTTGTTTTAATTTTGCCAAACAGTGAATTTCACATTCTCCTTTAACAGTTAATTTTACACACTGAAAGTGTATAAAAATAGTAAATATTGACAATGCCTCTTTTAAAAAAAGATTACATAGTTACAATATGTAACAAACAATACAATAAAAATATACTAAAACATGATCAAAACATCAAAATGTGCGGTGTTTTCATTTTAAATATAAATATCTACATATTTGTGATAGTAACTACTAATGACAATGTCCCCATCAATAATGGTTTATTAATGATCATTTTTACATTTTGCTGACCTTAAACAAATAAATCTCTTAGGAAATTACTTTTATTTTTGTATATCATATTGTTTTAATATGTTTATCATATTTTTATGGATTCGACATTAAAAACAAGTTTTTTTTAAAAATCACTTTTTAGCCAAAGAGGGATTCCAACCGCTATTTTTTCGATAGGTTCGTCCGTCCCGCCTCCTGGATTTTCTGCGCTTTCTATTGGCTAGCCAGGGCTCCACACCTACATGCGACTAGCAAGTACCAAGTCATAAACATGAAGCCTTTATTTTCTTATAGTTTTTCTTATAAATATTTTCTTAGATAGATATATTAAACATCTATCCACCCTAGGAAAACAAAACAAAACAAAAAACCTACAAACACTGGGGCCTGTACCATGAAGCTGGTTTAGGTGGCTAGCCAGGTAAGTTTCAGTTAGTTTGTGCCAAACTTGGACTTTTAAGTAGGCTACCATGAAAGTGACTCGGCTTTTATTGCCATATCGCCATAGTAACTTGTGCTCCATGGCAGGCTATGTTCTGGGCAAGAGAACGCAAACCCAATTTGGACCATTCAGCTGTGAGCAGAGTGACATATAAGTGACGCAACTAATTCAACTCCCCAGAGCAAGCTGTAAGAAGAGCACTTCGCAGAGAAACATCTAATTAAAACAATTCACATTTATCTTAAATGAAATTATATGAAAGATGTTGGGGTTCTAAGTTTTCAATCTGTTTATTCTCATTGTGAGCCTATAAAAGTAAACCTACACATTTACACAATCAGTAGGTTTAAATTCCTCATATTTATAATTTCTTGCTTTTCAACCGGAAGTGTGCACTCCTGCTTTTTTCCCCCATGATGAACGCTATTGGCTGTTCGGTGTCGTCGTCACGCGTTTATGCGCGCACGCTCGTGGACTAATCATAGTTTAAGGATCAAAGCCTGAGTTGACAGAGTATGTTGGTAACCAGTTTCATTGTAGCAACAAAGCCTGATTAGATTGGTTTGGTTTTGTCAACTCGAAACTAATCCCGTAAATCTGATTTTGTTCAACTAGTCTCATGGTACTGGCCCCTGGACTGACCTGTTAAACTAAACCAAGAAAGGCTATTTCTTCCTGGGAAAACCCCATATGTGGGAAAAACCACTGGGAAGTAGCTGTTTGAACTGCTCTGCAATTCGTATTTCCTACAGAGAAAGTCAGAGTATAAGGTGATGCAAACATTACTGTGGATGATAATCAAACAGCAAATAAATATAGAAAAGAATAAACGAGAAAACAAACAAACTAACAATACAACTAACTAACGCCAGGGGGAGCACAACCCTGGTGAAAAAAAAGATGCATTAATATAGATGTACCTTTATTGGTAAATTCGAAACCATCACAGAAATGCTACTGATTTCCACTACAAATACCATTACAAACCATCCGCTGTTAACCATTAACCACACACACTCTTGGCAAAGTTTTGTTCTGAATTGAAAAAAACTTTGACTTTTGTTTCATAATTTGTTTGATGTTTTATTTACTTTAATACATTTCATGTTAACGACATAGGGAGCTGATTGAGACACACCCAGTGTTTGTGTGTGATGGGAAATGAAGTCCGGATCGGCTATGTTGTGATGGATTCTGGGAAACTGAGTCCACAGCAGAGTCCAATGCTGATAATACACCAATGCTACGTTAATGACCAAGTGTGAACTTTGGAAAAATCCATTTGAATGCCTCTCTAACTCGCAATTCCTAATCTGAAAGTCAAAGTTTTTCGAGAGCGCCGACTTCTCCGGGTTGTGACGTCACTCCAACATGGCGGCGCTCATAATGAAAAGGAAGAAGAAGAGACATAAGTCTTTCGAGTTTCTGTTTATATTTGAAATCGCTAAATACAGGGCGAGACTTTGATAATCGAAATGTTAATTCGCTTTCTGTAAGATATGTTTGATCAAACTGCTCTTACGTGCTATTTTTGGTACCATGAACAGTGAACCCTGCTAAAACAACAAAAAACCCCAGAAAAACAAAAGAAACCCTCAGAATTTGAAATCGTTTTAATGGTTATTATGGGAATTGTATTTGTTTTAATGGAAACTGTAATGATCCCTGTGGGTCTCTACTGGTAATTTGATGCCTTCGGTTGGTGGCATGTTATGTCTAGTGGATACCATGAAGGACCAATGGTGGTAATGGTTTTAATGGTATTTGTACTGGAAACCAATTTCTGTGATGGTTTCTATTGGGTTTTTTTTTAGCAGGGAAACATCACATCCGATTTAAAATGAATAAACAAATTAAGCATTAAACAAGCTAGCTAACTTTTACTCCCTTTTAGTAGACAGGGTATAGTGAGTATTTATTTCACTTCACACGTGAATGACGTATTAAAACGGAAACTTGAATCTCTAATCATTTCAGAAAGAAATCTCCGAACTAACAATAACGTATAAAGTGATCTGTTTTTTTAACCAGTAAAGGAAGCCCCGCCGTGAGGCAGGGCATCAAAAAATTAGTTTATACTCATAATGTTCCTCCCCACGGAAATCTTTAGTAAAAGGCGAAAGATTTATACGATCTGAAGAGAAACAAGAGTGTATTGCCGAGATGTAGTGACCGACCACCACCGCACTCACAACAACACAAATCCCAATGAAGGTAGGCGGAACATGACGCACTTAAAACACCATATCTAACACCTGATATAAAACTAGTTAGATTTTAATATTACTATTCATTAATTTAACGATATATATAAACTAAAACCAATTAGATAGTTGATGAAGCGTTTGCACGCGATGCATTGTGGGAATGCCTTTTCTACTTCCTGGTTTGGTGACGTGTTTCTCCAGCCACAAGGAAAGGCACCGCCCACTGACAAGGTTCTTCGACAGCACATTCAGCCCCAGGAGGTGATCTGTAAGGGTTTAACTCTTTCACGGTCTCACTTATAGACTGTCAATTTAATTCTATTTAAAGGAAAATATAAGCTCACCTCCAAATCAGGTGAGAATATTATTGTAATTTAACATAAATCCTTTTCCTAGACTATGTAGTCTATGGATTTGGTATATCTTTACAAACTTTCTACACAAAATCCCAAGTTAAGAGAGAAAAAAAATAGTGCTAGACTGCAATGAATACCATAGCATTTTTTTAAAAACTAAAACTTTATTAAAACTAAGTTTAAAAAAATCTTCTGAAATCATCTGCACTGTGTAAATTTTGTTAAAAAAATAATATTTTCTATAATGTTTTCATCAACATAAATATTTTAGATCTGAGTGTTAACAGTTCATGTTTTAGATTCTTTTTTTCTTTTCATTTCAGTTATAAAATTTTATCCATCCATTTTATCCATTTTTATTTATGATATTCCTGTATATGGACAATCCATTCACTTTTATATAAGGGATATTTATTTTAAGTAATAAAAAACCTAATATGTTTTTAAACAGTTTATGTGTGAAAGGGTGAAACACAAATCCCACCATTCAACATAAGAAGCAATATTATTTAATTATTTACTCATTTACATCACAGCCCTAATAAAAAAGGTAATATACTAAATTAGCAAAATGTAACTTGCAGAACAAGTTGAGCACTAAATATTAATTTCAACTGGACATGACATATTGAACAGTGACCAGATATTTAAAACAAAGAAACAAACAAAATAAAAACACATCTTTAATAGGACTATTTTATAAACAAACTGTAAAAGGTGTGTGAATATGATCATGAATAATTCAGCGCAGGTAAATACCACTGCTGCCCCTGCAACACACTGGTCTTTGATGGTTATGAAAGTTCTCAACATAATACACACATTATGCTTAGTTTTTCTCTTCATGCCAGAAACTGAAAGCAGTTAACTTCCTAATTAACCTGCCAACTTCAGGTGATAATACAGATAATACTGTGTACGGTTTAGCTATATAAATACACACTATATGGACAAAAGTATGTGGATACGTGACCATGACACACATATGTGCTTGTTAGCATGTCATGGCATTAATATAGATTTTGCTGCTGTAATAGACTCTTCTGTGAAAGCTTTCCACTAGATTATGGAGCGTGGCTGTGAGGCTTTGTGTTCAGCTACAAGAGCATTAGTGAGGACAGGAACTGATGATGTGTGAGGAGGGTGCAGTCGGTGTTCCAGTTCATCCCAAAGGTGTCCAGTGGGGTTAAGGTCAGGGCTCTGTGCAGGACATTCAAGTTCTTTCACTCCAACCTTGGCAAACCACCATGTGCCTCCTAATTTATGGTTATTGTTTGAGAAAGAACCACATATGGGGGTCATAGTCAGGTGTCCACAAACGTTTGGTCATAGTGTATGTCAGTTTCCCAATGTCTCCTTGGGGATCAATAAAGTACTCTCTGTCTATATCTGTGAAAACAGACCAGCTACACATAAGCTTCCTATTCGATATCATGTAGTCTCTTTAAAAATAGCACTCTACAGTACCTAATATATTAGTAATACATACTTTTGCTTCACTTTCGACCCTGAATGTGCTGAATATTATAACATAAGTATAATGATTTAATGATGACTATGATTATTTATGCACTCATTCATTCATTCAAAAGAAAGAAATAGAGGACTACATATTTGCAACCAAATAAAAATAGTGACAGAGTTTTTTTTCCCTGACAGTGATTGTGTTGCACTAATGCCTGGACAAATCCATTACCCTCTTGCTTCCTTGAGGGACCTTTGGGTCGCTTCTAAATCGGTTCTCTATGGAACCATTTCGTGTATGGTTTGAAATACACTATGTGGCCAATGGTTTATAGACACCTAAGCATCACACTCTAATTTGCATTGTTGAACATCCCATTCCAGATTTATTCCCCCTTTACTGTTGGAAGAAGACCCACATATGAGTGTGATAGTCAGGTTTCAGCATACGTTTGCCCATATAGTGTACATTATTGTCTTTATTGTTTAGAATTATGGAGATGGATGCACAGTTGAGTTCATTAACATTGACAAGGCCAGATTTAAAATACCTGCAAGGTGACATTGGGACCCGTTTTGAGCGGTTGTCCCTTGAGTTGTCCACAGGCCTGTGCAGTAGTTTGTGCCTTATTACACACCACCTGACAAACCACGAGACACTCCATGACAAACTATTTCAAACTCAGGGGCCCAAATGATTAAAATATGTGTAAGTGCAAGAAACTAACTGGTAACTTTGTGTTAACTCTTTGTAAAACATGCATTTAAAGTGGATATTAAGACAAGGACATGCAATGCCAGTGATGTAATGGCATTTACTTATTTACTTATTTTGCATGTGGTCATGTCCACAACCTGTGTGGTCTGGGTTTCATTTTGGGGTGGTGGAGTTGAGGTAGTTAAAGTGTACCCTGGTTCAAATGCAATTAAAGTGAAACCATTTAAATAAAGGAAACGTAACATTATCTACAACATAAATAACTCGTCTGTTTTTGGTTAAAGAATGGTTCAACTGGTTGGTGTCACAAAAGAACTATATTCCTGCAAAATGTGATTTTTGCAGATAAAGTTAGGAAGGAAACATATGTAGGTTGAGGCTACAGTAGAGAGATGAAGGTAACACTCAAGGGGGTACACTTCCAGTCCTATAGTACAGCACAGTTTGGTGATTTTTGTACCTGCTTTAAAGTACCTCACTTGGGTTTAGGAGTCTAGTAAGAGCAGGGAATTTAGTCAATGAGACTTCAGCTTCACAGGACTGGCTTGGTGCACCCCCCTCTACTGTTAAGAGTTCATCACTGCAGCAGACTGAAAAAGTGGTTTGCTGGTGGGAAGGGCTTGATGATGTTTGAGACGGCAGGGAAGTCATATTTGTCTTCATCTGCTCAACCTCAAACACATTTTAGAACAGGAGTAACGACCAAGGTGAAAGAGTGAAGTCTACCGAGAGCTTGCATGTTCTGAGAAGCCAGGATCAGTATGACAACTGAAACAGCAGAGAATGCAGGAGGAGTGCAACCAGGAACTAAAAAAGGCTTTGTAAGTACATAAGTCAAACCATGGTAGTAATAAACAAGTAGTAAGTCAGTAATAAACAGAGAGACTGTTGCATTGTGACAAAGAGGCATAGCTTCTGGAACTGTACTACTGCAATTCAGAAGTAAACTGATAAGTATTTTCTTGTAGGTAAGGTAAGGTTATGAGAAGGACAGTTAAAAAAAGTGCTCTTGGCATAGTGAATGGTGTCCACTGATACTTTGAACCAGAGTTAACATTGATACCAAAGTGACTACTAGGATTTAAACTTGGTATTTAACTCTATGTAGTATTTAATCAATCAAGGGTATCGTAGAATTTTTCTTTAGCTCTGTTTATGTTAGTTGCTGCCTTGCGCTCATGCTGAGCTTTACGTTTAAAATATTATGTCAACATACTCAAATAGTATCTTTAAGAGAGCGTGTGAAGGGGGCTGGCCTGAGTACAAAGTGCCATGATTTGTATCTTTACTCACAAGCAGTGTGTAGACCAGGCACAGAACTTGAGTGATTTCTCTCACATGCTTTCTTTCTCTGAAATCTCACTTCACTGCTCGATGCTCACGAATTCGCTATATGGCCAAATGTTTTTGGACACCTGACCATTACACCCAGGTGTGCTTTTTGAACATCCCATTCCAGATTTAGTCTCCTCTTCTGTTGAGTTCTTCCATTCCAACCTTGACAAACCATGTCTTCATGGAGCTCATTTTCTGCAAAGAGACATTGTCATGCTGGAACAGGTTTGGGCCTCTTAGTTCCAGTGAAGGGAAATTGTAATGCTACAGCATATAAATACATTGTATACAATTGTGTGTGTCAGTTTGGGGAAGAACCATATGCGGGTGTGATAAGAAGGTGTCCACATAACTTTGGGCATGTAGATTACCTTTGTATGGGCAGAGTTCACGCACTTTTTTTAATGGCCACACCCACTGTTTAAACAACTTAAACTGTACTACCAGGTTCGTTTTATTGTAAAAAGCTGCTCTAGTACCACACCTCTTCTTGATTATTTTCACAGAGTACACTTTGCAGTTTGCTTTGCTTTGACTGCTATTATTAACTGTGAAATATGTCCAGATTGCTGTCATCTGTTCATTAGTGCAGCATTGTACACCAGGCATGGTTACAGTTGTGATTTCAGAACATTTTTTTTAACAGTAGAAGTAAATGAACATGGTTTTGGACCGATACCCTTATCAGTATCAATGCACTCCCCAGTTTTATTTAAAAAACACTGCAACCGCCCTGAAAATAAAATCAGGACTATTAAAATTTTTCTTCTGATCTTTTCTTGAAGGGACTGGAGTGTCCCATAGCGGACAAACGTTTTCAAAGTGACGAGGTGAAGCAGATCTGGAAGGAGTGCCAAGACGAGAGTTTTTGGTACAGAGGTATAAAATACACAGTATCACTTATTATTTTCATTTTGCTCTCAAAACACTAGTGGTTAAAATGTGTACTGGTTCTTTAAGCTGTAGGTAGTTCATTACATTAATATTATGTTTTGAGCTTCAGTTTAAGTGCTCACAATGCCATATTAATAAAGTATAGAATCTTTAAATCCGTTAGTTTTAGTTGAAACATGTGGGTGAAGGACTAAAATTGCTCCAATCGGTCAGTGCTTTTAATGTATGTGTATGACTAAATTTGGTTGCATATTAGTGATCTGTGAGTGTGTGAGAGTGAGGGGCTATATGTGTGTGTATATGTGTATGTATGTGTGTATGTGTGTATATGTATGTGTGCGTGTGTGTGTGTCCCATTATTGTATAATGGCTGGCAGTTGTAGACTCTGACTTCCTGAACCAAGTAGAAATCTGGATAATTTACTGTTTTCAAACTTTAAATATTAACTGTACTTTCTTTCCAGCTCTTCCACTCTCTCTTGGAAGCATGGCTATCACTGGTGGCCTAATCTACAACGGTAAATTTTCAAGCAGTTTCCGAGAGCGATTCACTGATTCCTGTGAATACCGTCACTTTTCTAACAAGATTTACAGTGAGGGAAATAAGTATTGGACGCGTCAAAAAAATTTTCAGTAAATATATTTCCAGTGAGGCTATTCACATGAAATTTTCACCAGACATCAGTATTAACTCAAGAAAATAGGAAATATAAAGAATTCACAACATTAAAGTCCATAAATAAAGTTGTGTGTAATAAAGTGGAATGACACAGGAAAAAAAGTATTGAACATGCTAACTGAAATTTATGTAATACTTAGTGCAGAAACCTTTGTTTGTAATGACAGCTTCAAGACACTTCCTGTATTAAGAAATGAATCGGCCGCAGTATTCAGTTGTGATTTTGACCCATTCTTCTAAACATATTGTCTTTAAATCTTGTTCAATTGGACTCGAGTCAGGTGATTGACTGAGCCATTGTAACGCCTTGATTTTTTTTCCTCTGAAAAAATTTTTTACGCATCCAATACTTATTATCCCCTACTGTACCTGAGCCCATTCGAGTGAAAAAGAAATGTGCACACCATCTAACTGAACACCTGTGCCATATTGTTGTGTTTATACTCTTTACTGTGTGTTTGCTTGCAACAGGAGTTTGGAAACAATCAAAGCGCTTTGGTCCATTCCCTAAACTAGCAGGTAAGTCCTTAGCGAACGGAAATGACGTTGGGAAAAAGTCCACACAGTTTAAATGACACGTTTCTACACATACTGTCGAAGGAATCCCACAGACTTAAATAAACAACGATTTTGACGCTGCGTTATTACATTAATCACAAATGCACCTATGTACACAGTATGTTCAACACCAACATTTTTGGGCAGACACAACATTTATATATACACACATATAGCACATATACAGTACATTGTATATAATAAACAGCACACACTGACTTCATGGAAAGACACTAATGTGTACAAACTGATGTCTGTAAAATCAACTACTATGTATATATTAATTTAGTTTTAATTTCATATGTGATACAATTATAAATATGATGATGAAAATTACATCCGTCTTTATACCAGCCATCATTTACAGATTGTAGATTGATGTGTTTTCTAACTCCAGCCCAACTACTAGTTATTCCATGTTTGATGATGATAATGTCATTTATATATATTATAAATCATTATGTTTACATTATAAGATGGATAAAGAGTCCTCGATAACTAATGAATTGAATGCAAACTCCTTGTCTCTTTCTGCATTCGCAACCTATTTTATTTATAGAAAAACAAATTTAATGAGACATTGTTCAAGTACTACACATTTACGATGGGAAATCAGTTACTGTGTCTTTATGAGAATATTGTCTTTCTTTTATAATTATAAAGGATTTTTACCAAAGTAAAAAATCCAAACTGAGAGAATATGACTCACTGTTCATGGCGTAATGAACGCTGCAATGATTTCAGCCATTACTGATGTGTAACTGATCTGTGATCTGTGCGCTGTCTATTTCAGTGGCAGGTATCATTGGTTACGCAGTGGGAAAAGCTTCTTACATGGGCACATGTAGAGAAAAGTTTCAAAAGCTGGAACCAGAGTTCAGCAAAGGCTTTGGCCCAGGTTGGGGTGGCCCAGGTTGGGGTGGCCCAGGCGGCTGTGGACACAAGTGAGTAATAATGAGAATTTCAACCAGTTTCAATTTTTCAACTTGCAACCAGTGCTGATTTTTTCTTTTTCTTTTTCAAAAGCATTGCTTTTTCAGCAATTCCAGCAGTCTCAATAAAACACACAAAACACTGAGCTCTCAGATCCGCCATGCACAAACCTGACCAAATTTGTTAGATGTGATGTGATAGTGACAGGTCTTACTGTTTTCCCACACAATCAGAACAAGACTGGAACTTAAGTCTCAGTAGCAGCACTTTGCCCATACACAATACACAATAGTACAATTGTCTGTTGAGTTAATGAGTATTAAAACATGACTGAAATGTTTTAAATGCTTTGCATTATAGTGCTCTGCTTTTCTTTCCACAGACACTGCACACATGTATGTCAGGAGTGTACGAAAGTAGAAGCTGGAGCAGCGTCTGCAAAACCTGCTCAAAGCTGAGGGGATTAAGCGACAAAACAAAAATGTTCTTCCTGCCTTGGCTGATACCAGAAGTATTGCAAACTTGTACAGTGTCATCAATCATGATCTTATGGTGCACTGAATTTTATAAGTTCATTTTACATTAAAATAATCATAATAAAATATGGTCCAATATATATTATTTTTGTCAACTCATGATTTTACAATCCATGCATAGGAAAGTGTATGTACGAGCAAGTCTTCCCTGAACACTCATGTAATTAAAGGAAAACCTCACCATGATACACATTAAATGCTTTTAAATATATATATAATATAAGTTTATACTGAAATATTTGTCATGTGCTTCATGATTCTGGTGCTGCATTTTCAATATTTCTGTGAGAAGCTAGTTTCTTGTCTGACATTCTGACATCACGGGGGACATTAGCTATTATAACTCCTACGGCTACAATGGCATTTAAGTGGAGAAGAACTTTCACTGATCTCAAACATGAGGAACAACAGTCACTCTTCACTGTTTGCTCCTGAAATCAAAAGAATTCTTTTCTTACTCACCATTTTCCAGCGACATTCAATGTAATATTAATGAGAACTCCCACAGTGAAATGCAGGTGTACAACACAGCTGCGCTGCGTGTAGTTAATGATCTGCAAGCATGATGACAAGCACGACGGCGCTCACTGCATTATTAGCATAAAAGTTAAAACTTTGGAACTTTTGATAGAGCAGACTGTATAGATGTGGAGGGGAAAGAGCTGGACAGAAAGGACTAAAGCGCCGCTGCATCGCTGTCTTTAGGTAGATATGAATCAGCAGATAGGAAGAGTATTGTTAGTAACATGGGAGATTGTTAACCAAACAGACCAACATGTCACAGGTTATACTAAAAAATAAGTCTACTCAATGTACAGTTTCATAATAATGGATGCAACTGAATATCACATTAATTATAAAGGTTAATATGTAAATATAATGTTACTTTATACAGTTGAGGTCATAAGTTTACATACGCCTTGCAGAATCTGCAAAATGTTAATAATAATAACAATAATAACAATAATAATAATAATAATAATAATAATAATAGAGAAATTGTAAAAATTGCATTTAGCTTTTTTTATTTAGCTCTGCCCTGAATAAGCAATTTCACATAACAGATGTTTAAATATAGTCCCACAAGACACAATAATAACTGAATTTACACAAATGAACCAGTTCAAAAGTTTACATACGCTCGAGTCTTAATACTCTGTGTCGTTACCTGTTATTATTTTGTCTTCCGGGAAACATGTAAATATCTTATGTAGCTTCTGAAGGGGGGTATTAAATGAAAAATGAACAATTTACACCGATCTTCCCGGCTCTTAGTGTATCGTGTGGCCTTCTTGAGCATCGGTGAATGTTTGCACCTTTTAATAATAAGGTATTATTATTACTATTAATAGTCGTGTACGAGTCCCTCAGTCGTCCTCAGTGTGAAAAGATGGATCTCAGCATCATATAATCACTGTTGGAAAGGGGTCAAATATGCCGAAGATGCTGGAAAAGCAGAGAATGTGCAGGACCTGGAGGATTTTTCTGAAGAACAGTGAACAGTTTAACTGCTCAGGACAAACAAGGGACTCATGAACAACTCTCACAAAACAAACACATCATGTCATTGATCATCCAGGTAACGACACACAGTGTTAAGAATCGAGCGTGTGTAAATTCAGTTATTTTTGTGTCTCGTGGACTATAATGTAAACGTCTGTTATGTGAAATAGATTATTCAGTGCTCAGTATTTTTTTCTCTGCAAGGCGTATGTAAACTTGTGACCTCAACTGTACTTACACTGACACTATAAATGATTTTTAAACGTATTTCATACATTAAATCAAGCTGTTTACTCATTTTATTTATTTATTTATTTTTTTAAATGTGAAACTTATTCAATAGACACTTTCAAAACAGGTCTATATGATGATGTCACCACAATAGAAAAACAAAGCTCGATTGGCAGTCTTTATTTAAACCTCTGGATTGTGAATAATACATTTGACTATAAACTGGCCTGAGAACCTAAAAAAACAAAACAAAAAACAAAAAACCACATGAGATGTGGGCATGCAGTGTCTCATATCACCGCTTTCTGTCAGTAAGAAAGGGCTCAGTTCCGTCCCCAGGTAGTTAAAGGTGAAGTCTGAAGTATTTCTTTATTTGTATATGAGTACTGTGACTTTACACGCAGATCTTCCTTGGTCTGCTTATAGCCGGATATGTTTGGTGGTAATTTTATGGTAATGCTGCTAAAACAGTTTAAGAGTCGACGGTAAACAAAGGAACATTTAAAGGAAATGTGCACTCTCGTGCAGAAGTAGCCATGGAGACCAGGGTTACACTAACGCTTATATATTTTCCTCCAAATATTTTTTAGTCACTGTTTGATGGAATTTAAACTTTAAGCGCAAAACAAACAAGGCTACAACTTTCTACAAAAAACGGATTCTGGAGGAAACGGATTCTGATGCTCACACCCTACTGTAAACAAAACTATCCATTTCCACCAATCACACTGCGCGACGGACGGATTGACTTGTGCGCTGGCTAATGACACGAATACAAACCAAGCGTTTCCGGGTGGGCAGTATCCAATCCCGTATCACCAGAGGGAGGGCCTTCTCTTTGCACGAGGAAGCCGTCGCAGCTGGTTTGTCGAGACAAGAAGTTTGTCCAATGGCGTTCTTGACAAGGCGGGGCTTTGTTCATAACTCGACCTATCATCGCGGATCATTCGCGGGTGTAACGCGTTTGGGAGCAGCGGAGATGATTGACACAACTATTAACCAATCTTTAACGTTGTATGGGCGTGCTTAAAAAAATCGCCGTCCACCAGAATCATTCGTGGGCGTGGCTTACACTGGCATGTCCCGCCTCCTGGCCGGTCTGCAGATTCGCACACAAATACAGTTGAGTGTTTGATAAAAATGCACTCAGATGCGACAAGTAAGTATATTAGTGTCTTAATAGTGCGGTTTTCTCAACATCTCTGGACCCGGGGCCGCTGAGGGTGAACTTGTTGCGCGGAGAAATGCTTTAGCTTGTTTTGTGGAGACGTGTTTTGTTGGCGTTTTGACGCATTTTATGATGTTAAAGTGTCCGAGCGATAATACAAATACACATCAGAGGAGAGAGCAGACCTGGATTGGGTCTCTTTGTATGTTGCTTTGAGTGTTTTTAGGCATGAATACTTTAGATAAAAAAAAGACCGTACGCATTGCATTTGTCATGTTGTTTCTGCTCGGAAAAATCAATCTGAACCAGCTATCAGATCCTGATTAGACAATGCACTTGTAGTCTAATTACCTTTAATACCCTGGGAATCTCAGAGCCCCAGTCCTGGTCACTGCATGACACAATGTAACATCTGCATTCATTAGAAATAGGTCAGGGTTTTTCTTTTTTTTTGCATGGGGGTGAAAATTGTGACGCAGTTGGCTACATTTTGTAATGCCTTGCCTATGTGTCGTGCATAACTGTCTGTGTGTGTGTGTGTGTGTGTGTGTGTGTGTGTGTGTGTGTGTGTGTGTGTGTGTGTGTGTGTTGTGTCCGCGAGCCAACCAAACAGCAGCTATACACAATCATTAGGACTGCTTTGATAACAGAATGAGGCGTTTTTGTGTAGCATTTGCGTTGCATTGATCAGTTCCTGATTGTCTCAAGAGTGTCAATGAAAATCTTTCACTCGGAATTGTGGGAATTGGTGTCCACTGGGTCAGACCCCGAGCCTTCAAGCTGCGTCATGTGGACTACAGGCCCCACATGTCCCTCCACTCAGGACATACTTTATAAACTCGTCACAACTTGTGCATGCTGTTATGTCTGATGTGTGTTTCAGCTCTTAATTCCTGTGTCCTGTCACTGTGTAGTTCTGTGAATAGGCTGGATTGTAAAAATGCTTTCTATGACATTTCTTTCGAAAAATTTATCTGCTTTTGAGTCAAAACAAACAAGCATTTTGTCTGTGTTGACATTTTTGACACGGTGTAAATAAATGGATCTAAAGGATTGAATAGTGGTTCCTACTTAATAAACCCATAAAATAGGCAACTGTCATTTTCGTAGCATTCCTCAGCCTCATACTGACATCATAATCTCCCAGACTGTGAGTATCCAGTGTATTTATTCTCACTGTGACCCTCTTTATCCTCTTGAGAGCTTTAAAACAACAGCTTAAAGGAACAGAAGTCGACGTTCTCACTAGTACAAAATGTAGATTATGTAGAATGTTGTAAATAAATTGTATAAACGATGGCTGTCAGTAAAAGTCTATTACATGGGTGAGACAACCCATTCGGAAACCCGTGGTTCGGGTCGGACTGTAAGGGTGTTTACGTTTGCCTCCTGTCAGTCTTTTTGTATAGACATGCCCCCAGTGGTTATGGTGAGCCACAATAGCATGCTGCATTTCTAAACACCTTAAAAAGTAATGTAGTAAGACAAGAAGAAAACCTCCAATATAGAGAATGCAAGGAAACTCTGCGATATTCGGAGGAGCGTGCAATTTTTCAAAATGGCTGCAGATTTACTGCAGATTCTGGCCGAGACGCGTCACATGACGTCATCACAATGTACGTTCAACCGAAGCCCTCTTTAGTTCATGTGCGTTGAACGTGAGGACAGCTAAAAGGTCTCGTTTACCAACAAACATCACTGCGAAAGATCTAAACAATTTTGTGCGATTTCGCCAATTCGAGTAGTTTTCTGCAAAAAAAAGCACAAAAAACTCCAAGTTGCATCGCAAAAAAGCCACAGCAAAATCGAGTATTTTTGGCCGCAAAGTTCACAAAAAACAACAAAACTCTGTAAATACCTGGATGGACTGATAAATGTGATGAGTACAAAGTGTTCGGTTGTTTAAATGGCCGGCTTTACATAGTGAGTCAAAGTACTACATCTTACATATGTAATGCTAGATAACTGCATCCACCTCCCGAGCAGCTAACAATGACAACTAGCTAACATTAGTACACATGTGGGATCTCATTACAAAGAAAAACAGGACAGAGGTGTCACTCTTGACTGGTCTCACAGCAGGTAATCACTAAGTGCTGAATTTTGTCTATTTGTGGTGTTATAAAGTGGCTGTTAAACAGTTAAAGCCAGCAGAGATTCTGGGGATGTAGTTATGTACATGGGCGGAAATCGCAGGCGGGTTCAGGAGGAAAAAAACTCCATCACCTTCTCAACCGATAGAGCTCCAGTCTTTAATAATGTACCCTTACGTTACATGAGTTACAGTTCAACTAGATACACTGCGATTGCCTGATTTCACGCATTCAACTTCCACAGCTCACCGCTCGACTTGTAGCACATCAAGCGCCATGACCCACATCTGACTGAAGAATTAGGTTGAATTAGATTAACGTGCTGGTGTGTCGATGGATGAATGATGTTGGCTGATGTTTGCCTCCCTCCCAGATTTTCAGCTGAACTCCCATTTGTCCACACTGGCCAGCATCCACAAGATCTACCACACATTGCACAAGCTGGTAAATATCCTTTTTCCTCATCTTCTCCATGCACACTGACACCAGAGAAAGGTCATCTCAAAAGCCGCAGGCTGCAGAACCAGTTGTGGTGTCCGTATCGGTGATTCCGTTATTTGTATATATTATTTGATCAGGCTCGTTGATCTTGGTATTGGCCTGTATGTAATGTCTGTTCACATAGGGAGATGTGTATGCGTGACTAGCTAGTTAGCTGCTTTGAATGAGTATGCGGAAAACAATGATCAAGGGAACAGCCAGCTGTCTGTGATATTTTATGACTTTCAGTTTTATTTATTTTTTTTGTATAATTGTCCTGGTTTTTGAATTCTGCTGAAAGCAAGGTGTGTTTATATATATATATATATATATATATATATATATATATATATATATATATGGTGTATATACAGTATCTCACAAAAGTGAGTACACCCCTCACATTTTTGTAAATATGTGATTATATTTTTTCATGTGACAACACTGAAGAAATGACACTTTGCTACAATGTAAAGTAGTGAGTGTACAGCTTGTGTCACAGTGTAAATTTGCTGTCCCCTCAAAATAACTCAACACACAGCCGTTAATGTCTAAACCGCTGCCAACAAAAGTGAGTACACCCCTAAGTGAAAATGTCCAAATTGGGCCCAATTAGCCATTTTCCCTCTCCGGTGTCATGTGACTTGTTAGTGTTACAAGGTCTCAGGTGTAAATGGGGAGCGGGTGTGTTAAATTTGGTGTCATCGCTCTCACACTCCCTCATACTGGTCACTGGAAGTTCAACATAGAACCTCATGGCAAAGAACTCTCTGAGGAGCTGAAAAAAAAAGAATTGTTGCTCTACATAAAGATGGCCTAGGCTATAAGAAGATTGCCAAGACCCTGACACTGAGCTGCAGCACGGTGGCCAAGACCATACAGCGGTTTAACAGGATAGGTTCCACTCAGAACAGTCCTCGCCATGGTCGACCAAAGAAGTTAAGTGCATGTGCTCAGCGTCATATCCAGAGGTTGTGTTTAGGAAATAGCCATATGAGTGCTGCCAACATTTCTGCAGAGGTTGAAGGGTTGGGGGGTCAGCCTGTCAGTGCTCAGACCATACGCTGCACACTGCATCAAATTGGTCTGCATGGCTGTCATCCCAGAAGGAAGCCTCTTCTAAAGATGATGCACAAGAAAGCCTGCAAACAGTTTGCTGAAGACAAGCAGACTAAGGACATGGATTACTGGAACCATGTCCTGTGGTCTGATGAGACCAAGATAAACTTATTTGGTTCAGATGGTGTCAAGCGTGTGTGGGGCCAACCATGTGAGGAGTACAAAGACAAGTGTGTCTTGCCTACAGTCAAGCATGGTGGTGGGAGTGTCATGGTCTGCGGCTGCATGAGTGCTGCCGCCACTGGGGAGCTACAGTTCATTGAGGGAACCATGAATGCCAACATGTACTGTGACATACTGAAGCAGAGCATGATCAGTATGCAGTATTCCAGCATGATAACGACCCCAAACACACCTCCAAGATGACCACTGCCTTGCTAAAGAATCTGAGGGTGATGGTGATGGACTGGCCAAGCATGTCTCCAGACCTAAACGCTATTGAGCATCTGTGGGGCATCCTCAAACAGAAGGTGGAGGAGCTCAAGGTCTCTAACATCCACCAGCTCCGTGATGTCATCATGGAGGAGTGGAAGAGGACTCCAGTGGCAACCTGTGAAGCTCTGGTGAACTCCAAGCCCAAGAGGGTTAAGGCAGTGCTGGAAAATAATGGTGGCCACACAAAATATTGACACTTTGCACCCAATTTGGACATTTTCACTTAGGGGTGTACTCACTTTTGTTGCCAGTGGTTTAGACATTAACGGCTGTGTGTTGAGTTATTTTGAGGGGACAGCAAATTTACACTGTTACACAAGCTGTACACTCACTACTTTACATCGTAGCAAAGTGTCATTTCTTCAGTGTTGTCACATGAAAAAATATAATCACATATTTACAAAAATGTGAGATACTGTGTGTGTGTGTGTGTGTGTGTAATATATATATATATATATATATATATATATATATATATATATATATATATATATATATATATATATATATATATATATATATATATATATATATATAAAATATATAATGTATGTGTGTGTGTGTGTGTATATATGTACACATTATGTGTTTGTGTGTGTTTATGTATTTATATCTTATTTTTGGCATGAATTGAGGTAGTCTCATGGGTTATTTTTTGTTTCCTGAGACTTGGATGGGAGAAAGCAGGCAGCATCTGTGAAGGTTAGAGTCTTAAGAAGAAGAGAGGCTGCCTCCTGATTTCCCCACGCGCGCACACACACACACACACACACACACACACTTACTTGCCTTGCACAGCAGTATGCTAATGCATTTGACAGGCTCTGCTGCTTTGTATTTTGTGTGTGTCTGTGCGTATAAGAGAAAGAGGGCCAGTGTATGATGCTGTTTTTTTTTTTTTTTTCTTTTCCCCTCTCAGAACCTGACCGAGGACGTTGGCCCAGACACTCACTCCACAGGTAATGACATCATCTGTAGTCCATTTATCCAATCCCTTTATAAACCTCCTGTCCTCCACATCTACCTCGATCAACATCCCAGAGAACCACTGACTGAGTGTATGTGTGTGTTGCTCTCAGCTTGCTGCTCCAAAGCCATGCCCCCGAGGAAAAAGAGGAGGCCCACTGCAGGAGATGACCTGTCTGCAAAGAAGAGTCGCCAGGACAAGTACACCTCATAACACCATCCCTTCCTAATCATCTCCTCATCTGTTTATTCACTGAATCATCAAGCCCTCTGTGTGTCTGCTGACACAGCCCATATTCAATCCATCTGTCTGGTGTAGCTGTCTGTCAATCTGCCAATTAGCAGCTCACACTGTTGCAAAGCAGAGAGTCATAATACTTTATTTGTCAGTTAATTAGTCCACATGATCCAATTTAAAATGAACTCTTAAATTAGGTAAACTCAACTTGCAGGTATTTGTGCACTTAGTCGTCTCAGTTTTATATTATTTTAATGCACAGAAATTAGACATGCATCAGTGTAAGCAGACATGGAAAAAGTAGAGGGAAATGGTTCTTTTATACTTCTCAGTCATTTTGTCCCTGTATACACGACCGCTGGACAGGGTCGATGGATCCAAAGTCTGTCCTGGGAATACTGGGGCGCGATACACACACACATTCGCACCTTCTTTCAAACCTAGGGGCAACGTAGAGCCGTGAAACCACCAACTTGCATGTTTTTGGGAAGTGGGAGGAACTGGAAAACCCGGAGGAAACCCATACAGACACGGGGAGAACATGTGAAACTCCACACAAGCATAACCCGAGCTCTGGATTGAACCTTGGACCCTGGCGCTTCACCACTGCTCTGCCAATGTGTGATGAATTGTGATGAAATGAATCAATCAGAAGTAAAATATCCTGTAAATAACCATTAGTAACCATTAGCTAGAATTTGACTTGCTTCCTAGCTAATTATGTTAGCTACTGGAATCGATTCTCCTCTAACCTGGATTTAGCAAAGAAAGCAGTCTAACTTGGTTAAATATGTCCCTCTGTGATCCATAATGACTCACTGACATCACCAAACTGTTGGTTTCTTCTATTGTGATACTTTACCAGACTTGTACCACAGCTTCTTTCAGCTGTTGTTTGTTTCGGGGTGTTTCTCACTTCAGTCTCCTCTTCAGGAGGTGAAATGCTGCTCAACTGGGTTAAGGTCTGGTGATTGACTTGGCCAGTCTCAATCCTTCTACTTTTTCCTTTGTTGAGTTGGCAGTGTGTTCTGGATCATTGTCTCGTTGCATGATAAAGTTCCTCCTGATTAGATAAAATGTTCCTGTAAACTTCTGAATTTATTCTGCTGCTACCATCATGAGTCACATCATCAGTAAAAATTAGTGAGAATGTTCCAGAAGCAGCCATGAAAGCCCAAGCCATGACACTATCTCCACCATGTGTCACAGATGAGCTTGTATGTTTTGGATTGTTAAATTTTATTTATTTATAAGCAGATCCTTTCGGTCTCCACACTTTGGCCTTTCTGTCACTGTGGCAGTGGTTTAGAACTTGGTTCCAGAACTTTTGTGGATCCTCTCTGTATTTCTTTGTGAATTCCAATCTGGCTTTCTGATTCTTGCCGCTGGTGAGTGGTTTGCATCTTGTGTTATGGTCTCTAGATTTCTGCTCTCAAAGTCTTCTTCAAATGGAGGATTGTGAGACCTTCGCCCCTGCCCTGTGGAGGTTGTTGGTGATGTCACTGTTATTTTTGGGTTTTTCTTCACAGCTCTTAAAATGTTTCTGTCATCAGCTGCTGTTGTTTTCCATGACTGACCCATTCAATGTCTGGTTGTTAGTACATCAGTGATTTCTTTCTTTTTCAGGACATTCCAAATTGTTGTATTGACTATACCCAATGTTTGTTCAGTAGCTCTGATTGATTTTCCTTCTTTTCTCAGCTTCAAAATGGCTCACTTTTCTCCCATAGACAGCTTCATTCTTCATTTTTGCTTATCCTTTTTAACAACAAATGCAGTCTTCACAGGTGAAAACCATGAGTTGACATTCGGAGCTATTATTTTAACAATCACTCTAACAGGACATCCCATGACCAACAAGAAACACCTATCAGTCACGTGTTCCAGTATTTTTGATCAATTAAAAAAAAAAACAACGGGTGGGTTCAAACAAAACATCTAGAGTTCTAAGTTGTTTAAGTCTAGATGTTTGTTGTAAATATCAGGAAATGAAAGCTGATATTCATCTTTTGATCTTCAATCCAAATGTCTTCAGTTTGTAGCAAAAACAAAAGAATTGGCCTTGTCATTCCAATATTTTTGGAGGGGCCTGTATTCACAGAGAACAAAAAATATGTGTGTATGATTTTTCTGTAGTGTGTACACAGCCAGCTATTTGTTCCACACATAGTGGCATAGGTTATTGCTTCCCGTTTTGGATGATATATCTGGACTCCATAACAGCATGAATTACCACCAGCATGTATCATGGATCCAGCATATTGAAATATTTTACTGAGGTAGGGCCAAGGGTGTTCATCCTCTAGTTCAACATTGCAGTCTGGTGGCTTATCCATTTTCAAACACACACCCAGAGAGATATCTGTCGCTTTAACTACATTATGTAGCATGAGAAGGTCACTGCAGATGATGAATTGGCATGATTCTTGATCATTTTTCTGTACTGATTAACAGGATGCTAAACTGAAAAGTAAATAAACTTCATGGGAGCCCATTCTTTTACCATGTTGGCAGGCTCAGTGAAGTAGGCCTGATTTTTGTCTTCTGACAAAAACATCCTTTAAATTTAATCAGTATTTCATCAGGTCATGTTTATTAATTTTAATCAATTTTACTCTGACTGAAATGGCATTTTAGTTGATGAGAGAATGCATAAATGAAACCAAATCTTCACACATTTTATATATTAACTTAAACGTGTGAAAACTGGCCTTGTTGTCAAAACCTGATCTCCTGAAATAATATTACAATGAGTTCACTACTGCAATACAATACTGTGAATGCTTTATGAATTCTTTATGTTTTAGTTCTTCATTGTGTGTGTTTTAGTGCATTGCTATGGAAACAGTGTATTCAGAACGTGACGTACCGTTCTACCTAGCATCTTACTTAAGTTCAACTTGTGCATTCGTGTCATTTTTTCTAGAAGTAAGTTGTAATGTTGTGTTTATGTTGTGTGTAAATGTCTGATTAATCTCGTATGTGTACAGGAAGCGTTTGAGTGAGTTAATTAACCCGCTAGTAAAGCGCATCAGTTTACCGCTGTTCAGTCACTGTTCAGCTTCAGCGGCTCGACCCCCGACCTTACTGACTACGACTGGATTATTTCAAACACTAGAGCTATTCTTTCTAGATTTTTCTTCTTTAACAAAACATTGTTAGCACATTAGTACATTGTTAATACTGTTTTTTAAACAATATGTTTTAATTAAAATTCGCATTTGACTTGGACAGCCCTGGAGCAGACGAGAGGACAGAACCAGTGCGAAAGGCTAAAATGTTGGCGACATTCATTCTTATGTAAACAAACCCGCTTGTAAACGTAACGGCGATATCGAGGTCAGCAGAAATGATCCAGGTAACGTCCGTATATCGTACAATAAGTCGATAACGTAATTATCGTGACGGGCCTACAGTGAAGTATTTTGAAGATCTAAGTAAGATTTGTAATAATAAAAAGTAATGATT
Organism: Ictalurus punctatus; assembly: GCF_001660625.3. NCBI lineage: Eukaryota > Metazoa > Chordata > Actinopteri > Siluriformes > Ictaluridae > Ictalurus > Ictalurus punctatus. Next base: position 11,996,407 of record NC_030440.2, on the reverse strand, counting down.
TCTCCAGTTTCAAAATGATTCAACCCCTTCATGGCAAGCATCTTTAGTACTTTGTTGAGCACCCTTTTGCTCTTATGACCTGCTGCAAACAAGATGTATATCTTCTGGCAGCGTTCCTGAGGAATCTTAGCCCGTTCCTCATGAGCAATGGCCTCCAGTTCAGTAATATTCTTGGGTTTACATGCTGCAACTGCCTTCTTCAAATCCCACCGGAGATTTTCTATGGGGTTCAAGTCAGGTGACTGTGATGATCCTGTAGAATCCTGGGAAGTGTTGCAAGGTCCAATGACGCCCAAGCTTCAGCTTCCTCACAGACAGCATGACGTTTTCTCCTAGGATTTCCTGATGCTCCATGAATTCATCTTGCCTTCCACACGCTGCAGGTTTCCAGTGCCAGAGGATGCAAAGCAGCCCCAGAGCATCACCGAGCCTCCACCATGCTTGACTGTGGACAGAGTGTTCCTTCTTCATTCTTCTTCCTTCAGGCATACCGCTGATCCATCGTGCTGAAAAGTTCCAGTTTTGTTTCATCGCTGCGCAGAACAGAATCCCCAAACTTCTGTGGCTTATTTATATGATTTTGAGCGAGTTTTCTTGTGCTTTTGGGTCAGTAGTAGTTTACGTCTTGCAGTTCTGGCATGGAAACCTTCTGTGGTTAGTACGCACCTTACAGTGCTCACTGAAACCTCAATTTTCTGCCCCTAGCCAGTTCAGGTATTTCATGTGTTCCAGCTCAAGCACGCCTGGTGCGACTAATGAAGCCCTTGATTAGTTATATCAGGTGTGCTTGAGACAACACCTGTTTTGCATATTTGTGCTGTTGTGAGGGATTCTATTCAGGGGGTTGAATAATTTGGAAACTGGAGAAATCATTATAAGTTGCATTTTCAGTTGAATTTCGGGAAACCACTTGAAGCATTTGTTGTGTTGAACTATTTCAGTTGCTTTGGTTTGATTTGTTCATTGCAAACAGCTGAAAGTGTAAATATTGACAATAAACCTGATTTGCAATGGGGTTTGAATAATTTTGATTGCAACTGTATGCAAATCACAGTTTTTATTGTGTTCCTTGATCACTCTGACAATAAAACGAAACAATTGAAACACAAGGGAAAATAAAATGAATTTTTAAAAAAGAAAATCTGTAATTTAATCAGGTAATTATCATACAGTAGTAAAGCTGAACGTACAACATAAAATCAATGAAATATCTTGTTGAGATTTACATTGAAATTATGGTGTGTTTTGTACACAGTGTGCATCAAGGGCCTTGTGTGTGTGTGTGTGTGTTTGTGTGTGTGTGTGTTGACCCACAAACACCTGTCTTGGTTTTCAGCGTCTACAGAAGACAGGAGTCGTCGCATATCCAGGAAGCTGAAGCTTTCTCCAGTAAGAGATGTCTGGAGTGGTTTTATGAATATGCAGGTAAATGTTTTACAAAATATGATGGTACCTTTTTATTTCTGGATGACTAATGTTACGGTAGAAGACATGTAGAAGAGATAAAGCTAAAAAAAAGAGAAGAAAATAATTGGTCCTTAATATCTCTCTTTGTCTTTAAAGCTACAAAAAAGACAATGTTGGATATTTGACTAACGATCGTGTTTATAACGGTGAAATGCAGTGTAAAAACTGTTGTGTACATTTTTACTTGTACGCATGTCTGTGTCAGGTTGTGACGACGTGGTTGGACCAGAAGGCATGGAGAAGTTCTGTGAAGATATCGGAGTGGAGCCAGAGAATGTAAAGCACTGCAAATTCTAATAAATATTATGAATGCAGACTGCAGTTCACTAGATCAGCTTTTTATATTAGCATATTTGGTATATTTGTGTATTTTCTATGGTATTTTCTCATTTCTATGTTTTAGATCAGTTATATCACTACTGCATTTATATCATTTATATCACGCACTGATTTTTCTTCATACTCGTGTGTGTATGTTGGTGAATGCCAATCAGCCGTAAATCATCAGGCGTGTGCATGGCGCAGTTGAGTTGCATTTGGTGACGCCATAAAACGCCATAAAAGGCAAACCTCACCGAGCTGAAATAACAAGCAGGCGGCAAAAATGAAAGTTATTTTGACTCGCCTTTATGCCAATGAGAATATATATTATTTAACTCCGTAACAGCACCCGAAAGGCCACAATCTGGAGCCGAATTACAAAAAAAGATTATTCTTTTTTTTTTTTTTTTTTTTTTTTTTTTTTTTAAAAGCACAAACTTTGTTATAGATTTGTATTTTATATTTTATGAAGTCAGTACAAAACTATTTTAGATTCCCAAAAACTAGTTTTCCAGCCCAAAATTATGTTATAGAAAAATGTTTGTATGTCAGTAAAGAAAGCAGCATATTAAGTGGTAAGAGACACTTCCAGACAAAAAACATAGTGAAGGCTACTGGGTTTTGCTGCAGAAATAAGAAGGGAGTGTGACAGTGGGTGTCTCCAGAGTCTGTTTTTTTATTTTTATTTAATTTTATTTATTTATTTTATATAAATCCTGAGTGAAGTGTCTCTGTGACTGAGTGCACCTTCACCGATGCTGTGCTAGAAAAGCATGAAGTTTCATAGGAAGTCTTTGAAGTACTATGAAGTTTCATAGTACACTAGACCAGTGGTTCTCAACCTTTTGTGAGCTCCGGACCATGAGCATATTTCGAACAATCCACAAGGACCCCCTCACTCCACAACAATTATAGGCTGTATATTTAACAGTCATTTGTATATAAGTTACTTTATTTTATTGATGTTTAACATTAATAATATTAACATTGGACATTTAAAATTGAATCAGAACTTTTCAAGATTAATTTTTAAATTTTTTTTTTTTTACATTTTCTTGTTGGTGTGACATTGGATATGACTCTCTGAATTATGTTTTGTTTATTTTATCCATCGATTGCCAGCTCAGCTAACGTTATTTGTGAATGCACGCAAATAACAAAAGGGGTTAATTTTAAACCATATCTTAAATTATTCTTACATATGATATATTTTAATATATTTTGACACATTTAACAAAAAAAAATAAAACAAATAAATAAATAAATAAAATATATATAAAACAATTTAAAAACTTTCCCACGGACCCACTGCAATTACACCATGGACCACTAGGGGTCTGCGGACTTATTGATCTTATTTATGGATTTATGTTTGCTTGCTTTTCTTTTTTTTATATTTAATATTTCTTTAGTTAATGCCTTTAAAATGAAGCAATGGGGGTTTAACCAAATATTCATTAAATCTGTCGCATTAAAATACATAAGCTATATCATCTAGACGGCGTAATCCATAAATGGAAAAAGTACAGTAACTTTCCGATATTTATATGATTGAAGCTGTTTGATTGAGGTTTACATTATTTAGTCTTCTTATGGGTATACACTCAGGAGCACGAGTAAGACACCAATGTTTTTTTCCCCGCAATTACCAGATATTTACGAATATTAAATCTCTTAAAATCTCGTAAACACTCATAGATTGAGGAATGAATCCATTTGGTGTCCAGCTTTATAAATGAAGCGTGTTGATGGCATATCTGTACTAAAAATGATCTCACTAATGCAAATTATAATTAAAGTTTATGCTACTTTCATGAAGAGTAGTTAATAATATAGAGGTTTTATTGTTCACTTGCACCTTATATTAAAAATCCATAAAACACATTAGATTATGAGTCAGTTGTTGTGTGTGTGTGTGTGTGTGTGTGTGTGTGTGTGTGTGTGTGTGTGTGTGTGCGCGCGCACAGGTGGTGATGCTGGTATTGGCTTGGAAACTGAATGCTCAGAGTATGGGCTACTTCACCCTGCAGGAGTGGCTTAAAGGAATGGGTTCACTGCAGTAAGACTGTTCATTTTGCTTAACCTGTTGCATAACCTGTGACACATATAGCCTATAGTTTAATCTTTGCATAACCTATGCCTCTGTAATGTATACTAGTGCTTGGCGATGATCTCACAATATTGTGATACACCATCATGAGAGACTTTTCTTCAGGTGTTGGCGCTTGTATAACTGACTGAACAGTTATAAAACTGTTCAGCCCCCCCATCATTATACAGTATACAGTATTGTGGTGTATACTAAGTATACACCACATTCAAATAAAGTAAACACCTCTTAAACTATGTGACTTGTGTAATGAATGGAACCTGCTCTGTTTTTGCTTCAATCTTCCAACTTCTACTGTCTTACAATGCGTATTTCGTTCCTCACTTTTCGTAGATGTGATTCAACTGAAAAACTCAGGAACTGTCTAGACTACCTGAGGTCGATCCTCAATGATGCCACGAGTTTTAAGCTCATTTACCGATACGCCTTTGACTTCGCCCGGGTGAGTGAATGTACATTTCACTAAACTCATTTAAAACAATTATTTACAACTTCCTGCCTTTTTCAGTGTTGTAGATTAAAAAAATAAAATAAATAAATAAATAAATAAATATATTATATGGGTACTGTGGACCCCATTCACGTCTCTGCGTTACCTGTCTATAATATAGGCTGTTGTACATTATTTGACTTTTAACTGTGTAGCTACTCATACGTCCACAATACTGAAACATATGCAGCTTTACCAAGAGTATCCAGACTGTTGAGCAATAAAGTGAGCGAGAGGAACAGTCTATAAGAAGTTTATCAGTTGAAATAGTCCATGAACAAAGCCTGACTGTATTTAGTATTGAATGTTAATATGAACAGTATTGTACAGTGCTGTGAGGTGAGCTTATGCACATGTTAAAGATACAGAAAACAAACAAAAAAAGGTTGTAATTTATGGCAAAAATATTGGTTGGTTAAAAGGCATATATGCCATGGTATAACTTCTATCGTCTGACCTCACTGTTTTTGTACCTTTGCAGGAGAAGGATCAGAGGAGTTTAGATTTAAACACTGCCAAGTGCATGCTGGGACTTCTACTGGGGAAAACCTGGCCACTATTTCCTGTGTTTAACCAGTTTCTAGAGGTGCTGCTTTCATCCTTCACATTAATCATTTATGTCCAGTTTACATTATTGTTCTTCTACTCTGTTAAATTCTATTACAGTCCGACTAATTTAAATGATTTCAATCTGATTCACATGCTGATTACACTGCCAGTCAAAAGTTTAGACACTCATTCTTTATTTTGATTTTTTTTCTACACATTTTAGAATAATAATAAAGTCATCAAAACATCTGGAGTAACAGAATCAGAACTATGGAAATTATGTTGTGATCTAAAAAAAAAAATCCAAAATAAATTAAATCCAAAATAAATAATTGAATATTTTAGCATTTTCAAAGTAGATGCCCTTTTCGCCTAGAATTTCCAGAAATGTATTCTTGGCATTTTCTCAACCGATTTCTTGAGGAATTCCCCTGAGATGCCTTTTAAACAGTATTAAAGGAGTTCCCACCTGGACACTTTCGGCTGCTTTTCGGAATATTTCGCTCCAATCATACACCTTCAGATCAAAAGTTTTTTAAGATCATGAGAAATATTTCATTTGAGTGTCTGCAAACTTTTGACTGGTAGTGTATGTTTTGAATATGAATATTATCCTATAGCCACAGTACTGTTCTCTGATCCGTAACCAGCAGTTCTGTATTTGAAATCTGTTTTTTTTTTGTTTTTGTTTTTCCTCATTGGTTGCAGCAATCCAAGTATAAAGTAGTAAATAAAGACCAGTGGTGCAATGTTCTAGAGTTCAGTAGGACCATTAACCTGGATCTCAGCAACTATGATGAGGATGGGGCTTGTAAGTACACGCACACACACATGAGCCACACGTAGTTCGTCCTATCGTCGAGTTTGAATCCAGACGATGCCACAGACATCCAAGGGTGCAAAATTGGCTGTGCTTTCTATATACACTCTCACACTATCAATCACAGTGATACTAGCCAGTGTGAGTTCATGTATGCAGAAGAGGGTGGATAGCGCTTTCCTCTGAGTGTGTTAAACCACCCTGTGATGCAGCATGAGCAGCAGTTCGAAAAGATGCTGTTGGCTGGCTTCACATGTCTTGGAGGAAGCCCCGGTTAGTAGCTGTGGTATGGTGGGAATTGGCAGATGACCAAAGTGTGGAGAAATTTGTGTGTGGTGGGGGATTCTAGAGACATTGTTATAGGGTTTACTGTACTTTTTGTATTTCAGGGCCAGTTTTGTTGGATGAGTTTGTGGAGTGGTACAAAGACCGAGAGATGTCGTCATAGCAACAACCGTCATTGCCTCTACCATCACCAACAACTAGAAACTAATCGGCAACAGGCACTGTGGCATCAGTGAAAGAAATGACTTAGACATGGTCCTTACAAACAAAACATAACAGGACCCGGTGGGGCAGACTGTAGGTATCCTGCCAGTGAATTTGTGTGTGAGTGTGTGTGAGTGTGTGTGAGTGTGTGTGAGTGTGTGTGAGTGTGTGTGAGTGTGTGTGAGTGTGTGTGAGTGTGTGTGAGTGTGTGTGTGTGTGTGTGAGTGTGTGTGAAAAAGTGTCAGCGTTCCATAGTGTAACGTTCAAATGTTGCCCTTTTCATAAGGGTTATGTATGAGCGTTAACACTGATGATGACTAGGTGAGACAGCACCTCAGCCCTAAATTCTTACCTGATGTCCTGACCAACCTGCAGTGCATCATGGGAAAGCACATGGCCAAGCTCAGTGCCACTCCCTGCCACCCTACTGTGACGTGACTAACTGTGAATGTTTGAATGGGTGTTTAAGAGGGGTGATCTGTGATATTCCACATGCTAGGGTAAATACCAAAATAGTTCCCTTCTTAATGCCAGGTGATTTAAACATTATGGGGTCTCATTTAAAATACAAACTCGTGTAAAAATCATCTAAAATGATGATTTAAAAAAAAAAGGCTTGCAAATGAGTCGAAATAGCCATTGCTACAGTGACCAAACATCAGATCCTCACCTATCCTAAAAGTCTCACTTGTTACAGTGTGTACTTTTAAAAAAAACAAAACAAGCCTTTGCAAAAGAAATCTTAATAAGGCAGACTTTCCTTTAAACAACCCGATTAAAAGTTACCACAGTGGCGTTTTATTAACTGTGAACTATGAAAGATAAAAGTGCTAAATCGGCCCATCTTACAGAATATTTTCTGAAGTGCTCATTGCTATTTCGTTGTACAGATTAACTTAAACAGATTCATTACACAGGGTAATCGTATAAGTTTATCATATTTAACAACTACCTGCCATTGTGCTGCCCCCCACCCCCCCCAATCCTCTAAAAGATGTGTTTGACTTCTTTTATTTATCGTCGTTCTTCCTCGTTTAGTCCACATCTTTAAATAGCACATAATTTGACTATGTGCGTTATTGCTTTAAAAGTTCAGACCTTGCCTAACATGGTCGCTGTTCTGGAGAAAGACTTTTGACTTGACTTTTATGCTTTGTTTTCTTTTAAGTTACTGAGTTTGGGGGCATGGCGCAAAAGTGCAAATCCGCAGTTCTCTGTCTTTGGTATTACAGATGAAGCAATGGCTGTAAAAAAAATAAATAAATAAAATAAAAAAAATATGAACAAGTTGAGGCTAAATATATTCATGTCCTTCATGTGATCATGCGAGTAATGTAACATGATTTTGTTAACCATACAAAAGTTTGATATTTCTCGGGCAATATGGTAAAAAATCTTTTACTGTGCCAACATGAATAGAGGATTATTGTTATTAAGTAGTTTTGCTGTCATTCTTATTCCATTGTTATTTTTTCTTAGTGAATCTCTCATGTAAGAAAGCATTGCTAAAGGGAGTTCAAATGAAAGTAAGAATTGAAAGGCTAGAAATGGGAAAAAGAAATTGCACACAGATCTGCAGATTGCCCTTCTTTGGTCACTCTAATTCTAAATACGATGTTAAATTTGATCTCAGATTTCTTCCCATTGCTTCTCCTATCAGAGCTGTATTTGTCATTGCCCATATGTTTTATGCAACAGTGTGCCCTTATACCTTCATGCTCTCCAAGTAGAATCTATTTGGGTACGATTTATTTTAATAGATCTCCCACAGACACGTTGTTTGTTTTTTTTCTTCCCCCTCTTCCTGTTACTTCAAACAAGTGTTCCTTCAGTTCACGTTAAATGACATGTCGAGGCTGTCTCTTGAAGTGGAAGGGACATGTGATGAGAAACATGATTCCACGGCAAGACCGTAAGCCCATAGTGACTGTTGCATAGCAACCATTTAACATTCTAGTTACATTTGTAAAATGTTCACTTTTGCCTCTGACTGTGTCATCTGAGTGGACAAAAAAGTGCATGCGTTCTTCATGCAGAGCTGTCTTGAGTATAAATGAATTTTTTTTTTTGTGTGTGTGAGAAATTTTATGATTCTTTTTCCTTTTTTTTGTACAGGCATTTGTGAATTTACTGTGCTTTCAATTTTTTTTTTCACAGCCATGGAGTCATTGTTTTATGAAAACCACGATTGTCATGATATCTAACGCTTAAATACACGTTCAACCTCATTCGCCAAAACGTTTTCCGTTTGCTTTCTTTTACTCACCATTTTCAGCACGTGCTTAACTACACCACCCAGAAGTCGTTGCAGCACCTGAATCTATGCACTTGAAATTACGTGCTTGCAAGAATAACATAACGACAGATTCCAGTGGCCGATGTATTGTTTATGCTTTGTTTTTCTTTTATGATTTGATACAGTTTCAATCAGTCTGTTTGTAATGCAAAAATCATTAAAAAAAAAAAAAAAAAACTCGAAACATATACAATGCAAAGAGCATAAATTGAATAAATAAGTTTTTCGATGTCGTTAGAACATGTAGTGGGAGGAACTACATTTCATGACTATAATTAGGTAATTACCATGAGAAAATCTGATTCAAGAATGTGTAATTACCTTAAATCTGTAACAGTGTAATGAAGTATATGGTTGGGATAGTTTTGCTATTAGATGTGTTTCTTTTCATGTATTAAAATTCTAAGCACTGAACACATAATATCTGCGCACCATTAAAAGAGTAACAGCTTCTTTTGGTTTATGATTTTGCCTTTCGGTGATAACCAAATGTGTTCTTTTACAGCGTTTACAAGAATAGGTGAGCTGACGTGTAATAAATCAAATAAGCCCTGCGTTTTGCACAAAGCAAACAATTTTGTAAAGGTGAAACATTTTTGAATTAGGTTATAATCAGTATTTGGCGGCGAAGGACCATGACGTGCAATCTGGAGATAATATAACTTAACATCGTTATAGGTACTTGTGTTCCTGTGGCAGTGTTCGATTATCAGATCTCTGTGTTACGACTGTTGCTAAGACCGTTTTGCTAGCAGTCTTGGCTAATGCAGGGAGGCTTGGTTGACTATCTCATCTGACTGTATATATATGTATGGATGTGTGTATATGTGTCTGTTTTCACTGTAACCTATCTCTACATTCAGTATATAAAGAGGTTTGTTAACGATTTGTGCCATTTAATCTTTTATACGTTTTCTCTATTTTCTTTTCTTTCCTGTGCTAGGTATATGCTGCTATCTAAGACCCAAGCATGCTCTTCTATTGTAATAATTCTAATAATATTAAGATAAAAACCATACATTTCCAAAGTGTGTTTAGTTTTTAATTCTGACTTGCTTTGCGATAGACATTTAATCTTTATATACATTCCTTCTTGTTTGTTTTATAATGTGTCTTGGGAACAATATCCAAAAAATAATAAAAAGACAAGGGAAATAAGATAAATGCTAAAATGAATTTATATAACTGTGAAAGACCCTTTGCAGTCAGTGTGCATGTTTGTATATTTAGTGTCTCACCAGAAGTAAATGAAAAGTAACTAAATAGCAATTTAGTCTCAGTGAAATTTTCTGTTTCTAAAATCAGTATTCTATTGTGATTTACTTAAACATACGTACATTGATGTATAAAATTATACAGTCTTTTTTACATAGTTAAATAGTGTAGGATATATTAAAGACACCTCAAACGTCGTCTTGAATCCCATCAATCTCAAAGCACGCACAGGACTTGGATCTGAGGGATGAGATACTCCTGTCAGATTCTGAAGCATCTACTTCCTTGAAGTTTGCAGTCCTTTTACTTCCTGTAGACACCCTGTGTTCAGTAGGAAGTGGATCTTCCTCCATTTTTAACTGACAAGCTTCCCTACTGATCACTTTCCTGAGATGTGAAAGACTCAGAGGTCAAACTGAACCCATCCATTGCTCGCCTCTTCTGCTGAAACAATAATCTTCTTCGTTCCTGCCTTTCACGGGCCAGAGAGCTGTCTCTTAGATACTCTCTAGAATCATCGTCTCCTGAAGAAGCTGCAAGTTTATTACTGATGGATTGGGATACGTCCTGAAGCGCAGGGTCCATAACGAGATGCTTTCTTGTTTGCAAAGCAGCCCTTTCATTGGACAAGGCACCCAAACCAGACAACTTTGATTCTAATATGGTCTCAGATTCTGTTGTAGATAACGGTGCCCTACTGCTTGATCCTTGTGTGTTTGCATATTTCTTGTCACCAGATGAGGTATTTGAACTTGTCCGTCTGAATACCTCTTCTACTTGAATAAATGCGTCATCTGGCTGCCCATCTAGGTTTGATGAGAACAGATATCTCTTTGGCTCAGGAAGTTGGTTTAGCCTACTAGTTTCTGTAGTCACTTTCACTGCAGATGATGCATCTTGTATCCGTGAAAGGGGCTGATTTTGATCATATTGGTCAGAATATGTAAGCGCGAGAGACTTTTTTGGCCTTGCTGGTGTTACATTTGTCTTGAACGTCCTTGATTCTGTTCCTATATTCATTGATCCCCACTTTTGGGATGAGCTAGATGGGGACAAAGTTTGGATATGAGGTTCAGACTGCCTGAACTGAATGTATCTATTTAGCCTTGGTAATCCATCTATTCGGCCAAAGGAATCATTTTCCTCTGTAGTAAGTTTGAATTCCTCCTCAGATGGGAAACTTTGTTTGCTTTCCAATTTTGAGTGACTTAAATACTTTAATGGCACTGGAGATGACTGATAAGGTTCTGATTGCATGATCTGAACATGCCTTTTCACTTTTGGTAGTTGACTAATAGATAAATCTAAAGATCCAAATAAATTATCTGCAGCATTATTGGATTTATCATTTGCTGTTGTTTTGTTCTGATTCTCGGATTGTGTAAACAGAAGAGCTTTCTTTACCTTTGGTATATTATCAAGAGATGCTGATATTCCATCAAAGAAAGTGTCTTTTGTGCTTGATTTAGCATCATTATTGATTGAGGAGCCTAACGTCTTCCATTCTTTTTTGGTCATTTTCTCAGTTGGAGATTGTGACTGACTTGAGGGAGAAAGTTCAGATTGTGTAAACTGAATATATCTATTTACCCTTGGTACCCTTGGTGCAGGAGCTTTGACATCAACCATGGATAAATCCGATCCCCATAATTCTCTTTCCTTTGCTACATCAACTATGACTCCATGGGTGTTTGAAGACTTTGGTGGAGCTGAATGTTGTTGTGTGAACCGAATATATCTCTTCACCTTGGGCAGCTCACTAATAGATGCATCCATTTTCTTAAAAAAGGTGTCTTCATTATTTGACTTGCTATCAACAGGTGAAGAACTGGTCCTTCCTGATTTTGTCAAAACTGGTGTAACTATTTGTCTGTGTAAAGACACAGATGAAGGCTGAGTAGAACGCTGTGAGAACTGAATGTATCTTCTCACTTTTGGTATCTCGGAGGATGCACCAATTGGTCCAAAGAAATTGTGTTCATCAGAGGCCGGTTCAGATGCTAAATCTTTCTTCTTTAATTCTGAGCTAGGACGTATTGTTTTTTCTGTCATGTTGGTTAAAGAGTGCAACAGCGGAGGTTGTATGTGGGGTTCAGCTTGCGTGAACTGAATGTATCTTTTCACCTTTGGCATTCCAACAAATGATGTACCTGTTTGACTGAAGAAATCATCTCCCTTAATGGATGGACTTACTTCAGCCTCGGATGTTGTGGACTGTGTTTTTGTCGAGAACTCTGGTGTGATGCATTCGGTAATTATAGATGTTGTGGGAGAGTGAGTTGAAGGTTGAGGTTCAGATTTTATGAACTGAATGTATCTTTTTACTTTTGGCACTTCATCAAAAGATGTGTCTGTTTGTCCAAGGAAAGTGTCACCCTTAATATCTGTTCTGTGTTTTTTCTCGAATGAAGAATCAGCACTACTAGACTCTGTTTTTGTTGCCAACACTGGTGTGACTATTTGGGGTTTGAAAAATGACGATTGAGATTGATCTCCTTTGATGTTTACAGAAGACTGAGTTGGAGGATAAGCTTCAAATTGTGAAAATTTAATATATTTATTTACCTTGGGAACTTCATCAAGGGATACACCAAGTGGCCCAAAGAAGTTGTCTTGTTTTTTTGGAAGGACATCTTTGTCAGAAAACAAACTGGAACTAACAGATTCTGATTTTGTCACTAGTTGAGGTTTGACTTTTTGTGGGACTTCCGTCTGATTTGAATTCTGATTCTCGGATTGTGTAAACAGAAGAGCTTTCTTTACCTTTGGTATATTATCAAGAGATGCTGATATTCCATCAAAGAAAGTGTCTTTTGTGCTTGATTTAGCATCATTACTGATTGAGGAGCCTAACGTCTTCCATTCTTTTTTGGTCATTTTCTCAGTTGGAGATTGTGACTGACTTGAGGGAGAAGGGTCAGATTGTGTAAACTGAATGTATCTATTTACCCTTGGTACCCTTGGTACCCTTGGTACCCTTGGTGCAGGAGGTTTGATGGCAACCCTGGATAAATCCGATCCCCATAATTCTCTTTCCTTTGCTACATCAACTATGACTCCATGGGTGTTTGAAGACTTTGGTGGAGCTGAATGTGTTTGTGTGAACCGAATATATCTCTTCACCTTGGGCAGCTCACTAATAGATGCATCCATTTTCTTAAAGAAAGTGTCTTCATTATTTGACTTGCTATCAACAGGTGAAGAACTGGACCTCCCTAATTCTAGTTTTGTCAAAACTGGTGTAACTATTTGTCTGTGTAAAGACACAGATGAAGGCTGAGTAGAACGCTGTGAGAACTGAATGTATCTTCTCACTTTTGGTATCCCAGAGGATGCACCAATTGGTCCAAAGAAATTGTGTTCACCAGCAGCTGGTTGGATGTAAGCTTCAGCTGCTAAATCTTTCTTCTTTAATTCTGAGCTAGGACGTATTGTTTTTTCTGTCATGTTGGTTAAAGAGTGCGACAGCGGAGGTTGTATGTGGGGTTCAGCTTGCGTGAACTGAATGTATCGTTTCACCTTTGGCATTCCAACAAATGATGTACCTGTTTGACCGAAGAAATCATCTCCCTTAATGGTGGGACTTAATTTATCCACAGATCTTGTAGACTGCATTTTTGGCAGTAGCTCTGGTGTGACACATTCTGTAATTACAGGCAATGAGGGTGACGAAGGTTGAAGCTCAGATTGTGTGAACTGAATGTATCTCTTCAATTTTGGCACTTCATGAAGAGATGTACCTATTTGCATAAATAAATAGTCTCCCTTAATGGATGGACTTAGTTCAGCCTCGGATCTTTTAGACTGCATTTTTGTTGAGAACTCTGCTGTGACACATTCTGTAATTACAGATGTTGAAGGAGACTGAGCTGAAGGTTGAGGTTTAGATTTTATGAACTGAATGTATCTTTTTACTTTTGGGACTTCATCAAAAGATGTATCCATTTGTCCAAAGAATGAAGGGACTGACTGATTTGAAGGTTCAGCTTCCAACTGTGTAAACTGAAGAGATCTGTTAACCTTTGGTATATTATCAAGGGATACGTGGATAACATCAAAGAAATTAGATTTGCTCTGGCTTGATTTTGGATCAGATATGGAACACGATATTCCTTTTGCTGTGACCGCAGGTGTCACTCGTTGTTTGAGTGAGGACGGAGGCTGTGACTCAAGAGGCTGAGGTGAATGTTCTGTAAATTGAATTCTTCTCCTTACTTTTGGTATACCATCAAAGAGCACACCTATTTGTCCAATGATATTGTATTCATCAACAACTGGATTACAATCTTTAGATGGTAGATTATTTCTCTTCACTTCTGTGCCTTTTCGTATGGTTGGTAGCATCTCATTTAAGGGAACGTATGGTGACAGAGTTTCAGAAAATACTTCAGACTGTGTGAACTGAATGTACTTCTTGACTTTTGGCACTCCATCCAGTGAGGCAGCTATTTGTCCAAAGAAATTATCTCCAACATTGTGAGGTTTGGCATGATCTTTAGTTACCAGAGATGTTTTTATTTCCTGTGATATTTGCTCATCAGTTAGTGAATATTTTTTCTTTGATGGATGGTATGGTGATAAAGTTTGGCAATGAGATTCCAATTGTGAGAACAGAATGTGTCTCTTTACTTTTGGCACTTCATCAAAGGATATAGGTATTTGCCCTAAGAAACTGTCTCCCTTAATTTCTGGAGTGAGCTCGTGCACAGGTCGAGGCTCAGATTGCGTGAACTGGACATATCTCTGTACCTTTGATATTGCAGGTAGTGATATACTTTGTCCCTCAAAGAAAATTCTGATTGTGTCAGATGGGGGTTCTGTTTTTGAATCTCCCTTAAGCTTAGCCATTTGGTTAATTGATGCTGAAGGTGTTGAATGATTTGAGAGTTGTGATTCAGATAATGAAAACTGAACATGGCATTTTACTTTTGGCACGTCATCAAAGGATATAGGTATTTGCCCTAAGAAACTGTCTCCCTTAATTTCTGGAGTGAGCTCATGCACAGTTCTAGGCTCAGATTGCGTGAACTGGACATATCTCTGTACCTTTGGTATTGCAGGTAGTGATATACTTCGTCCTTCGAAGAAAATACTGATCGAGTCAGATGGGGATTCTGTTTTTGACACTATCTCAGACCTAACCACTTGGTTAACTGATGTTGAAGATGTTGAATGATTTGAGAGTTGTGATACAGATGGTGAAAACTGAACATATGATTTTACTTTTGGCACATCATCAAAGGATATAGGTATTTGCTCAAAGAAACTGTCTCCCTTAATGGTTGGTGTGAGCTCATGCACAGTTCGGGGCTCAGACTGCGTGAACTGGACATATCTCTGTACCTTTGGTATTGCAGGTAGTGATATACTTCGTCCCTCAAAGAAAATACTGATTGTGTCAGATGGGGATTCTGTTTTTGAATCTCCCTTAGGCTTAGCCATTTGGTTAATTGATGTTGAAGGTGTTGAATTATTTGAGAGTTGTGATTCAGATAATGAAAACTGAACATATTGTTTTACTTTTGGCACGTCATCAAAGGATATAGGCATTTGCCCTAAGAAACTGTCTCCCTTAATTTCTGGAGTGAGCTCATGCACAGTTCTAGGCTCAGATTGCGTGAACTGGACATATCTCTGTACCTTTGGTATTGCAGGTAGTGATATACTTCGTCCCTCAAAGAAAATACTGATCGAGTCAGATGGGGATTCTGTTTTTGACACTACCTCAGACCTAACCACTTGGTTAACTGATGTTGAAGATGTTGAATGATTTGAGAGTTGTGATACAGATGGTGAAAACTGAACATATCGTTTTACTTTTGGTAGGTCATCAAAGGATGTATCTATCTGACCAAAGAAATCATCTCCTTTAGTTCCTTTAGTGGTTGCCCTGGCATCATCCTCAGTAGAGAAAGTGCAATTCTTTGATTCAGTTTTTACAACTTCATTAGAGATGATTTCCTCTTCAGCAGAATGAGGTGGAGCTTGAATTGGAGGATATGACCTACTTTGTGAGAAATGAAGATATCTCTTTACTCGTGGTATTGGATCCAAGGCTTGATCAATCTTCCCAAAGATACTGTCACCAAAAGATGAACTCATACGGGGCCTCTCTGATTCAGATATTCTGTCTATTACAGATGTAGACTCCTGTTGATGTGGAGGTTTAGGTGCAGAGATCGAGAACAGGAGAGAATTTTTCAGCTTTGGTAGCCTATCAAAAGCTTGTCCTATTGTTGCAAAGAAATGATTATCATTTGTGGTAGGGTCAACATTTTCTGAAGGCGTCATTTGCTGTTTTTTGACAGATAAGCCAAAGAAGCCCCCATTACCTTTACTGTTTGTGGTTGCTGTATTGGGTTCTGGCTGGACATCTTTCTTATTTGTTCCAGACCCACTTTTGTTAAACAGCAGTGCACTTAGCCCACTAAGACTTTTAAGTATCCCTCTCTCTTTCTCTTTACTGCGCTTGTCCTCTATATCTGTACTGCTTGAGGAGTTGTCATAGTCAATATTGAGAAGCCTGTCTGGGCTTATGACTGGTGTGGCCTCAGTGCTAGGAACCTTATGTTCTAAACTTATCTCAAGTCTCCTGGGGTAGTCTCCTTGTTTATCTTCATCATCTTCACTACAGCTACTGGTATGCGATCTGTCTTCCCCCATCAGGCTGGTGTTCTTTCGACTGGTCCTATAAACAGGATGCACATGGTATTGTGTAGGTTCATCTTTGTACTCACTCTTAATATTTGAGGAATGAAAGCATTCTTTGTACTCGGTAAACTGTTCATCATCAAAACTCTCCCCTCGAGTATAAGTCATGTGTATTTCTGTTGGGTCCAGGGTAATCGTGTCTTGTCTGAATGGAACTCCTGTGCCTGTTTTCTGGTTTTCAATTAGGGTATCTTCTTCAAAAGGGGAAAGTCTGTTTTCAATGTCATCATTTTCTGAGTAGGAAACTTGTGTTTCTGAGTCTTCATCATCCTCTGGGTTGACTGTGTATTCTGTGGGTCCTCCTTCACTCTCTCCACTTTCACTTGAGTTACAGGAGCTTGGTCTATCAGACTGTTCATCTACAGACATTTCTTTTTCAATTATTGGATAATCAAGAACAGCGACATGTGAAACACGACTACTTGATCTTGGTGAGCCCTCAGTGAATGAAAAACTCTCTCCACTGTCATTCCATAAATCTGGGTCCAGTTCATCCACGCTCTCATCCTTCGATTCAGACATCTTCAATGGAAATGGATCAGTAATAAATACTGGTATTGTTGCCTGATGGTCCGTACTGGCTTGTTCATCATCATCTTCATATATGCTGACTGTAGGAGAATCTACACTTTGCTCATAAGACATCTGTGGCTCTTGCCGTTCATCTGAGTGAGAGGATGCAGGTGAAATACTTCTCTCCTCTAATTCTGTGGTGTCTTCTGGGTCTGGGCTATATTCATAGGGCATTCTTTTGCTACTTTCAATGTTCTTGGTGGATCTTGAGCATGACATTTCTTTATTTTCCTCTCTTAGTGGCACTTCTTTGTGCACCTTAATATGCTTTGTCAAGGATTCCTGTTTCTCTGCATTCTCATAATCTGTATTGCTCCCAGATGGACCCTCTTCTACCGTGACATAATATGGAACACCTCCTTGCTCCTGTATTTCTGTAACTTGCCCAAATGTCACTCTTGGACCTTCACGCACTTCATGTTCTGGGTCATCTGTATCCGAATAGCCTTCATTCACATATGGCCTCTGTCTAGTTGAGGAAGTTTCCAAGTCTGAAGGTGATGTAGTAGAATTCCTCTTACTTCGTATTTGGTTGTACCATTTTTCCAGAAACGGTCTTAATATAACACCAAGGATAAAGGCTACAATGAACGTGATTAAGACGGACAGGCAGACAGCTAATACAAACTGAGATTGTTGCACTGCTCGTACAGCTGGCACATTCCTCTGTATATTACCATTGTCCTCTCCATTAAGCTCTACCGATCCAATTTGTGCTTCTCGTCGCAGTCTTCTCTCATGAACTCTTTTACTAACACGTAGATTGAAAACTGACACATGCTCTTCCTGGTATCCTGAGACGCAGACATAAAGTCCTGCATCATGCTCTGTGATGTTACTGATATGAAGGAATTGTTGGCTGTCAGAGATTTGGCCATGGGGTGTCCACCAATGAGTGTGCATGAAATCTGAAGAAAAGAAACACATTTCATAATTATGACTTGCATACCGTGGTGGCTGTTAGTATGTCGTACTTATGCACGTTAGATGATTTCTATATAGCCAAATTCCAATGAAACAACTGAATTAGTACCTTGGTTGCCAGTGCTACAGGAAAGAATTAATTCCATCCCCTCATCCACAGTCAACTCTTTTTTGACACCAGGTGTGTTGTATACAGGTTGTGGACAGGCAAGATCTGATTCCTCCAGGTACAGCAGATCCTTTCCAGCATAGTGAGAGGGAGAGAAACACACCACTTCCCATGCTGGATTACCTAGTTCCCTGTCAAAGCTGAGCCACCTTCTAATTGTCTTCAAGTTACAGTCACACCTCCACCTATTTCCAGAAATGTCCACCAACACCTTCAAGTTCCGTAGAGACAGGTAGGCTGGCACAGGTATGGTAGCCAGCAGGTTATAGCTCAAGTCAAGGACCTAGGTGATATAACTGATGCGTTAACTCTTAATGCGTCATCCACAACACGTTTAAAATATATTTAAAGACAGGGCTTGTTACCTTTAGTTTCTGCAGGTCTTTAAAGGCTTCTGGGTGGATGGTGTTGATGAGGTTATGCTGAAGGTGAAGCTCAGTCAAGTGAGTACAACCAGCCAAGTCAGCGGGGCCAATCTCAGAGATTCTGTTGTGGGAGAGCTGGAGTACTTTTAGGGATTGAATATTGCCCAGTCCTAAAATGGAGAAGCGAGATTGACTGTTACATAAACATATGATGGAGATAGTGACTCCATAGCTAGAGTACATACATAGGAATTAAGCATTTAATGTCTTCATGTCTTGTGCAAGGTTCATGATATCTAGTTTACTTTAGAAAAATGCATCAAAAATGTATTTGAGTGAAAAGATCATCAGGATGCTACAGTATGTAGAATGAAGATACCAATTAAGGTTTTAACCTGTGTTTAGGTTGTTTCTTGGCAAGGCTACTTGTAGTTTTTGATCTGTCATCACAGACGTGTTTTATAATAACACAACCCTGCTGTGTTTTAGGTTATAGGTTTAACCAATACACGTTTACGTATCGATACATCCTGCCTTCTATCTTTTACAGTAAGAAAGATTTAAATAATTATTAATTGCTATATTTGACTGTAATGTCAGATAAAAGTTTATTTAAGCTTGCCCCACCACCATGTATTTCTACAACTTAAAATTATAGTGCGAGGAAATTAAATATAGAAAATTAGGTAATACTTTATTTGAAGAATATCTGCTTTGGGCTTTTATATCACAGTCATAAGCTCTGATTCTAGGTGATGGAATCCATGATTGGTGGATATGTACTTTACATCTGAGGGCATCATTGCCACAGAAGACATTGCATTTAAAATGAGATACAAGGCATGTTGCAGCACATAGGACTTATTAGGATGATGAATCGTTAAAATGTTGGTTTTCTTGAATGATCATTTTACAGTTTTCTTCCTTTTGAAAACATATGTATGTACAGTCTATGTACAGTGCTATAAAGTGACATCAGATGCCAATTTCTAACTAATTTTAACTTAAATGAACAAAACCCACCCCTGTATTCATTTATTCAATTTATACATGGTTCTCATGAAATAAAGATGTTTTTCCGCACACATATTTCTAGTGGTACGCTAGTAATGTTGAGGTGATTTTATTGGCGCAAAAGAATACGTTAATGAAACATAAACAGCATCACAGTTCAGAAGATTGTGTAGTGACATTTCTACCATAAATGTTTGCATTTTCGTTATTCTGAATAATTCTCTATTCTGTTGTTAATACAAATGCAGATAGCTGTTAAGGTGTCCTCGTTTATACATTTATATTAGGAGGCAGTTTCTGATGAAGCAGTATTCATGTAGGGAAAGTAATGTATTGGCTGTCAGTGCACTAAAAAGAGCTAACAGAGAATATTCACTGCTGAGCAGAACTGAAAACTGGTCAGGGGTTTATTAGAGAAGAGTCTTATGCACACAGACCCAAAAACAGCTAAAAGATACTCTCATATGTGCCTCCTCACATACTGCTTCTGAGAACAGCCATGTTAAGCCAAGGTTTTCCAAAGACACTGTGGTGGTGGGATCATTTTGGCAACTTCCTATCTTTTAGACTGTTGTTGAGGGGGCAACAAACAGCCTGGAACACAGTATTTTAACGTCTCTGGGTTGTGAAAGCTGATCCTGGTCTTGCCAATAGGGACGGAAAGGAACCAAAGCCCCTTGGCATTAATTAACAGTACTATGGAAAAACAGATAGGTCTCACCAGAGACTCCAAATGAAACCTTTGCAGAAAATAAACCGGTTTTCTATTATGGAAAATAATTTGTCTAATGCCTATCTGATATTAAAACAAAAAATTAAAAAATGTGGTTATATATAAAATCATTGTTATTGATGTAAAATTTATTTAATATTACAATTGTGAATGGTGCCAAATTGCATGCTTATGATCCAGGCACAGTCTACCACCTTATTGCTCCACCTAACCCCTTAAACTCCCACAACTCATCCAGTGGTTCAGACTTATATTCTTCACACTTATACTATAACTATATACCTTTTCTAATACTTTCACTGTTGTTATTGAATAATTCATAGTATCTACCAGGATTTAATTTGGAGCGGGAGCAACAACACATAAATGAAACATTTATGACCCTTCTACTGCCTTAATCCTGATTTAAAACCTGTTAGTTACTGAAAAAATGCTTATTAGGATGAATAATTAAATAATAAACTGAGACTTTAAGCACGATTGTACCAGGTATTCAACGTTTGTGATAACTTGGTTCAGGTGTGGTAAAAGCTGGTATAGATGGCATTATTTACTTGTCCTATTTACTCTCCTATGGTAATGTTGATAGTCTTTGGTCTATTATTCGTAAATATGGTAGTCTTTGGTCTATTTTTCAATTATGTGAAAATGGTAGATATTCTCCAACGCTGATTAACACTGAACAGTCATTTACAATATAATGTAAAAATATCTTCTTTTTTTTTTTATATACCTAAAAATGTTTCTTCTGCCAAGAAGAAACATTCCTGGAACGCACCCATGTGAACACACACATATGGCAGACAGAACACGAACAACACGATGGACAAGATAAGGATGGAATGTGATGAGCCACATCTCTTTTCTTTACAGCCCCTAATAAAACACTGAAATGATTGTGCCCAGCCCTTTAACACTACAGTGGGGGGTGTTTTCATTGGTTAAATGACACCAGGGATTCATAAATGTCCATAATATTACACAAGAAAGGTCCAAGGATTACAGTATTAAACAGTGATTTACAACAGGGGAATTTGTGAACGACAGAGGCACAACCACCACAGCAAAGGTATGATACATGTGAGATGATCGGTGGGTTTTAGAAAAGGACCTTGCTAATACATGAACACCTTGTCTTCAATTTATTAAAACATTTATTATAATACAGTGCTGTTGGATTTTTACTGGTCAGAAGATGATTCATTTTCTATAACAGCAACTCTGTACTTGTTCTAATATGTTATCGTTTCTATAGAAACAGCTAAGTCACAGGGACATCCTACAGCATATGATGAACATAATCTAAGACAGCGGTTCCAAATGTCACCAGTACTGTCCTACAAGTGCGAGGTCTTGCTTTCCCGCTGCACTCTCACCTCTCTCTGCGTCTGCTCTGTTCAGTGAGGGGCTGAGAGCCGGAGATTTAACAATGTCCCAATTTACATCATTCTTATGCGAATATTTTTAGAACGCAAGACGATTGTAATGCAACATATTTTACATGTAAAATAGTCCACGTTATTACAGCCTAGTTCTCAAAGTAGTTACAGTATTCAGAAACATTTTTGATCATTCATCTACCATACCTGTCCATTATATAGTTTTATAAAAGTCGTAAGTTATTTTTAAAAATCATAAGTTATTATTAAAAAAGTACAAAAACACAAAAGAGAAAAACAACTATCAAAACCCTTATTATATATATATATATATATATATATATATATATATATATATATATATATATACACACACACACACACACACACACACACACACACATATATATATATATATATATATATATATATATATATATATATATATATATATATATATATATATATATATACATACACACATATACATTTTATATAAAATGTGTGTGTGTGAGAGAGAGATTTTATATAGAATAGATAATCATTATACCTGGTCTCCTCCAATATTGGGGTGGGGGGGCACATGATAGGGAAGGCTTGGGAGCTTTAGTTACAAAAGGTTGAGAACCTCTGATCTAAGACAAATAATAAATGGTTTAAAACAGGCTGTTATTTAACAATGACAATATATAACTGTTGATACGCGATGCTTTCAATAAGGAGACGTTAACTGAACATTTACGGAAGGAGTCCCCAGAGTCATTAAGATTTATGGCACATTAAAATCTTCAGGAATTCCCAGTTTCCTGGTAACATATGACGAGCTGCATTTTATCTTGTTAAGTTAAAGAGAAAGAAAAAAGAGAGGTGGTGAAGGGACTGTTTGTAGCTTTTTTAAAGTACGATAAAGTTTAACATGTTGTTATAGGAAAATAATGAACTCTAGGGTTTTAATGACCCTCTGCATGGCGTTGATTGTTTTCCTATAAGAATGCCCCATCATATTTTATTCCTTTTAATGACTGTGGATTATTATGACATCACTGTTGCCACAGTGGCATGATTTTTGGAGCTGATGAGGTCATAAATGAGGTTTCTGAAATAGTCTGGGTGTGCCCATGTGTGCAAGTTGCTGATATTCTCACCTCTTGGCAGACATTTTAGCTGGTTTCTGTCAGCAGACAGCGACTGTAGATCAGGTGCCCAGGACACACATCTCTGTTTTCTTCTAGTCAGGCTCCTAGTGCTCAAAATACCTTGGATCCCTGAACACATGGATAGACTCTCCAGTGAATTATTTCCCAGCCACAAATGCTGAAGCCCCCGTAAATGCATGTGGCCTGACCCGGGAGGAGCCAGAGAATGCAAGGCATTATGTGATAGATCCAGCGCAGTGGCAGTTGCTGGGATATGTGAAGGGGCCTTGGATAGGCCCAATGAAGCACAGTTGACGAGCAAAGTCTTTTCACATACGCAGGAGGCTGGACAGGCAGGGATAGGGGAATGGGTTTGCACCCCCCACAGCTGGAAAATCAGAACTGCTATGCAGTGCACAACGCTGGACACTAACATCACAGCAAGCCCTATACAATATAGAGACAGAAGTTTTGTACCAACAGCTATGTCAGATTTCCAGTGTGTTCAGTACTTGAAGAAATTATATAATGTAGACATCATGCTCTTTTTAATCCCTATGGTGTGTGTATTTTTCTTCTAACAAATGTGAGTAAAATCAGTTTCTATTTTATGTTTTGTTATTTAAATGTCAATATGATTTTGCCTTAAACTTTTTAAATAACCCTTTGTATCATTACGACATAAATGCAATTTGACTACACTGACAAAAAAAACAAAAAACCCCCCCCACAAATACAGTTAAAAAGAAAATATTTTTACCTACCTCATACAGTGTTCAAAGCCACTTCGGAGGGAACGCTATAATACTTGCTCAGAACGTATCATCCGAACTCTTTGGTTGTGACTGTGAAATTCTTTGACTTTGATTCGAACCCACCTAAGATCAAAGTCTGCACTGTATTGCTGAAGCACATGAACATGGACACACACACACACACAGATGCTGTTGTAAATAACTCGCAGCCAATCATGTGTATAAGTTAATTTCTTACTATGGTTTTCCTCCACCAAAGCATTTTAATAATAAAAGAAAAAAGACTCCATAAGCAAAAGGTAAAATTAGATATAAATAAATCACCACTTAAGAAAAGCTGTAAAACTTTTTTTTTTTTTTAAATCCTTGTTTATTTAGTCAATGCAAACATTTTAATGACAAATTATTTCCCTTTTAAACGGCACCCGCTTGTATGCATGTAACACGGACTTGATGACCATTAGTGAAAGCGCAGCGCGGTCATCATCTGAACACTTCTTAAAAAGAAAACAACGCAAGTCAAATAAATACTACACATGAAAACTACAATCCAAACAAAATAAGTGTTATATTGCACAAAATATCAAACAACTCAAATACCACATGGTTTCTTTTTCCATCTTATCAAGGATATTATTTAAAGCACAACACAAGTTCATATAATATGACTGACAAAAATCATTTTATCCTTAAGCGGAAGTGCATCTGTGCCCATTTGTGATGTTTTTAAAATCCTATGGCACTGTTAAATAAAGTAAACATAATCGGGCACTTAGAACACATAACGTTTCAAATGCAAATCAAATTATAATGCCATTGTACTATTTATCAACCGTATAACTGGTGGGAACAGCAGTTAAGCAGATTAAGTGACTTATAAGTACAGGGTTAAACCGTATGGTGAACAGGTCATCCCTTTTAACACAGAGCAAAGACTCTCAAAGTTATTGCTAATACGTTTCAGTTTCATGAGGAAGTGAACTGAGATTTGTTTTAAAGTCAATATTGGACAACTGAGCCATATACAGTTGCCAACATACATCTATATAGAAATATATAAAAGCACAAGAAGTGGCATAAATATCTCAGACACCCTGGGTAGTCCATCACGACCCACAAGGCTGTCTGCATTTTCTTTTAGCAGTTTGAGGTTGCACCATGTTCCAGAGAAATAATGTGGATTTCATGAATTGTTACAATCATAAAAAAAAAAAAAAAAAAAAAAAAAAAAAAAGAATACCGCCATTATGAAAAAACATCCACCAGAAATCTTCATAAAACCTTCATAAACATCATACTGCATGTCTGGAAAGTTAAAGAGCAAATCAGCTTTAGAAACTATAAAAATGCCAAGGTGAATCAATGATGAATCATTGGCAGCTCTATGGCCATGTCATTACATAATAAAAAGATGAGTGTTTGTCTAGGGCACGGTTTAAATGTATAAGTAATTATAAAACGAAAGCGAGTATGATCACTACTGCAAAATCAGAATGAGTGTATTTAATTTTGATGTAATTATGGCTACTGACCAATCTCTGTATAAAAATTACCATGATTTTGTGTTGAAGTAAACAACTTTATCTTGCAGAGCTGTTATCAATTCTGAATAACACAGACAGGTGTGTTAGGGTGTGTGTGTGTGTGTGTAAGTCTTGTGGAATTTCCCTGCTCTCAGTGCGCCGCTCCACAGGGGTTGTCTGTGGTCTGGCAGCCCATGTTGGGATATTTGACCTGTACTCGGAACAGGGTCCCATCTGCACACATACAGAGCTTGTACCTCTCCAGGCCTTCGTTGA
Organism: Ictalurus punctatus; assembly: GCF_001660625.3. NCBI lineage: Eukaryota > Metazoa > Chordata > Actinopteri > Siluriformes > Ictaluridae > Ictalurus > Ictalurus punctatus. Next base: position 11,971,092 of record NC_030440.2, on the reverse strand, counting down.
AGTACAGTTCACCCGCCAGAGAGGTGTTAGGGATGCGCGATGGACTAAACATCACGGAGCCGTTCAGAACGATGCTGTTCTCCTGTGTATGACATGGGAAACACGGATTACCTGGTGAGGTTGAAGGGTCACAGAATTCTGTCGTGCACTGATTAAAGTTTAATTGAAGATCCTGCCACCAAAGTGGTTCAATCAATAGGAATAAACACCCTCAAATTAGTCCTGCATACGTAGTCCAGGACTCGTAGTCTAGGTTTCATTGCAAAATTTCATGTATCCCTGTCCAATTATCTAATCTCTACTGTTACACAGAGACACCTGAATGATAGATAAGCAGCTCTGAAGCAGAAGACAGTACTCACAGCTTTGAGCTCAATATCACCCCCCATCTTGAACTCAACCGTCTTGCCCATGATGAAGACGCCCTCGTTTCCACGAATGATGGCCTTGCCATCACCTTTGATCGTGAGATCGGACGATGCATTGCTAGTGATCTGTAAAATCACATTTTCACCTTTAATAATATTGCCTTTATATCACAGGTTCTCTAAATGGTGTCCATGAACTATACACTATATATCCAGAAATATGTGGACACCTGACGATCACACTAATATGTGCTTGTTGAACATCCCATTCCAGATTCATTCCCACTTTGCTGTTATTATAATCTCCATTCATCTGGGAAGGCTTTCCACTAGATTTTGGGGCGTGGCTGTGTGGATTTGTGTTCATTCAGCTACAAGAGCATTAGAGAGATCATATAGTGATGTTGTGTGAGGAGGTCTGAGGTGCAATCGGTGTTCCAGTTCATCCCAAAAGTGTTCAGTGGGGTTGTGATCAGGACTCTGTGCAGGACACTCAAGTTCTTCCACTCCAACCTTAACACACCATGTCTTCATGGAGCTGGCTTTGTGCACAAGATCATCGTCATGCAGGAACAGGTTTGGGCCTCTTAGTTCCAGTGAAGGGAAACTGTAATACTACATCATATAATGACATTCAATACAATCATTTACTTCCAATGTTGTACCAACAGCTTGGTGAAGAAGCACATGTGTACAAAAGAGGGTAACTGATGTATAGATAAATAGATACTTTACTAATACTACACAGCAGTGGAGAAAAAAAAAAGTTAGCTTAAAAATGTCAAGAATCAAGAATCATCTAAGAATAAAATCCCAGCAAAATAATTGTTTTCTGTGAATTAATTTGTATCGGGAACTTATTATTAAGAGCAGTGAAAAGTTAGGTAAATCATATGTACTAGAAACGTTATAGTGTGAAAACATAATGGTTCATCTTTTCTTTTTTTCGAACCAATGTTAGCTCCTGAACCAAGAACATCAAAGAATAAAATGTACAAATAATTTTTTTTTTTTTTTTAAAAACACGTGTTTTATGACCTAAACCATGGAGTTACTTTTTATGAATTTAATTGAATGAAATGAACATACTTTAAATAAATTCTTTTTTCTTTTCTATTCCGACGTCTCCATTAGCTATCTACCCCAATCACGCTCTTATAGTAGCTTGTTTTCCTACTTGTTTATCCATAATTCATTGACATTTTATCCATCTGATCCAGCAGTTTACGCCAGTCTAATTCTAAATGACCACAACATTATCTGACATGATTAGTTCTGATAATTTAATCTCTTTGTTTACGTGGTTAATATATTATAGCGAACTTTCTCGTGCTGTTCTATTCCTCAGTTTACTTCTATTTTCTTCTGCTATAGAAATATAAACCATTTTCAACATGTCCTGTTCGTATATGAATAAAAAGTTAAGTATGTGTCAGATATACAGAAGAATATTGTGATGTATATTGGGGAGATGAGAATGAAAACGTGAAAGAAGAACACTCACCCTTTCAGTGGAGGCTTTCTTCACATTGAGCACTTTGACCTGTTTGGGTAAGTGGAACTCATGGTTATCAAAGTCTGTGCTGAAGAAGGTGGTTTGTGTGCGTGGGTCGGTGAAGGAAATGCCCAGGTCACTGGTGATAGACGTCTTGTCTTTCTCAACACTTAGCCTGGTGTTCCCTTGTTGAAACACCACCTAAGGCATCCACACATTCACACAAATGGACATGCACTGAGATTCATGGAGGAAAAAAAAAAGCTGTTAACTAGGGGTCTAGGTTCAAAGACTAATCAGGAGAAGTCTTATCCATACTCACCGGGTTGTTGTTGCCAGTGATGACAAGGTCCTGGTCCTTCCTCCCTCCCACAGTGCTCTTGTGCAGTGGGTGGACCACCCCCATGTCAGCTTTCTGCTTAAAGCGCAGCAGGCCGCTCTCATGGAACTCCATACTATCGCAGCCATTAGGGCCGATCCGAATAACTGTCCAGATCACCAGAGTTATCTGACACACAGTAAGAACGCACGAGGGGAGCCATTACGACTTCATTAGGAACACCTGCTTGTCCATGCCATTATCCAATCAGCCAATCATGTGCAGGCAGCGCGATGCACAAAATCATGCGGATACAGGTCAAGAGCTTGTGACAGCACTCACATAAAACATCAAAATGGAGAAAAGGATGCGATCTCAGTGACGTGGTATGGTTGTTGGTTTCAGACAGGCTGGTGTGTGTATTTCAGAAACTGCTGATCTTAAGACATTTGGCCCCCAGACACACACTTTTCCCTCATTATGATGTTTGATGTGAACATTAATTGAACCTCGTGACCTGTATCTGCATGACAGGTTCCTTGCACTGCTGCCTCGTGATCGGAAAGTGTAAGAATGTGAAAAGTGTAAGAACAGTGATGCTTGAAAAATGACGAGTAAAAACAAATCTCCCAGTCAGATTCACTCACAATGAGGTTGATGAGTGCAAGCAGGAAGAGCAGGACAATGATGCACACGGCTATGTTGCCTTTTCGACCCCTCAGCCCTGTCTTGTGCAGTCTCTCCTCTTCTATGGGCACATATCCAGCCTTGAAGTTACTGTTGTGTTCCTTACTAACAGTCCTTCGCTCAATGGCCTTCTCCCGCATTGACTTCTTCACCGGACCATTTGAGCTCTCCTATAGGGAGGGAAAGGGAGGACAGTTATTTTAGTGATTACACACTTATACATGCTCATACACTTACTCTACCCCTCAAAGGCTTGGACACAACTGCTCATAGAAGGCTTTTACTATTTCCTACTGTTTTAGAAAAATAATGACAATTAACAATATAAAATACACAACATGGCCAAAAGTATGTGGACACCTGACCATCACACCCATAAACACCCATTCCAAAACGGTGGAAATTAATGCAGAGTTGGTCCTGCCTTTGCTTTTATAACAAGCTCCACTCCTCTGGGAAGGCTTTCCAGTAGATTTTGGAGTGTGGCTGTGGGGATTTGTGTTCATTCAGATACAAGAGCATTAGTGAGATCAGATACTGATGCTGGGCGCGGAGGCCTGGGGTGCAGTCGGGCCATTAAACATTGACCAAATTGGGTCATGCAACAGGACAAAGATCCCAAGCACACCCACATATTGTCATCTGATTGGCTATAGAAGAAAAAAAATCAAGGTGTTGGAATGTCCAAGTCAAAGTCCAGACCTCGACCCCATTGAGATGCTGTGGCAGGATCTTAAAGAGAGCTGTGCATAAGTGAATGCTCTCAAATATCAATGAATTGTAAAGAAGAGTGGGTAATTTTTCCCAAAATGATGCGAGACACTGATAAACTTCTACAGAAAACGTTTACTTCAATTTAGTGGATCTACATGTTACTTAATTATTGTGTATATTTATTTTTTCCCACCTGGTTTCTGAATATTGGTTTACTTTTTTGGAAAAAAATGACCACATGTCGACATCTGTTGTGTAACCTGAGGTTACTGGTTTGCTTATAGAAACTGGTGAGGAGCACAAAAGTGTTATTTTTTGCACATTCTACTGTGTTGTAGATTTAATTTAAAATCAATTAAATGTACTTTTTGTCATTACTCTATACACAATAAGCCATAATGACAAAGTGAAATATGTTTTTTTTTTTAATTTTTTTTGCAAATTTATTAAAATTAAAAACTAAAATCTCTCATGAAATAAGTATGTATTCCCTTGGCGAAAGGCACTCCGAATTGAGCTCAGGTGCATCCTTACTGCTTTGATTACCTTGAGATGTCCCTAGAACGTGACTGGGGTCCACCTGTGAGAAATTCAACTGATTGGGAAAGATTTAGAAAGGCACACAACAGTGTGTATAATGTCCAACGCTTCACAGTGAACGTTACACAGGAAAAAAAAAAAAAAACAAGCCGCAAAGTTCAAGGAGCTCTCTGAAGACCTCCGCAATAAAATTGTGTTGAGACATAGACCTGGGTAAGGGTATAAAACAATTCCTCAACATTTTAAATGGAAGAAGTTTGGAACGACCAGGGCTCTTCCTAGAGCTGGCTGGCAAAAGTCAGTAACCGGGCTAGAAGGGCCTTGTTCAGGGAGGTGACCAAGAACCCAGAGCTTCAGAAGACCTTTATGGTATAGTGGGGAGACAGAAGCCACAGCTGAATAAAAGGCATGTGACTGACACTTAACTGAACTCTTTGGAGTGAAATGCAAACATTACATCTGGCAAAACCAGGGACTGTTAATCAACTGGCTAATACCATTCGTATAGCAAAGCATGGTGGTGGCATCACGCTATGGGGCGCTTCTCAGCGGCAGGGACAGGGAGACTGGTCAGAGTTAAAGGAATGATGAATACAGCCAAATACAGAAAGTTCTTCGAAGACAACCTGCCCTAGAGTGCACTCGAACCTGGGACTCAAGCGGCAGTCATACTGGACTTTCAGCATGCAAAATTTCTTTGGAGACTGCTGCAAATATGGGCGCCAAAGTGTTGGTAATTTTTTATCCACACATCGTATATTCCGACGTGCTTGCACTATTATTAATATTTGTTTCAATGTTAAAATATACCATTTGCTCCTGTATGCAGCGACATCGGAATCCAGGCAGCTTCTCTTTTTATGCTGATTTTATATTCTTTTAAATCTATGGTGTATAAAACAGGATGGTACGACACCGCTATAATCAGTGCTTCCTCTATCTTGGATTTTCTGAAGCGGTCATGCCATGGCATGTCAAATCTTCTAATGGTCACATGTCTTCACGTGATATGAAGTCGCAGGTCTGAGCTCACCAAACTTGAACTTTGGAACACAGTAGAGCTCGACCGAAAACTAAGTTGAGCAGTACCTGCCGATAACCAATTAATCAACCGATAGTTTTTAATACAAAAATTACAAAAAATAAACAGTACTGGTTGTACCATGAAAATGTACTGTACTTTTTTAAAAATAAAATATATGAATATTAATTATCAATAAATATTAATGCAAATAAAAGATATAGATCCAAACTGAACCAAAAAGTAATACTACAAACAACAAATAAAAATAGAGACCAAAATGAATCAAAAAACACTCCAAATAACAACAAAATTTGTCAGCAATAGTTTTCATTTCACCTCTAGAGGCCGCTCTCGTACTGTATAATGACAGCGGACCCTTCTCAGCCGCTCCACAACGGATGCAACCGGGAAAAACTATTGGTGTGGATATTTGCAGATAGCGGAGAGTTCCAGCAATCGGTTATCGGTGCCGAATGATTGGCAAAACTGATCAATCGGTCAACCTCTAGAATGCAGTGAAATGTGAAGCTTCTTTGCATGAAGTTTGCATTTCCGGTCTCCAGAATGGATGTGAACGGAAATTTGCACTCTGAAAGTCTAGTGTGACCGCCCATTCAGGTGAAGGTTCACCGTTCAGCATGGCAACAACCCAAAAGCCAAGAGAAAGCTGGAGTGGCTTTGGGCAAATGGCCCAGCTAAAGCCCAGAGTTTAACTCCATCAAATATCTGTTGAAAGACCTGAAGATGGCAGTTCACAGATGCTCCCCATCCAATCTGATGGCACTGGAGATGATCTGCCAGGAAGTATGGAAGAAACAGCCCAAAAATCCAAGAAGACTCCAAGTTGTTGCCAAAGGTGCTTCTACAAAGAACTGAATAAAGGATCTGCATACTGATCATATTGAGAGATTTCAGGTTTTGATAATGGTGCATTCAATTCCTCCTGGGAAGTTCGTAATTACAAGTTAGGAAGCTGTAACTACGACGTCAACTACAACTACTCAAGTCACTTTGGTCGGCATGAGATGGCAGTGTACCTTCTCTAAATTAACTACAAAAAAAAACAGCAAGTCTTTTAACTCTACTTCTAGAAAATGAAGAACAAAGACTGTACATCATGTGTGTTTATCTTTTTAAAAATGTTAATAATCAATTTATGAAGCCACAGTAAACTTTATCCTTACATATTATATTGTCATTGTACAATGCTATCGTATATTGTGCAGGAAATTGGCTTGTTTTATTGTAAATTTAAATAAATTTTAAAAAGACGTCAAAGACATGTTAAGCAATTTGCTTGTATTTCAAGAACCTGCTGCCTGACTTAAGCCCCGCCTCTGGTCTTTATGGGCTGCTTGCTGACAGCGGTAGACCAATCACAACAGACTGGGACATCTGACCAATCAGAGCAGAGTATGCTCTCTGAAAGGAGGATTTTACAATGAATCATTTAACGAGTCGTTTGTGACACGGGGAAAAAAAGGTAATGCTGAAGTTTAAATTATGAGCACATTAAAGTGTGTTTGATATTGGATGCATGTAAATATATTGTATGAGAGCTTTAAAACAAAATTAGGCACGTTTCAAAACCATAATAAGTGCGTTTTAAAGAAAAGCCAGAGTTTCTCACTCGTAAATAAGTATTTGTGGTGCCGTTCATGTGCGTTCAACTCGTGAATACGAGCTTTCCGCCAGGACTTGAACGCACCATAAGATTCCCAGCAGAGCCACACAGCGGCGCTCAGGAATGCAGCACGCGCCAATCTGTCTATCTGCAAGCAGCCCTTTGAATAACGCTATGACTAAAAATAAATCACACACACTCCCGTTTCTGCCTTCTAGATCCTGCACGATAAAAAAATGTATCTTTTTTTTTTATCGGGAAGAAAATGAACCAGCAGTCGAACGAAGCAAACGAAAATGTAGAGACCGTTTAAATCTTTTCCCCACAAACCGTTATAAACGGTATGAACACAAACCATGAAGAAAACCGCAAACACATAAACACACTCCTTCACTGCACTTTTATACATTCAGACAACCAACTAACAACAAAGTTACATTTCGCACAGAACCTAAGATTCAAAAACCAGATAATTATTGTAATAAAGCAGGTTATTTCAAGTTATAAACAGACCTGCTCGGACGCCATCTTGACCCTCCCTCCCTGTCCTGAGTTTGACAGCGCCGACACACACTGGAATGTTCCACTGGAAAACGGAGGGGAAACCGAACACTACATTACACAAATTATGGGAATTGTAGTGCTATGACTATAAAATGTACGACTGTACACATAAAAATATAGTCAGCAGAGGCATATAAGATAGGACCATCCTCAAAAATCTGATTATTAGAGAGATTTTAAGCACACAAGCCACGTTTTGAATAGTTTGGTCTATGTCGTAGGAGGCCAGTTATTATGGGCCTGTACTGAGCTCTCCAGAAATGGGAAACCCCGATATAGCGATGCCAATATATTTATCCAGAGGCTTTCAATGGGTTTTAGACTTTGGGCATATTAGGTACACTATATGGCCAAAGGTTTGTGGACACCTGACCATCACACTCATATGTGCTTGTTGAACATCCCATTCCAGATTTATTCCCCGTTTACAGTTATAATAACTTCCACTCTTCTGGGAAGGCTTTCCACTAGATTTTGGGGCGTGGCGGTGTGGATTTGTGTTCATTCACAAAGGCAGTAGTGAGATCAGATACTGATGTTGGATGAGGAGGCTCCAGTTCCAGTTCATCCCAATGAGGTTGAGATCAGGACTCCCAAGTTCTTCCAGTCCAACCTTAACACACCAAGTCTTCATGGAGCTGGCTTTGTGCACAGGATCATCGTCATGCAGGAACAGGTTTGGGCCTCTTAGTTCCAGTGAAGGGAAACTGTAATACTACAGCATATAAAGACATTATATACAATTGTTTACTTAGAACTTTGTGGCAACAGTTTGGGGAAGAAGTACATCTTGCATTTGTGTACAACTTATTTAATCCTAAATTTTAAATTAAACAATGCCCTGCAAACATCCTGTGTTTCATTGTGGCATTTATGTAGATGAAAGATATACACTATATGGCCTAAAGTATGTGGACACCTGACCTTCACACCCATATGTGATTTTTCCCCAGACTGTTGCTACAACGTTGAAAGTACGCAGTTGTGTAGAATGTCTTTGCATACTGTAGTATTACAATTTCTGTTCACTGAAACTAAGAGACCCAAACCTGTTCCGGCATGACGATGCACACAAAGCGAGCTCCATGAAGACATGGTGTGTTAAGGTTGGAGTGAAAGAACTGGAGTGTCCTGCACAGAGCCCTGACTTCAACCCCACTTGAACACCTTTGGGATGAACTGGAACTCTGACTATGTGCCAGACCTCCTCAACCAAAAAGAATGATCAAATCCTCACAGCCACACTCCAAAATCTAGTGGAAAGCCTTCCAAGAAGAGTGGAGGATATTATAAAAGCAAAGGGGGACTAAATCTGGAATGGGATGTTCCACAAGCACATATGGGTGTGGTGGTTAAGTAATATAAGTCCATACAGCTAAATCCTATATAGCTAATCCAGGGAGATTGAACTCAAATTCTACCTGAGCCACATCAACATTTTTGTGAAACCACAAAGGGCTGTAATTTAATGCTATTATTTTTCTTTAAACCTATTTACCATTTTCTTTCAATGAGCACTAATAATGTAGGCTCTAAAATGAAAACGTTAATCAACCTATTCGTATATTGTGCAAACACAAAGTATACTGAGTCCTGTTATTGAAACGTTATTTATCGATGCCATGAATAAGTATGGTGCAAATAAATAATGTTTTAAACATGTAATTGAGGATGAAAATGTAGGTCCCAAATGACCGAACGTCATTAAATTATGGCTTTCAGTCGCTCTTGACAAAAGGGAGAGCCGTGAAGATTTCTGAAATGCATCGTGTGTTGGGGATTTTGTTTTATTATTTATTGGCAAGAAAGCTTAGACAAAGTGGAAATTCCAAAACTGTCCCAAAATACCTATCCTACTACAACTAAATAATGCATTACAAACCTTCTAGGTTAACTGTAACGTTTATGGAGTTGAAAGAGATATATACACAGGGGTTATTTTTGCAGTTTAGCAGGGGAACTAGACTAAACAACAAACCACCACATGTAAACAAACTCCGACATCTAACACCTGCTCTACAATAACAGAGTCTTCTTTACAACACCACAAGCCTGAAGTCCCTCACAGGAAGTGGACAACTTTGAGCACTCAGAGCCTGGGGGTGGGACAACTAACACTGTTGCTACAACTAAAGAGTGTCCATAGCATCCTGTCCAACGGCAAGTGCAGGATTGTGTGTGTGTGTGTGTGTGTGTGTGTGTGTGTGTGTGTGTGTGTGTGTGTGTACAAAGGCAGGAGGGCAGCTGTCGTGCAGACTTGCACCGGCTTAAGAAGTGCAGTGCTTTGCTCTGGGACATCCTGAAGTCTTTAACAAGATTAAAGGCGAGGTAGACACCGTGTAATATGGCAGACACGTTGCGGAGGCTGGTGAACACTTCATCCTACAGTGTCCTGCAGCAAAAACTAGAAACCTGGTACAAAGACTATCATGTAAGTTCCTGCACTAATGGCATTCACATTATATTAAGGTTAATTCACCATGTAGGATAAGTGGTCAAATCTTAAAGGCATGCGATTACAGTCTGATCTGATATGATCCAAAGCAATGTGTTGGAGTTACAGGGTGTTTCGCCTTCTTGTAATTAATGCATTTAGTGACTATAACAACGAGTTATTAAGATATAGCTACACCAAAAGTTCCAAGTAAGCAAAAACTAACAAACTTTTCAATGGAATGTTTGGATTTATTGGCAAAGTTAGGTTGCTATGGACGCCGGTAGTCAGGGCAACGACACAACCATCCAGGGTTTCAATAAAGCCAACCTCTATGCCTGAGACTCGGTAGTGAATGAGTCTGGAGTTGAAAAGTCCTCACACAGTCTGCTGTGTCTACACACCTGACATTTTTACCAGAATAAAAGTAGATGTACAACTTAGGATACTGAAGCATGTTACAAGGGAAATATATGAATGAAAATGTAATCCACAGTTTTGCTTAGTTGCAGGTAGTGAGGAGTCATGATTTTTCACGGACCATTCTGACACTGTTACCTCTGGATCATGTGGAAAATGTCCATGCAGCTCAGAAAATACATTGAGATGTTTTTCATGAAACACATATTGCAGTTTTATTTATATACTCTCATATACTCCTGAGGCAGCCTATGGGACATACTAGTAAAAAAAAAGAATTACCACTTATAGTCCTGTTGTATAAAGGAATATACACAGACATTAAAAAAAAAATTGTTGATCAGTTTAATCGAGTAATAAAGGAAGCTGGGAAATAACTTATCAGCTGGCATAAGTATACGTTTGTGGACGCCTGACTGTCACACTCATATGTTAGCCTTCCCCAAACTTGTTGAAGGCATATGATTGTCTAGTATGTTTTTGTTTCGGAGTGGAAGAACTCGAGTGGCTTGCACAGAGCCCTGACCTCAACCCCATTGAACACCTTTGGGATGAACTGATATGCCAACTGAACCCCAGGTGCTCAGTAGGGTTGAGCAAAAACATACTACACAATCATGTGCCCACATATGGGTGTCATGGTCAGGTATCCACATGCTTTGGCCATACAGTTTAGTCTAACATCTTGATGACCTCAGCTTGTAGCTGATCAAACCAAGCTGCATTTTTCAGCAGGGCTTTCACTTACTCACTGGAGTGACAGCTATTTAAAAAAAGCTTTTTTTTTGTGACTGTAGGGTCTCAAAAGAGACTTAAGACCCTACAGTATGTTGTGGCTTATGACTGATGGATGGGTGACACTTGCTTGCATGCAATAGCAGATAAAGGTGCTGCTTCTTAGCTCCGTATTAACTAGTGTCAGACATTTCTCCAATCAGCACTGGATCATATTGAGCTGTTCCCACAGGTGATCTCATGTGACCAGAACCTGAACCGGTGTTGTGAGCTAGTAGAGCTCACTTCAAATATCCAGGGGCAGCTGTTCACTATACTCAACCTTACTGCACATGAAGGTACAAATCCTGGTGGAAACCAAAGCTTTTCCTTGCTAAGTTTGTGTTATGTTAGAGACTCTGTCTGATGCCCTATTTTATTTAATTTTTTAGACCTCAATTATGTTTAATCTTCTTCATTAAACACACGTTTCACTGCCACTATAAACAATTTTCATATCCATATTACCTACCATTTGCTTGACCATTGTAATAAACCACAGGAACATTTCTGTTTTTTTTTTTTTTTTTTTTGCTGTCTGCCCCAGGTGGTCACTATGCAGGAGTGGACACACTTAAATCTCGCTTGCTGCCATGGCTTGGTACATGCTTCACCATGGCAAGTGCCACTGTCTCTTCAGACACCAGTCTCAATCTTATTCAGGTAAATTTTAAATCTGTTCTTTTATACTTTATTAAAAGGTGGTGCAGAACCTGGTTTGGATTCTTTCATTGTACAGTTGTTGAGCCATCCCTTTGTGTCAGGGATACTGCCTGGGTGTAATATTCTGTACTGTACGTGTATGTATGTGGGTGTGTTGAGTAGGACAATGTGGAGAAGGAGCGAAGGATCCGTGAACTGTCGTTGTCTCATGAGAGTGACATGCATAAGATTGAGGACCAGCTCTGCTCTACACGTATAGAGCTGGACTCTGTCAAACAGCAGTCAGTATCAGGTCCACTTACCTAGCAGGCCAAGCTGCACTTCAGCACTCACCCAAAACATGGCTCCAGTTATGCTAGATGCATAGATTAATGATCAGTATTAGGTCATAGCATACATAAGCTTGGATTTGATGTGTCCTCAGACTTGCTGATGCTAAAATTGAACTGGACTCCAGCAAAAACAGATCAGCGACCACTCTTCTTGCCACAGAAGATGAGATACTGCACCTGAAAGCAGAGTGAGTTACATGCCTTCCACTAATCAGAGTACACAAAAGTAGATATATTAGATAAGATAATAAACTATTTTGTACCAAATTTTGATCTTAATATTTCTAAGGTTATGCTTGAACATTATTTTATGCTTGCCACAGTACTGTATATTGCCACCACCCGAATAATATCCAATCAGTTGTGGTCTCATTCCATTGATGGATGGGGTAGAAAAGGGCCTGAAAGTCTAGCAAGAGAAGGACTAGAGTCAGTAATTGTACAAAAAAGGGCAGAATTTGCCGCTACATTGATGACTTGGAGACCGTGCAAAGGATCATCTTCATTGCGAAAAAAAACCCTCTTTCCCATCTTCATTGCTGAATGTTTTTTTCCCCTTTCTTAAACACGTTCTTTTGAGAGGGGTGAACACTCTTTAGCGCAGGATTTCCATAACTAAAGTGTGTTGTGTGTTGGTGCAGGTTGCGTACGGCCTATGATCAGGTGGACCTCTATAAGAAGAAGCTGGATATTCTGGAGGACTATGAGAGGCAGGTCAGATTACTGAGAGATGAGGTCACCTTTCTCACGGCCGACAAATCCATGCTTCAGGAAAGGTAAGACACGCACACAAACGTACACACACACACACGCACACTCTTGGTTATCACCTATACAGTGTTCTAAAGCAAAATATAACATATTCTACACCTAGTCACAGATTAGACTTTGTTACTAAATCCTACTGTTTAGTACTGCATGATTTACTTCGTCCATGTCTCAGGCTGGTGAGGAGTCGTTCTCCCAGTCCTCTTCCTCGGCGGAGTCGTAACAGCAGCCCTGTTAGGAGCGAGTCTCCTACGCGTGCCCAGCTCACCAGCTCATCTCGCCATGCCCGGCTTGTGTCACGCTTCTCTGACCTGTACGCCATTGAACGGCTGGAGGCCCAGAGCCTCCTCCGCCGCTACATCGATGACTTGGAGACAGTGCAGAGGATCATCTTCATTGCTGCTGTGGTACGAAGCAACAGCTTTACTTCTGGCTTTTGTATCATTTTTGTGTTGTTTTTGTTTAATTATGTCAAATTTCTTGCTTATATTCTAATTGCTGTTCAGATTTAAAGTGCCACAATACAATGATGCGCAAACAATAAATACTGATCGATTTTACTGTTGAACCAACAGGAATCATTTCAGGCAGCTAAATTGGCCTATCGTCAGTTTAAACTGCGTGTGAGGAAAACTCTTTCTCCTACACACATGGGTCCTGAGAGTCTGGAGGATGCCGTAGAGGACTACATCGTCAGAAACCTTGACCTTTACGATGTGCAGACAAGTGTTAATGTATGTCCTTGGCATTGGCCTAAGCACCTTATTTTTAAAGATATATATATATATATATATATATATATATATATATATATATATATATATACACACATAATAGGGAATGACAGCATTGTGAATAAAGTGCTCCATTTATCTTCTATCTTCTACCTTCTAATTACAAAGGAGATTTTTAAGGGTTAGTACCAACAGCACCATTCAGGGGACCACTAATGTCAATTATATTGCTCTGATGAGGCTGCAAAAGACAGGGAGTATATTTCAAATGCAGCAGTGACAATTAACAATAACTGAATATTATTTAATTTATTATTAATAATAAATGAAATAAGCAACATTACTGTTATAAAGAGGTACCACTACCCCCTCTTCCCCTAGTTGATTTTTTTTTCAATTTCTTACTTCTACAAATAGCCTAAAATATGTTGAACATGATACAAAAAGAAGGGTTAAGCCGTGGCCTCAGCATGAGTGGTTGAGAAAACCTGTTTGGAAACTGGCTTCTGGTCCTGAATGCTTGTTTGTGTTTGGATGGACCACTGTAGATCATGGGGCCGGAGCTTTGTGAACATAGGCCCAACCCATCTACAGTGCTGTGAAAAAGTATTTGATTTCTTCTTTTTTTGTGTATATCACATACTAAATAGTTTTAGATCAAAAGATAAAACAAAGGCAACCTGAGTAAACACACAATACTGGCTTATTTAAATATTTTTTATTGAAGCAAAAAATAGTTATCCAACACCTATCACCCATGTGGAAAACTAATTGCTCTCTTAAATTTAAAATCTGTTTGTGCCACCTTTAGCAGTAATAACTGCAACCAAATGCTGGAGATCAGTCTTTCACTTACGTCTAGGACTAGGATTTACTCCTAGACTTTGGATCATTGTCTTGCTGCATAATCCAGTTGCGCTTGAGTTTCAACTTACAGACTAAAGACCGGATATTCTCCTTTAGGATTTTCTGATAGAGAGCAGGATTCACATTTCCCTCAATTTCAGCAAGTTGCCCAGGCCCTGAAGCAGCAAAGCATCCCCACACCATCACTCTTCCACCACCATGCTTGACTGTAGGTATGACGTTCTTTTTGTGTAATTCTGTGTTTGATTTATACCACATGTAACGGGACCCCTATCTTCCAAACAGTCCCACTTTCGACTCCACAGAACATTCTCCCAAAAGGTTTGAGGATCATCAATGTGTTTTTTGGCAAAATTCAGACTTAATGTTCTTCTGGGTTAGCAGTGGTTTTCACCTCGCCCCTCTTCCATGAATGCCATTTTTGCCTAGTGTCTTTCTGATAGTGGAGTCATGAACAGTGACCTTTATTGATGCAAGAGAGGCCTTTGATGTTGTCCTTGGCTCTTTTGTGTCTTTTTAATTAAATGTAAAAGTTCTATTTATGTGTTGATTTGATTGAACAGGGTTTGCAGTAATCAGGCCTGGTTGCATCTAGTCCAGCTGAACCCCATTATGAATGCAGTTTCATAGATTTGGGGAATTAGTAACTACGGCGGCAAATACATTTTCACACAGGCCCAGTTGGTATTGGATAACTTTTTTGCTTCAATAAATAACATTATCATTTAAAAACTGTATTTTGTGTTTACTCAGGTTGCCTTTGTTTTATCTTAGATTTTATTTTCATTTCTGAAACAATTTCGTATAAGATACTCACAAAAACAGAAGGAATCAGGGGCAAATACTTTTTCACAGCACTGTATTAACTGTTAGAGACCTAATCTTGAAAAATAACCGATTAATCAGCCAGTAGTTTTTAGAATTGATACTGAATGAAAGCATACAACGCTTTCATATATAAAACTTATACATTCAAACTGAACTAAAAAGTAAAACTCCAAATAACAAATAAAAACAGAGACATCCAAAATGAATCAAAAAACACAACAAAATTTGTCAGTGATAGTTTGGATTTTGCCTTTAGAGGCCGCTCTCGTACTGTATAACGACAGCGGACCCTTCTCAGTCGCTCCCGCAAACCAGTGTGGATTTTTGCCGATATGCCATAGTTCCACCAATTGGTTATCTGTACTGATTAATCAGCAAAACCGATCAATTGGTCGACCTCTAGTAGACACCAAGGAAATAATTATAATGAATAATTATGTCATAATTAAACTGTGACACTACAGCCATGTTTTCACCTTGCTCCAGGATGTGATCAACTCAATGAACGTGAACCCACGTATATCCTTCCCTCCAGAAGTGGACTTTATGCTCATCAGTTGTTTCATCAGAGAGATGTGTAGAATTGCTTTCGACATGCAGACGCTACATCCTCCCCTAGACCTCGCCTTTAGCTCTGATGGAGAACTCTACAATGACATCAAGTGAGAGGATATCCATCGTTTTGTATTTTTCACACACTACCATGTCACATGGTGCAGAATGAAAACCTTAACTTCAGTATACACAAAATTTAGATGGATCGATAGCATTTTCTATTGGACAGTGCACTATGGGGTGGCTCACTAAATTCACTATGATCCAGCAGTTTGTTACATTTACATTTAGGGCACCCTTATCCAGAGCAACTTACATTTATACAACTGTACAGTTGTGGGTTAAGGGCCTTGCTCAAGGACCAAGCAGTGGCAGGTTAGCAGTGCTGGGATTTGAACCGATCAGAAGTCCAAGGTCATAACCACTCAGCTGGTTATGATTTTTTTTCAGTTGATACCTTACATTAGCTACTTATACTTACATAATTTGATTAACGTAATGAATTAGCCAATGCCAGCTAGGTATCAAATGGTAGCTCAGCCAATCAGTCTCAAAGCTCTAAAATATTTTATGGTCAACTCAATATACCTGTGAAAATGTTACAACTACAATTTGACATTTTACATACAGTATTAATTAACTAATAACACTTAACACTTTGAGATAATATTTGATGTGCAATCTTACGTACACTTCAGGTAATAGCTCTCAATGTGAGCATGACTGTCATGAAGCAGCGGAGTTTCCATGACCAGTATGGGCAGGCGTGTAGGGGCAAGTAGGGGTGAGTAGGGGTGTAACATAGTGTAAGCTTATGGATATAACTCTGTTCTATGAACACTGGACAACCACTGTGCTCATCCATCAACCTAAGCTGAACTAAGCGAGAAGTTTTCAAAGCGAATGTCTGCCATTACTGATAACTTTTTATACTTTGGTGTCAAAGATTCTCAGCATGTGAGTGAAAGAAAGTATCTAGGTGTTGAAACACTGCCCCTGGTGGTTATCCAGTGTTCATGGAGCAAGGTTTCATCCATAACATTACATTGTTGTTTTTTTGTGCATTTATTACATCATCTGGCATGCGTCGCCATCCAAAGCCCAAAACCCATCCGTCCACAACCTCTAGAGAACTCCTACTTTAACAGGTAGCCTTGTGAAATGGGAGACTGAGACTTCACTTTAGGATACAGATAACATGGGGTTCCCTTTTATTACTGTTCCGCACAATCCAGTGGAAATTCAATATAAATATCATCCATTGCAGACACATATGCATACATATAAACAGAACTTTTCTAAAAACTTAATTTCTCCCTTTTTTCCCCTCAGGTACAGGCGTAGTTATGATTCAGAGTTCACTGCGCCACTGGTGGCGTATCACGTGTGGCCTGCACTGATGGAGGGAGACTCGGTCCTAGTGAAAGGAGAGGCTGTCACCAGGAGAGGGGCATTGGTATATACTCTCTCTCTCTCTCTCTCTCTCTCTCTCTCTCTCTCTCTCTCTCTCTCTCTCTCTCTCTCTATATATATATATATATATATATATATATATATATATATATATATATATATATATATATATATATATATACACACACATATATATATATATATATATATATATAAAAAGACTTCCCTCTTCATTCACAACCCACCACTAAACCACACACCCATTGTCCCATGGTGTGTGAGTTGTAACTATGCAATCTAGTTGTGTACATGTGTTTCTAATGTGTTAGTTTTCTATAGTAGTGGGTGTTAATTTAACAGTTAACAGTTTTTCAAGTCAGGGTATGTCAGTAATTGGCATAACAATAGTTTCATCTGCTGGGTGTGTTCGTGTTGTAACTGTATTAGTTCTGTAACAGTAACATTCTGTGTTGTGTGTGTGTGTGTTAGTGGAGGAGCCGAAGCCGCAGCTGCAGCCCGGTTCGCTCTCGGTCAGGAAGCCCCAGCCGCACACTTGTAAGTTCATTTTGATCATTCAGCCAATCGCACTCAGTGGTCCCATGACATGTGTTTACTAAGGAACTTTTAAAGGTATTTGTAAATGTGTGTGTTAGGTGGAATATTAAGTTTTGCATTCCTTTTACACATGCTTGCTTCCTTGGTCTAAGGGTAGGTATATGACTATTCTCCAGCTCATTACTGATGTGTAAATACTGTATGTTTGTTATCTTCTCTCTCTCTCTCTCTCTCGCTCGCTCGCTCTCTCATATACACTTTCTTTCAGATGTCCAGTCGTAGTCGGAGTCCTTCCCCTGGACGTCTCTCCACTAGCCGACTGTAAATTTCACGTAAATTTCAAGCCACTCGGAAGGTTCTGTAAAGACTCTTGATTTCAGACAAACACCATTAGCATTAATGATATTTTCCTATAAAAAATTTTTCTCTTTACACAAAGCCATGGAAAGTGGCATCAGATGGACCAGAAATATGCTTTAATAAATCTGCACCACATCCACAGTATACATGCTAGTACATTACACCGTAGCCTTAAGATAACAATAAAAAAAGGTCTTCAGGCTTTGGCCTATATCTGTGGCTAAGGTGCTTTATCTGATACAGACCTCAATCATTTTAAAGGTGCTATGGTTTCAGTCTTTCCTATAGAGTACCTGAGAGAGATTTTTGTGTGTGGATAATGTTCATTATTTAGACAATATGTTGTAGCATTTTGAGACCCTGCTTCTAATGCAGAAGTACTGTGTGTGCCCTGTGTGATAGATTTTTATTCTCAAATTCCAGGCAGCATTATTATTTTTTTTATTATTGTCCTAGATCTATTTGTGTTAGATTTCTCCCAATCAAAAAGCCTAATCATTTAAAATACTTACTTGGTTACTTAATTACTTGAACATTTACAAAATGTTGGAATTTTTAACGTATAATACAGCAGCACTACTTCTTTAATAATAATTGATAATCTTTCACTGCAAGATTGTTCAAACCAATTAAATGTAATGACCATATATATATATATTACACACATTAATGTATTTTCTGCATGCTTTGCCACTTTACATTTGTGTTAGACCACTATATTGGCAATGTAACTTCACTGGTGCTAAAGTGCTAAAGTTTACTCGTCAGAACCTCTTCACTACCATGCAGATCCAAATGGATTATGGTTTTTAAATGTTTACTGTGGTCATCCTCAGAGTGCTTATTGAGGTGCTCGACATTTTTCCTTCTATTATAATCACTGTGTTTCATTGTTTTCTCTGTTATTCAATCATTTTAAAACATTAAAATTGAATAAATGAAACCTGAGTGAGAATTTCTTAACATTAACTTGTTTTCAGGAAACTTAACTTATAAAGTCAATTGATGCTCAACTTTTATTCTCTCTTATAATACAAGGTAAACTGAAACATTTCACTGTAGCTGTAATTCATTTACATTACAACAAAGATGGAATGGAGACACTCGACAGAGCCACAAATAGCACAAACAGTAAGTGGTTTTTATGTTCATTTATTAAGCTCAACCCCTTAAAAGTACATTCAGTATTCTCCACTAGGGGTCCAACAAACACCATGAAAGAGCAGAATTCTTCTGAAGCATGAAAGGTGTTGTTAGTTTCTGGCACTCATGTACAGCTTCCATGAACGATATAGACATTGTGTCTTGATAAAGGGCTGTGACTTCTTCCAGTTGGTTTATTCACAGAATTACTGAACCGTTCAAAAGAATGGGGAAAAATTATTGCACAAACTAAGCATTATACTCGATGGTTCAAATGTTCAACTGAAACAGTAGGAGAATACATACCGCTAACAAAAATCATTCCTATAGCAACTCCTTATTTAAAGGATATGAGTCAAAATAACCAAAAATAGCACTGAAATACAAAATCTGTGTCAAAGATTTAGAAAAGTTGAAAATGTCTTACATGTCTGATTAGCATACTGCGTCTCACATAGTGAGAAAGATGGTGAGGGAGTCAAAAATATGAAATGTGAATTAGTGGGATGGATCACTGATGCTGTTTGGTGCTCCAGGGGTTCTTGTGAGGTTAATAGCATAACATATTCTGCTAAGTAACAAGATGTTTGCCACCTATACTTTGCCACATGGTTGCCTCTTCCAGACAGATCAGATTTAGCCGTAATGGATCTTTCAACGTTTTAGATTATTTGAAATTAAAATTTCCCAAACATTCAAATCACCATGGAGTAATTGTATCACGAATTCAAGATATTTTAGACCAAAACCAGATTGACTTTGCCAGAAGGTTAAGACTTGGCCATGCCAGAATATAAAGGAGTTTAATATTTTGAAAGCCAAGATTCCTCTACTAGTGTCTCCAACCTGGTTAGACACTACAGGAAGAGACTCTTCATACATTTATGAAGGTGCCAATAATTATGGAATTGCCTAATTTAGTAAGAATTAGAAGTCAAAGGAAGGATGCTTATAGGCCCAAGGAAGAATATAGATTTTAGGTATAATATATGTAAATATACATATATAGAGTGTTTAGATGCTGTAAAGCAAAGATACCTTCAAAAATAATGAAATCAAACATTTTGTAAAGTATCTTTATTTTTTTATACTACTGTAACGTGCATTAAACAGCAATAAACAAAGTTAATATTTGGCAGTCCCTCCAGGATTTCGTGATTTTCGATTGCAGAAACGAACGCAAAATCAAGCAAACTCTGCAATATTTGGATGAAACATGCAATTTTTCGAAATTACTGCAGTTTTGGGCCGAGACGCATCACGTGACGTCATCAATACGCGCATTCAGCCAAAACCCTCTTCGATTCACGTGCGTCAAATATGAGGACAGCTAAAAGGTCTCATTTACCAACAAACATCATAGCGAAAGACCGTGCAAAACAATTTCATGTGATTGCAATATTGCCAGTTCAAGTCATGTTCCACAAAAAAAGCACAAAAATGTTTTGAAAAAATCTGCAGCAAAATCCAGCAATTTTTGGCCGCAACGATTACAAAAAAAAAACCCTCCATGAAATCCTGTAATATGGACTGATTTGGCATAACCCTTCACCTTTAAAAATAAGCATCTTGGAGAACCTGCGACAGTTCTTCTGGAGAGTTCTTCTATCTGTCGCACTTGCTTCTTGTCTTGTAATATGTTACTTTCTTTACTGACGTACAAATATTTTTCTGGAGAAACTTTTTATGTTCTTTTTTTTGAAAAAAGTTGTAAATCTAAAAATTGTTCCTTTTTTTTACGGATGCAATATTGCAGAAGACATCAAACAAACATCTAACACAAAATTTAGATTGAACAAAAATAGTCCTAGTGCCTAAGACTTTACTGTACACTTTACTGTATATGATTACAGCTTGGTTTATTAGAAGTTCATTATCAGTTTTTAATTACAAAGTGCACTTTGTTATTGCCAGTTGCTAGCTTAAAAATAATCATTTGAGCACTTCAAATTGTAATCAGAAACAACCGTTATAAGACAGAGCCCATGATCCCATGGTGATATCACGCCACATAAAAGCACACTAAAATAGAAACATGCTGCTAAATGTTGCTCTCACAGAGAAAGCAAATAAAAACATTTAATGGTTGCCACAGCATTATATAACCTACAGATGCCAAATCATGAGTCAGGAAGCAAGACTTGCTGCAGTGCAATTGTGGATTGCTTCAAGGCCAAATCAGACCAGTAAATTATAGCACAGACCGGTATTACTGCGGACACCACATGGCATTTCTGAAATGAATAGATGATTATGTATATTATTATTGAAATACCCTGACATGAGGTTATTTTTAGTCCGGTTGCTGTCTTTCTGTTTGTGTTCTGTTTTATTGGCTGAAGCAGAGAACCAAGACCTCCACAGGTTAGGTTGGATTTGGAGTCTGGCTCCAAAAACCAGTATTTATGAAGACTGTGAAGTGATATGCTTATTATTTGAGGTGTGTCTCCCAAAATCACTTTAGCTTGCAGTTTGTGATACAAACCAATATTAATGTATACAATTAATGTATACAATGTTATCCTAACTATAACAATTACAACAGAGAGAGAGAGATAGAGAGAGAGAGAGATTAAAACTAGTCTCAGATCAGGATAGAAGTCTACACTATGGGTTGCTCAGGGAAAGCTGAGAAAACCATCATCCCTTTGACTGACTTTGGTTAAGCATGTAAACAACCTGGTTTGAGTTTAGGTCAAACGTTATACGAGAACTGGATGGGGGAATGAAAAGATTTTGGCACAGGGGGGCGCTCTTGCTCTACAGTACAGCAGATGGGCAAGACAGAGCGAACGAAGGATCTCAGCAATGAAGTTTACATCAGCGGTGGAAAATAAGCCTAAGAGCTTAGCTAACAGGGTGTGTACTTGAGAGGGGACTAAATAAGGGCGAGAGATGACAAGAAAAGGATTTTGTCTTTGAGCCGTCAAAAGCCAGTACACATCACTTTCCTAGAGCAAGGTCTGTGTAATTAGTTAGAATTAGGCTATTCCTCAGCTCCAGAAAGAAAAGATATCAACAAGTATTATATAAAGGTCATCAGGGAGATAAGAATCAGGGATGATAATCTTATCAGCCTGTTAGTGTTTACGAACATTGTTTACACACTTCTCTGAACTCATTAAGAGCCCAATGATGATACCAGCATCAGTGAAGATGCTGTGGTCACAATTACTAATCAACACCAGCTAATTAGGCCATACAAATGAGATGAACACTGCTAACATGGACTTATTAGAAACAGACTAATGATCTCCCTTTGGCAAGTTATCCAGGGCCCTGGCCTGTAGCAAACCTCCTCAAAGAGAGAGATTGGGAGAGACGGAGAGAAAAAAAACCCAGAAGCTTCATGATGAATGAGCAATGGAGAAATTAGGGAGCGAGGTCATGTTAAAGGCTGTAGAACTGTGAGCTTAATTAAAATGTAAAATAAAAATCTAGTTCAAACCATAATTGCTGAACAAGTCTGGCTTGTGACCAAACCACAGACAGCACTGGAGCATCAAACGCAGAGGTATGAAGTCTTGGAGAACCACAGCAATGCAAAGTTTGATAATGATGTGGTCAGTATACTCAGGTGTGTAAAATAAACTTTAGTGTGGTTCTCCAAAAACTGAATGATTACTTACAGTAAAGACCAAATTTTCTCTATACTTGTTGGCCACCATGAAGAACCGCCAAGAAGACGTATGGAATTCCCTCACTCCAACCAACACACTTCCTTTTTTCCCCTTTGAAATGTTTTCTGTTCAGGTAAGTGGAATCCCTTGCATGCAGGAGCTGTTTTCCATCTCATTAACTGTGCTGTGGAGCCTTTCAGTTTGACTCCTTGGGGACATGTATGGAAAAAAGTTTTGCCAGGAAGCACTTTTCCGGTAGAGGACGCAGTGGGATGGAATATTCCCATATATCCTACACCCAGGTTGGCAGAGTGAGATGCCGGGGGTCAAGCGGAAAGCTTGGTGTGGTTTGGTTTGGGTCAGCGGGACCTGGCCAGAGCCATACTGGTCTATGAAGGGATGCAGGATTACCCACCAGTGGAGGAATGTTTACTCAGGTGTGATGTGGTTAAAACTGGGGATGGCAGAACAGCCGTCCTGTTCCTTTAGTGCGTCCTTTAGTTTCTTTAGTTCGAACACACTACTTTCACTTATTCTTCTCATCCATTGGCTCTTGGATTTTCCATGAACTCCTAGGTGCCCAATATACTGTATATCACTTCAAAGTACATTACTCTAAAGTAAGGTACTAACTATGAGTCACGATGTCACAATGCACAAATTTCTTAATATTTACAGCAAGAAAGAGATGCAACAGGAAGAGAACGTAACCATTGGAAAAATGACTGGGAAATGAGCTTTTGACATCGTCCTTTTGGCCTTCCATTCTGTAAAAGACATAAAGGTCTATGACAGGGCTTTGACAGGAAATTAGTTTAGAGAATTCCCTGAAGAACAGAGTGGACCAGAAACTAATGACACCACAGTCAGCCATGATGGATATACCTATGATCTACTGGTTTCTGGATTTACATACAGTCTGACTACTGCCCTCATTACTGCATAACTTGAGCTATCTACAGTATCAGGTCAACTCTGACGCATTGTCAGAGTTACAGCTATGCATTGTTAATACTGCTTCCAGATTAAAGCGTATAAGGGTCAAGTGTTTTATATTTCCCAGCTCTCCAGTGATTCAGCAGGTGATAAACCCATTAATGAGTAGCCTGCTTCATCGTAAGGACCATCAAAGTGCCATACAGGTTTTTATGGCTCCTCAAATCATGGCCTAATGGACAAAATAGTCACACTTCCTGTCTTTAATGTGTTCAGTGTGTCACCTGGAGTATTTTTTTTTTAAACAGAGCTAATGCACATGGTGACCAGGGCATTGCTAACGCTTGAATGACTCTGTAGGCTGAGTGAGAAACCATATTTTACTTACTAATGATACACACTTTACTGGGCTGCACGAGGACCCTCATGAGTGAATGCTTTTGGATTTGTGGCACAGCTTGTTCTTCCGTTCACATCTGTCCCTCTATCTCCGTTCTCTATCTCTCGACCCTATTACAGGCCTCACTAAGACTTCTCCCCCACTTTTCCCCTCGTGTTCTTTCTCTAAACTTCTCCCTCTCCCCCTCCCTCTGGTACAGAGAGTTTGATGTGTCCCCGTTGTGTGGAGGAGTCGTTCTGAGTGAGTTCTCCTCTGGCAAGCTCTGTGCGGTTTCTCCCTCTGGACAAGACACAGAAACCTGGCGCAAACCCCGCGGTCCAGCCTAAGCGTCCTAGTAAATCACCCAGCACGATGACACAGTTACGGGCGATTTCACTGAACCACATAAATCAGCTATGATGTGAAATTGAAATGAGATTGCGAGAGAACGTTTGGAAGACTTAAGAAAGAAAATGGGAAAAGAGAAGAGGTTGTAGAAAAAGCAAATATGAAGTGTGTTAGAATAGGGAATTGTATTTGTGATGGAAAAGATCAAGGTACATACTACAATAGTATGCGTAGCAATGAACGAACACTGGAAAATACAAATGAACAAAATGCAAATGAACAATGGCCTGTATACAGTGCTAGCCTTATTACCGTTTTTGTTCAACATATACATGATAATGGATATCATGAGAGAGATATCATGATACATGATAATGAAGCTGTGAAAAAAAACACTGTACAAACTTTATGTCCTGGAGGAAAGATTAGATGCATCACGAGAAATTTACAAGAATAAATGTGTAATGACTTACTGAATGGCTACAGAAAAAAATGTCAAATGAATAAAGTGCTTATCAAGACAGTAATCAGGAATTACTGAAACGGACACTATTTATTTATTTATTTATTTATTTATTTATTTATTTAAATAAAAATAATAACCAACAAACAACATGCAAGAAGTTAGGCTTACAACTAGGCTGTGCTATTTTGGCAGGTCCTGATTGGGGGCTTTAAATCAACAGATATGGGTTACGTTGCACAGGCCTACAGGATTAAAACTGTATTGCAGAACAAGGAAATAGTCCATAGACAAGTGAGAAACCACATATAAATTGGTGGTGACAATCCTGACAACTGTTAATTCAGGACGAATTATGTTGTAACATGTTTAACAGAAAAAAGGCATATGCACA
This sequence comes from Ictalurus punctatus, assembly GCF_001660625.3. Taxonomy (NCBI): domain Eukaryota; kingdom Metazoa; phylum Chordata; class Actinopteri; order Siluriformes; family Ictaluridae; genus Ictalurus; species Ictalurus punctatus. The sequence continues at coordinate 11,945,771 of NC_030440.2, read as the reverse complement.
TATTTTGAATGGCAGCATGAGTTCTGTTCCTCACTTGCACACACACACACACACACACACACACACACACACACACACACACACACACACACACACACACACACAAATATACAAATGTATCATGAGCAAAAGATCCATGTGATGGCCGTGAAGCTGGTGTTTATGGATGAACCGAGGCTTCTGGGTGTGGTGAATGTGTGGGATCAGACTGCTCTTTCTGAGGTAATGCTTAAGCAGACTCTAGCACATGCACAATGGTCACGCACTAACACAGTTGTATTCCTCTCTTAGGACTAGTTAAATTCATCCGGAGATGAAAATTGTAGTGTACTTTTGGTTAGATTTTTCCAACACCTGGGAGATGGACTGAATATGTGTGAGAGAGAGATAGAGAGAGAGAGAGAGAGAGACAGACAGTTCATGAGAGAGAAGGAAGAAAGAGTCACAGAATTATCCACTATGACTGTACGCCTCCCTTGGCCTCTTGTTTCTTGCCTGGTTTCAGCCTCGCTTCCTGTGGCGAAATACTCACAGGAGATTTTTTTAATGTATCTATGAGGTCATATCTGCCTCCGGCCAAAATCATATGAGGTCATATGAGAGCGATTAATGATGATATAATTCCCATGATAGCAAAACGCACTCTAGCCGTGACATAACAACCCTCTTGTACAACACGGTCACAGCTCTGCGTCTCACTCCAGGGATTCAAATTCAGCATCCTGCATCTTTTGCCTGTTAGCATCGCTCATAAAACAGCTCATCTGCTCCATTTCACTACAGGTTCTACCATCACATTGAAGTTTACCATTTTACAACTGGACCTTCACTACTCAGAATTATTCAGAACATTTCTTTATGAACATGCCAGCAAATTCAGTCAATCACAGGCCAAAACATTTTGAGGCTTTTGACCAATCTTTATAAGGTACAAAAGGAATGTTAGAAATTGGTTTCTATTGGGTTTAAACAAGACTTTAATGAGAAGGTTTCCATTTTCTTTTGTCAAGACTCTACTTGGCCATTTACTGCAGAAGAACTGAAATGCAAACTTGGCAAACTTCATTTGCACTGTAGCCCATAGTTGGACTGGACATACTATAGATGGACAAAAAAAAAATCCAACAGGATGGCATGAAAAGGTAGTGATTTCCAAAACAAATCATTTTCATTGAGAGAGCCAGGCGAGAGCCAGGTAATTATGAAAATAAATATTTCTGTGTAAAAATGAGCTTAAAGTTATAGCACAGGCATGTAGAGATGACCCCAGTAGGGGATGGTACTTGAGGACATGAACTGCAAAGACCATTATATGTACATTGTAAAAAAAAAAAAAAAATTTGAAATAAAAGCGAATATAGCTACAGAACGACCAAGCAGTAACGCACTATGATCTAAGTAGGTAAGAAATCCAACATTTCAGATGCAAGGTTCACTGAGGAAGCTCAATGGTTTATTCTTTCAATTTTCAGTCAGTGATGACATTTTAATTAGTCCACAGGCAGATAACCAGTCCACAGGTACTGGCTGTTCTTAATATGCTGGAACCAATAAGCAAAAAAGAAAGAAAGAAAGAAAGAAAGAAAGAAACTGTAAGAGTGGAATTCTCCAAATCCTAAACAATGTTGACAGGAGTGTTCAGCATGGCTGACTATATGGGAACCTTCTAAAAAACACATGGGAAATTAGGGGTAATGGGAAACGCAGTGGGTTACTAGTGTGTGTAAGCGGGGTGCCTGTCCAGGTGTGCATGTCCTCCACCTCGCAACACTCAGACTTTAACTGCAGACTTTTTTCCTAAGAACAGAATATTGTGAAGAGAAGAGAAGAGAATTGTGGGTAGTATTGTAATAGAATTTTGGAGGCATGTTTAATAAATACTGTATACCATCTTCCAAAGTTACTACTGCAAGAGTTTATAGAGCAGCTGCAAAAGCATTCATGCTGAAATGAACAGGCATGCACACACACACACACGTACACACACACATACACACTCTGATATATATAGTTCATGTACACACACACACACACACACACACACACACACACACACACACACATATATATATATATATATATATATATATATATATATATATATATATATATATATATATATATGTATACACACACACTTTTCTGCCAAGAAGCACTCTAAAAGTTTTACTCCTGCTCATCCCCAAAGTAAAGCATGCCTTTATATATAACACAAACCTTCACACAAACTTGAACCCTTTTCTAAACCTTCCCACATGTGTATAACTCTACATACTTTCATGGCTCCCCAGTGACCTCAACTTGTATCTGATTTACTAAAGAACATTTAAACACATTTCGATTTTCTTCGTGCCTGTAAACGGACTTAAATGTAACTTTTCCCCCAATCAAGCACTTAGAGCAACACAGGATAATTACAGTATTACGAGCAAAATGGGAATGAGGCTCAGTTAGTCAGAACTCTCACCCGTTTTCTCTGCCCAGAAACACAGAAGTACCCTGTTTAAGCAATGGCTTTATTGGTAAGACTGGGAAAGTAGTTATAGTGTTGTTTGGCCAAACCGGTAGAAGGTGAAGAAAAAAGACATGGTTATAGAAGTCGCACTAAGAAACTTTAATAAACAGACTTTAAAAAGCAATGAATCTTTTGTTAAATTTGTACATAAAAGGATTCTGTAAAGCGGTCGGTTTGGGTTTGTGGAATTTCTTCTTCTTAGCTCCCTGGTTTTGTTTCGACATCCACATGAATACATTAACGCTCCGTTCCCAGTCGTGTTTACGTGGATCCGTTTAGTTTGTCATTGGATAACAGACTCAAATCCTTGAAAGCTTCACGGCTAAACAATAAAAGGCCCAGTTAAAGCTGAGATGTGAACCCAGTGTTGTGGTGGTGAAGGTTATAGCTGTAGCGGCTGTGGTTGGATCTGTTAGTGTGGTTCCAACTTTCCCAGCGATGCATCCTGATGTGTGAAAACACATTGTACTGGTTCTCCTTTGATGTCAATTATGGGACATTCTCACACACACTCAGTTTTCCTTGTAGGGACCAGAAAAATAAAGTCAAATAAAGCCAAAAAATGTTCAATAAAGCCAAAATTGTCAGATAGACTTATTTTCGATATTCCTACTTACATATAAACACACACACACACACGCGCGCACACGCACACACACACACTTCCTCACATTTCCTTACAGCGGAGCTTGAAGCCCATCTGTCAAGCCATTTATGAGAACATAAAGAGAATCACATCAGTTCCAAACTTCATCTCTTGATGGCAGTCTCACTCTATGACACTGTAACCTATCCACACATACAGAGTACTCGTACATATCTACGCCACCTTTTAACCATGGTTTTCCATCAGAAGTTTGCATCTACAGGGTGTCCCTGTACATAGGGGACTATGTTTGCCAGCACCACCTCGATTTCCTCAATGCAACTCCTTAACAACACAAATGAATTGTACAAAAAAAAAACAAACAGGTTTTCCATCCTAACAACTTTACCAAACAATTCAGAAAAAAAAGTATTAAGAGGAAAACTAGCAAACAGCCACATAAAAAGTTTTTAGTAAGCTTGAAAACTTTTTTTAATGAATAGCTTTTATCTTTACAGACTAAAAGAATATAAGTTGAGTCTTCTGTTTTGAAACCATAAATAAAGCCTTAGCATTACCACATACAATGTACGCATAGGGAATTTACCTATATATATATATATATATATATATATATATATATATATAAGGTAGGTGTAACACTCAGAGCAAAGTGCTACCTGCACCCTTCCTCATGTATGAGCTCACAGATAGCCATGATTGGCTAGTGTCACTGTGATTGACAGGGGAGATTATGAGAGTATGCCAGTCCTTCCACTCGGACAGTATGGCCAGTTTTGCTCTTTTTGACTCCTGGCCACGGATGGCTGTGGCATCATCGGGATTCAAACATGCGATCTTTGGACAAAAGGGCGAATGCTTTTCTGTTGCATCAAGTGGAAGCCACACACCACAGCCCACATACATTTGCGATAAAACTATGCGTTTACCGTTTGTCCTCCAGCATACCTATTTGGCTTGCAAACCATTGACTGAATTAATCTAACATATGCAAATCATCCAACCCCCCAACCCACAACAGCAAGTCAAAACCCATCCAACAACCCTGTGAAACAGTGTCCTAAGATGACTGGATTGTTTTGGTAGCAATATATTTTTAGGGGTCTGATGACCTGAAAAAGTCATCATAATTTATTGTTATTTGGGTCTTTAAGGCTTTGAGGCTTTGAGGCTTTTCAGCTGTAGGTTGTTTGCTTGAGAGTTTAAGAGCTGCCTGAGTCTGTGTTTTGTCTGCAATGACTGTCCAACTATGAACCAATCAACAAACAATCAACAAAAGGAAAAACTCCTGCATGGGCGGACCATGAAGGACATGTGTTTGCATAGCTGTTGAAGAAATTTGTTTTTTGTGTCTAAGGCTCTGTCACTAAGATGAAATGACTTTCCCAGTGAGAATATGTGTTAAACTGTGTACTGTTTCCATGCCTACTCTAGTAATGTGTCCATTCATGTTCGTAGACATGTGTGTCTGCTGTAGGGATGTAACCAAATACAGATTATTCAGATGTGTCTGAAATGGATACAAATACAGATCTGAATCTGAGGAGCACTATTTTTTTAAAATGATTTATTATTAAAAAAAAAAAAAAGTCTTGTTGGAAATCCAATTGAGACTAGGGCTACGTCTACATTAATCCAAATAAATTTGAAAACGTATCTTTTTCACTACGTTTTTATCTTCTGTCCACTCTGAAACTGCATGTTTTTTTCACGCAAAACAGAGCTTTTCGAAAACCCTCTCCCAAGTGAATAAATTTGAAAACGCCATTTTCACACTGTAGTGTGGACTGAGAAAACGGAGATATTCAAAAACGATGTTAGTCATGTGACCCATTCAACTCAAAACAAGCAAAATGGTGGACAATGTTGTACTGCAGTTGTTGTGCCTGCTATCCAGTTTGATAGTGTTGTTAAAGATTAATGTCACTTTGTGTAACCTTCAGATTGCATTTATAAATAAACGCCTGATGGAGATGACGCAGGCCAAAGTTTCTTACGTGTTTACACATGCGTGGTATGGGGATGTAAGTGTTTTCAGACGTTTCAGTGTAGACGAACAATTTTTTGGAAAACATTTGAAACTGCTGGTGTAGACGGAGAGTGTTTTACATCGAGAATGCAGTTTTTAGATTTATCCGGATTAACATGTACGTAGCCTAGAGGTGTTGTTTGAGATTGGCATTCTGAAGGGCACAACAAATAAGTCATGTGAGCAAAAAGTTTTTTACTTTCATGCAGACACATATAAAGCTCACAGGACCAAGAGTGAACACGAACATAAACTTTTGGCTTGTAGATTTTAAATTAGGGTAATAGCTTTTTGAAAATAGAAGCAACTAAATTTGTTAGAAACATACGGAAGCCCTAAGTGGCTAATTTTATCAGGAGAAAATCTCCTGCCTTGTGAATGGGACTGGTGTTACATGCACGTTGGTATCTTCGCCATCATAAATTTAGTAATTGCCCACTGTAGAGATGGATTTTATCTCGGCATTAAAGCGGCCTCTATTATGCTATGTAAAAGTGCCAAATTTTGTTTTAGAGGTCTCATATAATAGGTTCACATGCATCCAAAGTCAAAAACATTTTAATTTTCTCATAATTTACATTACAGTAGCACATTATTTCTCAGGGTCACAAACAATTAGCTCAAGGATCCGTTCACTCTAAACTTCTCCTTTCAGAGAGCCTACTCTGCTCTGATTGGTCAAATGTCCCAGTCTGTTGTGATTGCTCTACTGCGTACAGCGCGTGTCGGAAAGGAAACACCCACTACCGCATCAGAACTTCAGCTCAGTAATAATGTTGTCGATTTTACCTTATCAATCTGAGCCCAAGTTTGATAGTGATACATGGGAAGATCGACCACCGTCGCAAGCACGACGAGAATAGTGCATTTCTCAGCAGTAAGTTTGTATGTAGTTTGACAATAACATGAGTTAGCCGGTTAGCAGAGGCTAACAGCTGTGTGCTGGCTGTACATGTATACAACACAAAACTTTGGAACACTCTGTAGAAAATATAAACATAAATAATTAATCATACTTACATGTTGAGATCCAGAGGCAGAAGATGGTCCAATTTAAGTGGGTATGGCCCCATCTTTAATAATCGTTTCCCAAATCCTGCGTTGACTTCAGCTAGATTTGAGAAGCAGTCGTCAGAGACATGACTGGGACACAAATGAAGGTCGGAGTTGAACTGCTGTGGTATGGTTTTAAAAATTAATTCTAACCACTGACGCTTCACATCCTCATCCTTTGGGGGTCCATGCAAAGTGGTTTTGCTTTTACGGCGCAGAAAACAACATCTTCTAGACGTGGCGAAAACAGGAACCTAACTCTTTCAGGACGCAACTACAACTGTAGTGTTTGAGGGTGGCCAATGAAGACCAGAGGCAGGGTTTTTTGTTACAGTATGTAGGTTTGTGCAGGAAGTAAGTCTGGAATTACTGACAATTCGGTTTAGTTGTTCAGTTGAATCGTTTTTTTTCTTTTGGGAGTCAATATCTCCATTTGTCGTGCACTTTGTTTTTTTGAAACTTTGCAGACTTTTTACTTTCACAAACAGCTCTATAACACACTACATATCTGAAAATGTAATATCTAAAAAAGAATAATATGGGCGCTTTAAGAGAGAGGGGTGTCCCCCTTCTCAAGTGTCAGACACTAATGTGGAAGTCGTCAGTCCTGCAGGGATGAGGTATTTCTGTAGGCCACCCCAGAAGTTAGCATCACCCTGGTTTCCTCGACAAAAAGCCAATAGGATTTTTAAATTGGTTTTTGGATTATTGCAGAAAATAAACTCTGTCAACAACAAAAGTTTATGATTCTTACATTTTTGTTCATCCACATAATCTTCACAAACGAACACAACTTTTATGAATTTTGAAGCCTAAATACAATCACCAGAAGTAAAAAGCTAATGTTAGGCTATAAACAAACTACACCACGGTCACATGACTTCAACGTCCCCACCTCCATGCTTCCGATGACGCTTTCAATCTTTATTTAAAAAACACTACAGTACAATTGGAAAATACTATACACTGATACATCAACAAGTTGGAATAGTTTGCAAGAGTGCGAGTATAAACACAACGAGGCTGTAGTAGATGAGTTTATCCTGTTCAGCGTGATGACGTTAAATGTCCCCGACAACCTCCGTAGTCCCATTTAGCCACTTGTTTGCAACCGTCTTTTTCAGGGCACATAAAAGTTTTTTAAAAAATCACGAGTGGGATATTACTGATGTATTTTATGTCGTAGTATAAAAACATGGACAAATGTTGAGCTTGTGTTAACCACAGACCTTATTTCAGGCATTTATCCAAAAACCCATTTTAAAAAAACCCATTGAATTCGGGACAAAGGACGTCGAGTACACAGAGAAATCAAGTCAACCTCACGAGAACAAAAACTTGTTATGTCAAGCTCATGAGGCAATCTATTGTATAGTTGCGACCATGAATAAACAAGCAAACTTGGTTTACTGTAAATACAAATTCAGACACAAATATTAATAAACAGGTACACTCCTAGTCTAGCTAGTCTAGATAGCAAAACATACACCAATATGGACATTTGGAGATTTTTGTACTTGTTTTCAGGTTTTAGACACCTTTTCTATAGCGAAATAGCACTTTCCAGTATAACAGATCAACATTTATACTCAATATAGACCACACCATTTGAAGGCAAAATGATAAAACGATCAGAGTCACACTGTGCTTGAATTCCAGAATTTGAATTTAAAAGTTCAGAACCTTCTTATGTCATAATAGCTGAGAACAGAGAAAATCTTGATATGTTCACTAGACCCATACATAGTCTTAATGAAGACACCAAAAGTTATCAGTCATTATTGTTTACATTGTGTTAATTGAAGCATGAAAAAATGCTTGCGCGGACTTGGATCTTTCTTTCGTGGGTATTCACAGTAATACAGTGATGAACTTATACTAATTTATTCAACTGAGCATCATCAACATCACTTAAATACTGAAAACTCACAGAATATACATTATACATCAATCTCAACGTGAATATGATTAATTATTAATATTAACTGATATTAATATTAATTAATTATGAATTATTAATATTATTGTTGTATTATTAGATTAATATTAGAGCAATTACTAATGAGATATGTTAAAGAAATTTGTCAGTAAGTTAACAATGAAATTCACTCAGCTGGGCGTACACCATTACTCAAAGCCTATTGGCTGATTGCGGTCATGTGACTGGACTGTGATCATTTTTTCATAGCATGGCTTTATTTTAAATGGAAAATTCTGTGACCCTGATCTTTCTATAATCCAAGTACATTTATGAGATCATTCTTCAATGCACAATCAACAGCCATGGATGCACAACTCCAAAAATACAGTTGTGTTTCATTGGGGTCTTCGTTTAGATTTAAATAGGAGAGTTAACTGAATAATGTTAGGTCCTGAATACCTTAAAACACAACTAGCTCGCTATATAACTTTGTACTAGTTGTCATATTGTTATTTACATTATTTCATTTAAACGGTATGGTATGTGGTATTATAAATGTGAAAGAGTCATCAATATTGATTTTCCAGCCAATTTAAGTTAAATTTATGTCTGTTTTACAAGATGAAAAAGGGGTGAAGAAGGGGTGTGAGAAATTCTTCACATGGAAGCATTTCCTTCTTGCTAAAGTAAGTTTCCAACAGTAAGGCTGAATAAACACACCAATACATGGAGCACAAATGGAACATTTGTATTGTGCAGCTGCAGGATTCAGCTTTCCTTTAACAAACCTGATTTCGGCACTGTTAGTCAATCATCATTCGCCTACGTTCTTCGTGTCTTTCATTGCTCCATATGTATTTGTCAGGCGTGCTCGGAGACCTCAGCATCCCGCATCCTGTTGCTGGGGGATGGTGAGGATCCCTGAGGATCCAAAAAGCATCTCTCCTTAAGTGCCTTTGAGAAATTTTAAAGCTACAAGGTCACATTTTTAACATGAAAACACTAAGCAAAAACGACTCAGATCTGTGGATCCCATACAGGACAATGTGACAGGGATGTAACCGAATATGAACACATTATTTGTACGGAACAGATAATGTGTCCTAAACTAATACAAATACAGATCAGAAGAGTAAGCAAACGACTCTTTTTTTAAAGACAGCTTGCCAGAAAGTGCATCTATTTGAGACTAGATCCAGTGGGAAGCAACACTTGGGGGGAAAAGTCTTGGGAGTGGAGTGGGATGTGTGATCAAGCTGCAGGACAAACAAAGAGCCACTGCACGCTCCATATATCCCATTTAGATAAGGCACTGTTCACAGGGCTGCATGTCTCTGCTGGGATCTACACAGAGTCACAGGGGAACCTGGAGCCTGTCCCAGGGGACTCGGAGCACAAGGCATAGGACACGCTGGATTGGGTGCCAACCTATCGCAGAACACACACATTCACACACTATGGACAATTTAGAAATACCAATCAGCCTACAACACGTCTTTGGACTGGGGAAGGAAACTGGAGTACCCGAAGGAAACCCCTGAAGTGCTCATTTAGCAAGTGGTGGCTTGGTGGTTAAGGCTCTGAGTTACAGGTCGGGGGTTCAAGCCCCAGCACTGCCAAGCTGCCACTGTTGGGCCCTTGAGCAAGGCCCTTAGCCCTCTCTGCTCCAGGGGTGCTGTATCATGTCTGGCTCTGACCCCAACCTCCTGACATGCATATATGTGAAGAAAAGAATTTCACTGTGCTGTAATGTATATGTGACAAATAAAGACTCATTATTTTTATTTAATCCATTAAAAAAATTATATATTTTTACTTTCATTGTAAATTCTATTCTATTCTATCTATTATTAGAATTATTAACTAAAGTAGATAGTAAATTAAATAAATAAATTAAATAGTAGAGGAGCTTTACAAGTTCAGTAGCTGAATAAAATTATGTTCTGCAAATACTATACAAATAAATATACATATCTGGAGCACTAAACAGATACACATAATGGCATGGCATTACAATTTTATTATAATGTGACCAAAGAGCAGTAAGTTGAACCGCAGATGCTGTAATGACAGTCTGAACTCAATAGAGGGCAGTAAAAGTATTATAATGAAACCAGGATCTATGCTAATACTGGAGTGTTGGGATGGACAGTTTATTTTGTTCCAGCCAACTCATGTTATGTAACCTAAGGCATTTAAAAAGCATGGTCTGACTAGTTACAAGCAGCTGAATCATCGGCCTGATTGGTAAAACAGGTACACATGCTTGTCCAGCTGGTAAGTGCTGGTAGATGAAAACAGTATATGAATGACTATTTATGCAACATCAAAGTAAAACTGTGATTAAACAGTAATTCAGGAAATCATCATTGAATTATAAGGAAACTTGAAAACACAAACAAGGTCACTAGACCTAGTATAATTCGTTCAACGAATTTTGTGACCATATATATTTGTGTGTGTGTGTGTGTGTGTGTGTGTGTGTGTGCGTGCGTGCGTGCGTGCGTGTGTGTGTGTGTGTGTGTGTGTGTGTGTATACATATATCATCATTAACTGATTGATTGCTGGTTCTGAATAACACAGAAGCTTGGGAGATATCTGGAGTTCATAGAACCACATTTATATATACAGTGGGTTCAGACCCACGCATAATGACAAAGCAAAAACATGGTTTTTAGAAAAAATTTTTTTTACAAATGTTTTAGAAATCAAAACCAGAAATCTCTCACTTAGATAATTATTCAGACCCTTGGCTAAAGGAACTCCAAACTGAGCTCAGGTGCACCCATTTTTACTATGATAATCTTGAGATGACTATAGTCCACCCGTGGCACATTCAACTGATTGGACATGATTTAGAAAGGCACACACCTATATATATGAGGTCCCACAATTCACTTGTTCATGTCAGACCAAAACCCAAGCCATGAAGTCCAAGAAATGCTCCTTAGACCTACGTGATCAAATTGTGTCGAGAAGTAGATCTGGGCAAGAATATAAAACCATTTCTAAAGTTTTGCAATGTTCCCAGGAGCATTCTGGGCTAGAAGGGCCTGGGACATGACCAAGAACCCAGGTTCAGAAGTCCTCCACAGATACTTGAGAATCTGCTGAAAGGACAACCGTCTCAATAATACTAAATCAATCAGACCTTTATAGTAGAACAGCAAGATGGAAGCCACTCCTGAATAAAAGGCAGACAAAACTTTAAACTTTTTGGGCTGAACTCCAAGTATTATGTCTGGCAAAAGCCAGGCTTAACTCGTAATACCATCCCTACAGTGAAGCATGGTGGTAGGAGTAGCATCCTATAGGGGTATATCTCACCAGCAGGGCCACTACAATCACAAGCAGTGGTCTGATTCCCAGATTTTATGCAATTTCTTTTAATAGAAGCATTTCACATAGGTTGCTAATGATTTTTTTTTTACTTTCAAACTATGCTCATAAAAAAAAGAAGCAGGATGAAGCTATTGTATAAATTATTTTCAAAAGATTTTTAACTACCATTTAGGAACAATTTAAGACCTGTGACTGAGCATATAGTTTAAAAACTACAAGTGTATTAAGGGATGTAAGGATAATTTAGTAACATATAGCACCGAGGGATGAGTGTGTCAACTACAATGCGTAAAAATCCTCAGTAAAATCTTTTTTTGGTTTTTCCAGCCTGATTTTTGTACTGGCTGAAAAGTGGAGCCTGAAATGAGAAGTTGGATGTTATGGTTCGGTTAACAAAAACAGGTGCTTATACAACATGCCCTACATTCCCACACTTAGAGGCAGTACACCGTGACATTTACTCAGCCTTGGAGGTGTAGGGCCACAGAATGAAAAACACTGAGTGTGAGAGAAGGAATGAATGAAGAGTAAGAGGGAGGATGAATAGGAGAGAAACAACAAAAACAACCATACAAAATTGCATCTGAGGAGACATACTGGGTGTCTCCATACATAAGGGACTATGTATTCCAGCACCATGTCGGTTTTGCCTTCATCGGCAGATGATGGTAGACGTCCATTTTTCGATTGGGCCGCAACACTTCCAGTCTTTTTGAATTAGTTAATAAGTTTGGCAAAAGCGTCATGTGTGATGTGCTCGCCATGTTTCCTGTTAAAGTCCATCACAACCTTGTGACAGCTTCCCGATCCAACCATGAGAATGATTTCAAAACGTTCTTCTTTTGTCAAAGGTGTTCTTAAAGGCTATCTGAAAAAATACAGTGCCCTCCACTAATATTGGCACCCTGTGTAAATATGAGCAAAGTCTGTGAAAAATTGCCTTTATTGTAACTTTTCGATCTTTTTTTTTTTTTTTTTTTTTTTAAAAAAACCTCTGCTCTCATGGATATCAAAGAATTGCAAACAAAACACAGGTTTATAAAAAAAATATCTTTGTTAAATACAGGTGTGCAACAATTATTGGCACCCTTTTAATCTATAGACAGAGCTTCTTCTTTTTTCTTTTTTTTTTAATTTTGAACAAAATTTCAAAGGTTAAACAGTAAAGACAATTTTCCCCAGGCTTCTTTACCCATATTTACCAAGGGGGCCAATATTAGTGGAGGAACTGTATATATATATATATATATATATATATATATATATATATATATATATATATATATATATATATATATATAATATAAACTATGAAAAATTTTGGAAAATGTTTAGCTAAAAAGTGTTAATTTCCCCTATGTACGGAGACTTTTGGACGTCTTGTAGACGAGGAAAGGAGTGATGATGCACGTCTACGTTAGGATCTGCATTCAATTTTCTAGATTCTGTTTTACCTTTCTGCTTTTGTAGCACTACAATAACAGAATTGAATACAAACCATCAAACAAACAAACAAACAAAAAGAAGGGTCTTTTGGCTTTCATGCTATTATTCAGATGGTGCAAAGTTTTATACAATTTAGTGCCAAAAATTATATTTATTCTCTATATGAGGGTTGCTTATATTGATCAAATAATCACAACAGTCAGGAATCTATTCAAGTAAACAACCACAGCAAAAAACACAAACGTTGTTTTACGTGAGCTATTTGAAATCATTTTCACTGTGAAGTAATCCATTGCGTGAGTAATCCTACCTTGAATTTTCCCTCGAAAACAGCACTTCTACTGTTAGTCTAGACTCAGACGCTCATACGACTCTCTATTTTGGTTCACTAGACCTCTACTTGGGCTAAGTTCACATCCAAGATCACATCTGGGACAGTCAGACCAGTTGGAAGTCTACATGAAAGCAGTATGCTGTCTGAATGTGTGCTCTAAAGATATCATTTATCATTTGTCATCACACGTACAGGCGCAGGCTGGTACCTCTGTTGCAAATAGTGAAGGCTACAGCAGGGGGTTGCAGCAATTTATACATTTAAAATGTAGATCCTGAATTTATATATTTCTGTAAAAGCTGCTTTGAGACCGTGTCCATTGTTAAAAGTGCTATACAAATAACATTGAATTGAATAGACAAACAAATGTCATTCTTTATTGTACAGACGCTAAAGTAATTTTCCGTGAATCGTTTAAAACACAAAACAAGAAAAATCTAAGTATTTCAGTTGTCTGTCTTCTACTTTCGTTAACAGATTGGACAGTCTGAACGCGTCACTGGAATGACCAGTATTAAATTATGGTATAAATAAATTATAAATATGGTAAACATGCTCACTAAGAGGAGAGAGGCAATGATGATTGGAGGTCTAATCAGCCATTACGGTATGTTTTCTCTTGTTTTTTTTCTACTGAAAACATTAGGTTGAGACTTCTAGGTAACACGGTGCTAGAACAGGAGAGACTGTTCCCTCAGTTTCTTCCCCTTAGGCATGTGTGGTATAATTCTGGGAACAGTACTAAAAGGTTGATTAGGAAAGAAACAGGTCCGCAATAAAGCATCATCATGAGGACATAAACAGGAAATCAGGCTTATCAGTCATCTTAAGATTAAAACTGATTATAATTAAATCTTTAAAACTGTTACTGGGAAACAACACTGCATCCTTCCTCGTTCATATAGCCTTGGGTAACCAGTGGGCCCTTCTATTCATGAGAGAAAACCTCACTACATGTTCCTGCTTGCGCACACACACACACACACACACACACACACACACACACACTTCATGTATCCTGTCAACTACAGACCTCCGCTCTGTCTGTCCACTCCTCCAGGGTATGATGCATGTCTTTCACTCTCTTGCCCTTGAAGATGAATAGAATCTCCTGCTTCTCCTCTCATAACAAACAAAGTAAACTCTGCTTGCATCTCTGCTTTCTACTTCATTCATTCATATGTTCATCCAGTAATAAATGGGGATGGGGAGAGATATTTAATATACACTCACCAGCCATCATTTTATTAGGAACACTTGTACACCTGCTCATTTATGCAATTTTGTCCTGTTTCAGCAGTGCAACACATCATATCATGCAGATACACATCAAGCGCTTTAGTTAATGTTCTCCTCAAACAGCAGAATAGGGGAGAAAACTAATCTCAGTAACGTTGACTGTGGTTGATACATTTGACGTAGGTTGGTACCAGATGGGCTGGTCCCAAATCTCTTGGAGTTTTCATGCACAGCAGTCTCTATAGTTTACACAGAACGGAGCGCAAAACAAAAAACATGCAGTGAGCAGTGGTTCTGCAGACAGGAAATGGCTTGTTGATGAGAGGGGTCAGAGGAAAATGGCCAGACTGCTTTGATCCGACAAGACGACTAACTCAAATAAGCACACTTTACAACCATGGTGAGCAGAAAAGAACCTTGGAATGCACATGAACATATCAAACCTTATGGCAGATTAACTGCCACAGTAAAATACCATATTGAGTTGTACTCCTGTCAGCCAAGAACATGAATCTGAAGCTATAGAGGGCACAGGTTCACTCAAACTGGACAGCTGAAGAGTGGGGAAAAAAATCACCTGGGCTGATGAATCTCAATTTTTTGCTGAGGCAGACTCAGAATTTGGTGTCAGTGGCATGAATCCATGGACCCAACCTGCCTGGTGTGAACAGTCCAGGCTGGTGGAGGTGGTGTAATGGTGTGGGGAATGCTTTCTTCACACACATAGGGCCACTTAATACCGATCAATCACCGTTTAAACGACACAGCCTTACTGATGTTGTTGCTGTACACATGCTTCCTTTTATGGCTTCAATTTACCCAATTTATAATGGCTACTTCTAGCATGATAATATCACAAAGGACATCTCAAACCAGTTCCCTGAACATGACAATGAGTTCAATGTACATCAATGGACTCCAAAGTCATGCACCAAATCTGAACAGAGCATCTTTCGGATGTTATAGAACGGGAGATTCACAGCATGAACGTACAGCTGACAAATCTGTAGCAATTGCATGATGTCATGAATCAGGTTAACACATAGCTCAGAAATGTGCATTTCACAAGAACTATTGGTATACCATGCAGTATCAGAAGCATAATATGGAAATCCTGCTATCCGGCATCACCCAGAGATATCTTGGATCCCCTCCACTGGCAGGCATCTGGCTCCTCCTAAGGATTTGTTCATTGCTGCTCTCACCATGTTAAAGTTTTAAAACCTGAATGGCTTTATAACAATCTCTGAAAAAGTCATGTACAAATAAAATTATATTTGAATCGCATTCTTACTTTCATCTTACCTAACAGAATTGTGATTATATTTATAGCCTTAAGAACACGTACAACAGATATGTAAGAAAACAGCAGAGCAACAACAGAAGAATAATGAAATTTCAAGGGAAACAGATGACCAGGAAGACACTATGGTATCATTAACAGCAGCATTCAGTCACTCAGCTATGCATTTCTACCTCACCAGCGACGCAATCCGAGTGTCACACATACACACACACACACACAAAGTCGCCTGTGTATCTTATGTACTGTACATGTGTAGGAAAAATCTCCCTGTCCATCAGGTTTCCCCAGACGAACTCTAAAACGTGTAGTGAATTCATGCACAGCAGAGCTTCCTGCTGTCGTTGTGAGTGTTGTCATGAGCTGCATCTCACATCTAAAACTCTGACTTTATAATGATAATGAGTCTTTATTAAATCACATATACATTACAGCACAGTGAAATTCGTTTCTTCGCATATCCCAGCATGTCAGGAAGTTGGGGTCAGAGTGCAGGGTCAGTTATGATACAGCGCCCCTGGAGCAGAGAGGGTTAAGAGCCTTGCTCAAGGGCCCAACAGTGGCAGCTTGGCAGTGCTGGGGCTTGATCTTCCGATTAATAAACCAGAGCCATTAACCGGCAAGCCACCACTGCCCCCCTTCTTTTATATTCAAAAGTATTAACTAATCTAGAAAATCCAGAAGACTGATACAAAAAATGGAAATGTGACTCCAAGTATCATTGAAAAAATATTCAAGCACAAAATCCCTGTTTATAGTTTGAGCAACATTTCTTACATTAATTTGTAAAAAGAGATGGTGAGTTTCTCTCACGACCCCATTTGTAAATCAAGCCACTGAGGTAGTGACCCTAGTTTGGGAACCCCCAGTCTACCTAATTGTATACATATACAACACTGACAAGATGTGTGTGTTGGATGTAAGATGTTCATAGTTTAAGCATTTGTTTTGCCTTTTTTCTTTTCTTAAACAATACCGACAGTAATTGATGAGAAACAGACAGTTGGTTTTTCTCCCCCTTTTAATAAATTATTTAGATTTCTTTTAAGACATGACTGTCTTTCCTTCAGACATGCCTTTACAGTCTTGCAATTACAGCCTGACTTAACATTAAAAATATAAATATTTTGTCCTGTCTGATATTCTGCATATCTTTTTTTTGTGTGCAGTTCCATCTCACATGAATAAAACAGTATTGCTTCTGCATTCCAATTTAAAAGTAATGTGAGTGTGTGCATGTCAGAGTTATCTTTGATCGGTAACCTAGAAAATGGCACTTATTCAATAATGTGCGATAAATGAGGCTTCAATATTTCACATTATATTAGAGTGTCAGACAGAACTGCATATATAATACACAATGTAATCTTTTTCTTATACACGTTCAAAAATGCCTCTCGTTAGATTTGTTGAAGCAGAGGATTGATTCATGATTTGTTTCACTGGCAAAGCACGACGGTAGGGTGAGAGAAACTATGCACCATTGCCAATAGCAGGCTGATGCATTCTGGGCATGAACGTCAAGGCTCTTTTCATCTGTAGAGCTTTTAATTACAAGTTATTCATTCGAAAATAATTCAGAGTACACAGGATTAAAACAAAATGAACTCAAAACAAACATCTGACCTGTGAGAAAGGGGTAACAAAATATTACACGGACATACAGTTAATATTTCATGTATGATGCATGACACTTGCACAAAAAAAATCCTGGCAATACAGAAATTCCCTT
Source organism: Ictalurus punctatus (assembly GCF_001660625.3). NCBI lineage: Eukaryota > Metazoa > Chordata > Actinopteri > Siluriformes > Ictaluridae > Ictalurus > Ictalurus punctatus. The sequence goes on along the minus strand of NC_030440.2, from coordinate 11,928,249 downwards.
CATTGCAATCACACTATAGAGAAACAAAGGTAAGGGGAATAAGGGAGTAAAGGTTGGCTCTTGGAGCAACTTTAGGGTTGGACTTAAAGAGAAAAGGCTCTATTTAAGCAGAATTTTCCCTCACAAAAACAACATATTGTTGGTTCTACTTCCTGACATTATGGACCACCAGGTACTCTCCTTTTAGAACTACTTTTACCATTTTCTCGTTTTTTTGTTGTTGCTTTTTTAAGCCAAGTACTAATGGCAAAATCATTTTCTTGTGATGGCGACCTCAGGTGTGAAGCCTATAATATGTACCTGATACATCATAGTCGATCTCTTTCACATTCCTGTCTTGCCATGGAAACAGAACGAGTGGATTCAAGATAGTAAGATGTGCTCGTAAATCCTTGTAAAATATGTTGCCTATTATTGGTTGTGTTGTCATGCATCACCTTTGTCCTGTGAACGCAGAGTAATTCAGATTATAATACGTTTACTTTGTAAATTTTAACTTGCGAATTGTTGAACTTTCAACCTTTTCCAATTTCTTAATCTCCTGTATTCCGAGGCACAATGATGAGTCGTTTATCCCACCAAGCACCAATGGAGTTGGACGATGGACATGACCAAAGCCTTGACCTAATTGCAGCATAACACCAAATGTGTCTCAGGAACCTGTAGACTATGGAATAGCTACTGCAACTGAGGTGATGGCAAGGCACGTAAAGAAAAGGAAGCAAGCTCCTCTGTGATATGATCAAAGGATCAAAGGAAGAAAGACAGGTAATGGATAGTACTGCTCAGACTTATGGAGAAAGGAGTCTCTCTAGAACCCACTGAAATTGCCGGCAGGTCAATGACCAGATTTCTGTATGCTTTATGTTACTCCATTGGTTAAAAGATGTGTATACGTGGGCATACTTGAACTAGGACCATTCGTTCATTTAATTCCATTGCTTTAGCCACCATCTGGGTGGCACTAAGAGGACAGACATTTGTAAAGAATCAAAATGGAAATCAACACCCACCATTTTGGGACTTTGACTGAATTTTGTCCTCAATAGCAATCGGTATTAGTGCTTGAATGATTCTCGCATGTACTGCAATTAGATCAGGTCCTTATCCAGAGCAACAGAAGTGCTTAGTAGTGTTGATCAAGAGCCTATCCTCATCGTCACCTTCAATAGAAGGTAGTAGCAGTACACTGAATGATTCTCATTAACGATAAGAGTACAGTACTAATGGACTGGGTGATTCTACAGTACTACAGTGACTCTTATCCTCAGTAGAAACAGAATAAACACTCAAGCGATTCTTATTCTCATATAAGATCAATATCGGCACAAATAAGGACCAGCATCATCCTCGAGATGGAGCAGTATTGACACTTAGTCGACATAGAAAACCGTACCAGCACCTACTGAAAGTGTTGTCCCTGGAATGCATTTTCCGGGAAAGGCGTCACAAAGTCTTACAAACCCTCAGCTAGGAAGCCAGCAAATAGAGAAACTTTACTAGTTATGAAAGGAAATTACGCTGGCAGTCCACCATTTCAGTCCTACAATCACAGTTACATAATGCAATCTACCGGTTCATATATAATGTAATGCTTTCACACTTTCCTCAAATACTTCTCATTATTGGCTTGCTGTGTCTTTCATGATGAACTATCAGAACGGCAGTGTCCTCATTTATAAAAAATAAGGCGGCGGACACCATGGACAGGGTGCCAACCCATTGCAGGGCACAACTGCGCACACACACACACTCACATGCCCATTCATACACTATGGACAATTTAGAGATTCCAATCAGCCTACATTGCATGACTTTGGACTGGGGGAGGAAACAATACTGTTAGCAAAATTAATCGTTCCTGCTTGAACCGAATTAGAAAGTATAGCCTTCTGTGAAAATGTACGTACATGTAGAGTGAAACGATCGTGGTTTTCTACACTTTCAGCAGTTCTATCAAATTGTTTTGATGAAAAACTTTCCCACATATGTAACATTCGAGTTTGGTATCAAGCTTGGTATATTTTGTATTTTATACTATTTCTGCAGTCCATTCTGAAGTAATGAACCTTAAGCAGGATGCTTTGAGGGGGAGCATCCTCGGCAGCCATCTGCACCGTATGGACTGATGAAAAGAATTTACACTATATGACCAAAGGTTTGTAGACACCTGACCATCACACTGATATGTGCTTGTTGAACATCCCACTCCATATTTAGTCCCCATTTACTGTTATAATAACCTCCACTCTTCTGGGAAGGCTTTCCACTAGATTTTGGGGGCGTGGCTGTGGGGATTTGTGATCATTCAGCTACAAGAGCATTAGTGAGATGAGGTACTGATGTTAGGTGAGGAGGATTTCTGGAGTGCAGTCAGTGTTCCAGTTCATCCCAAAGGTGTTCAGTGGGGTTGAGGTCAGGACTCTGTGCAGGACACTCGAGTTCTTCTACTCCAACCTTAACACACCATGTCTTCATGGAGCTCGTTTTGTACACATGCACAATAATGAACAGATTTGGACCTCTTAGTTCCAGTGAAGGGAAATTGCAATGCTACAAATGTAAATAAATAAAGCTCTAGACATTCAGAGCTCCCATACTCCTATAAGTCCTCGATTCCCATACAACATCCTTTACCTGCCTAACATCCCATCAGATTTCAATGCTACTTATTAAATCATAAACTAGTAGAGTGAGCATATGAAGTCAGAAATAAAACATGAAAACACACACAGACAAATCAAGGTGCAAATCAGGAATTATTCATTATACCACAAGTCTGATATTATTCTCCTTGGTTTAACAAAAAGCACATGAGCATGTCCAGGAATGTTAATCTTTTCCCTAGTTTGACCTTGTTCATTATACACACAACCAAATTCAGTCAGAGATAAGCTTGTCATGCAAAATATTTCTCTCAAATCAACCAGGCCTTCAATTCTTCTCTCGCTAAAGCCATAGACTCTCCTCACGAATACAGAGAATCAGAAAAGTCTCTGAAAAAAAATGCCCTTTATATTTTCCAATGAGATAAATTGTGCGTTTCTACTTAAGGGTCCATAGCAGCCATCATGAGTACATTGAACTGAAGTCATTACAAGATCTTGATGCAGTCTGTTAATGCTGAACTAGGATCAGCTTCGGACACCGTTCCCTTAGTGTTAATCATTGCAGAGAAACAGAAATGATCTCAGATAAGCCTTAAAAAGTACCAAATACAGACATTATTATTATCATTGTTGTTGTTGTAACATTAAGAAAACATAACAACCGTCATTTCATATCGGTGAAATACTTACGAAGTGTGCAAGCTGGCACAGTGCAATCTGCACTGCCCTCCAGACAAATGCTTACAGGATTGTACTGAAATTATTACAACTGGCCTAAGACGGGCAAAGCACTCAGCCTATGCAGAGATCTGGGGTCAAGTATGAGCTTTCCTCTGTGAATATCAATGCAGGGAAAAGCTGATCAGTGCTCCAGATACTATTAAGCATCAGCATGTATATCTCTACGTTTATGACATCTTGAACCTGTAAGCAGACTTCCATGCTTCACTACTTTCCTCTGCAACATGGAGCACAACGGCAGTTGGATAATAGGAACAGATGAGGCAATAACAGAGCTATAGGCTTGAATCCTGGCTGAATCGGAGGATCGTCACGAGTTTAAACATACAATAACTTTCAACAGATGAAGGTCTTTCTGCCTGTCATAGTCTGCTGCTGATGTAAGGCAGGAAGGACTTTGTTGACCTGAGATATCCATGGCCTGGTGCCTATCATGTAGATTTAGATAGAGAGTATAGCAGCAACGGCCCGTTTCCTCTCAGGAAGGTTTTAATTAGGGCTTAAATGCCAGAAGATAATCCCGATTGGACTGGACAATTGTCTTAAATATAGCTGAACATACTCAAAAGCTTTACTTTTGTCCTGGTTCATCCAAATGCATTCATCATTAATTACCCTTATCCCTATAATGCTCCACAATGCAGCGAATGCATGGATGGCAACTAAACCCCTAGAGCAAATGTAGTGCACCGGAAATAAAAAGTTACCTTGCTTTGGCGAAATAATGATTTCTTAGTTAGCCAGATAACTTAAGCCAAAAGTCCTAACTGTCCAATAGGATAAGAGCTAACATTCATTCATTCATTCATTCATGTTGGTTTCATTTCATTCAATAATTCACTGGAAAATTCTTTGTGAGAAATCAGATTTGGAGAACGGAACATATACGTGTACTACACGAACATATAAATGAAAACATTCTGTTCATACACACACATCTGTGCCAGGGAAACCACACTGATCTCCAAGGAGAGGAACCCTAAAACTTTGCAAAAATAAATAAATAAAAATAACGTGAAGGTCTCCCTCTGAAGGAGGACTCGGATCTGGGAGTGGATGATTCCCAAAGTTGCCGATTCTTTCCTTTTAAGGTCCTGACAAGAGCGATGTCATACACTGTGTTGTTCTTTTGCTGCTTTTGTAGTGTTTGTCACTATGTATGTTGATGCATTTTGTTCATAAAGTGCCTTCCATATGCAGGTGACTGACCGAGGGTCAGTTTTGATGAAACCCCCCACCCCACCAAAAACAAACAAACAAACAAACAAACAAACAAAAAAAACACACACACGCACAGTGTGTCCCCAGAGTGCAATGATGATGTAAGGAAGGGGATTCTGGGAAATGTAGTATTGGCAAAAATGAGGTCAGGATGCTATTGGCACAGCATTCAGAACTTGCTCCTGAGTGTGTGTGTGTGTGTGTTTGTGAGAGAGAGTGTGTGAGATTGGGTTGTGAACTGCATGGTGTTAGTGATTGAACTACATTTCTTCCATTTGTTTTGTCCCCTACTTTCCATCATAAGGTTTTTTTTTTCTTTCCTCTTCCTTCATCCTCTGACCCTGTCACTCTCTGGACTGATAAAAAAGGATGTATCCTGACTCAGAGTTCTTCGAGATGTCAGAAGTCAAACCGTAGAACTCCTCTATTGCCTGTGCATCTATTTTCTGTGTGGGAGAATGGAAGAAAGGGTCAATTACAAAAACACATCTATAGCAAAGCAAAAGTTCTTACAAATGTAGTAAACAAGACACACCTCCACGATGTCATCATCAAACAGCAGCCAGAAGCCGTGACTCTTCACTATCGTTATGTAGTGTCCTCTGTTTGGCCCACTGTCACAAGACAACAGTATTAGAATGGTCAGTACTGTATATCTAAAAGCCTTTCTACACCAAAAAATGAAATGTAAGGAATGACTACGGAGCCCCAAAGCGGACACAGAGACGGAAAAAAGATGAGATGGGAGGAAAATGTAGATTTCAATGCTTTTGCGTTCGCTCACAAAACTTCTGCGTTCCCCCGAGAATCTTTACGTTCGCTTTTTTTTGCCATTCTCTCGATATTTGTGTTCTTGCATTTTTTTGCATTCCCCCGAGATCTTTACGCGAGCTTATATTTTTTCTGAAATACGTGTTCTCTCACGCTTTTTTGCATTCTATCGCACTATATGCGTTCTCCCAAGAAACTTTACGCTCGCTTACATTTTTTCTGCAATACGTGTTCTCTCACGTTTTTTTGCATTCTATCGCACTATATGCGTTCTCCCAAGAAACTTTACGCTCGCTTACATTTTTTCTGCAATACGTGTTCTCTCACGCTTTTTTCCATTCTATCGCACTATATGCGTTCTCCCAAGAAACTTTACGCTCGCTTACATTTTTTCTGCAATACGTGTTCTCTCACGTTTTTTTGCATTCTATCGCACTATATGCGTTCTCCCAAGAAACTTTACGCTCGCTTACATTTTTTCTGCAATATTTGTGTTCTCTGTCATGCTTTTTTTTTGGCGTTCTCTTTCGCGGTCACTGTCGCCGAGTTCGTGCAAACAGTACTTCTCAGTTTAATTTCTCTCTGGCAGCAGGGCAGTGGTTCAGATCAACAGAGGTGGGTAGTACTACGCTACGTTTACTTCGGTACATTTTCTTGAGTACCTTTCTGAAAAAAATGTTTTAAAATGTTCTTTATTTTTTAATCACAGAAATGTACTTTTACACCTCTACATTCGGTGGCGTTCCTCCGTTACTGTTAAATGTTAATGAATAAATGTAGTCTTGATCATTCGTTTATATCACGTATAATGAGGTCGCGAGTCTCGTCGTACTCTGCAGTGGCCTGAATGCGGACGCAACAACCGCTCACTTTTTTAAACGCCTCAGCCCTGGAGAGATGCGAGCGTGTCGAGGGAGGCAGGACACACACACTCACACATAAACGTGCGTACACAAACATACTACTCACACACCTCACTCACTCTCTACACACACTTGCTCTTCTGTTCGGTTCTGTTCCACAGTCTGTTCTGTTGTTCTCGTGTGTCTTGTTTAAACGCAGATTCGGACAGGTTTGTGTTGTTAATGTGTTGTGAAAATAAAGACAGATAACTGGTAAGAAAATGTTTTGTTTTTCGGGGTGTGTGTGAGATTTCGTATCGGAAATGACGGGTTCTGTGTTTTAGTGCCCATCTCAGGGTAACGTAAAAGCATCGAAATCTAAATTTTCCTCCCGTCTCATATTTATTCCCATCTCCACGTCCGCTTAGGGGCTCCGTAAATAACACCCCATGCGGTTATATGAAAATGATGCACGCTGGGACGTTTTTCTGTATCACTACACGGTCTGGAGTGCATCATTCCACTTATACAACAGCGATTTGCTCGTGATTACAATGTTTAATCGATTAACGACTGACATGCCACGAGAAGTTAGTTCCTGTTATCAGTCACGTTATAGCCACGATAAAAAGGTCGTTCCATGAAGGTCTCTCGCTCTCAATTTTCCCGTGCTGGAAACTGCGCAAATGCATCGTGACTGTTACAAAGCACCCGAGACGCCGTCCATAAATGTTAAATAAACGTCTCCTAACCAAAAATGTCCCCTCATCAACGATGATGCGTTTTACTTTATTAAACAACACGTTGTTTTTCCAACCCGTGAATTATTAGTCTTAAATTATACAGAGCATCCAGCAGAGTTCATGGAGCTACTGTCCGAGCCGTGCTGTTGAAGAAAAATAATGCACACATTCCGACCAATCAGATTTGAGAATTCAGCCGCGTTGTGGTATAAATGTGACCCTTAAAGTCTTAAGAAGTCAACAACACGAACGTAAGGTGATGGTGTTTCAGTGGGTCGGAAAGAGTTTGTGTACCCATTGTGTGTTACTGCACTCTCGCACCTGCCACAGTGTACCACCACAGCCACAAGGTCATACATGCGGTCGAGGTTGACGGCGTCGGCAGACGTGTTGAAGAGGCGCAGCTCGAGCGGAAAGACCACGCGGTAGCTCAGCTTTGTGTAGCGCTGTAACTGCTCCATGTACTTAAAGCGTTTCAGGTGCAGGGCCAAGATCATGGGCAACTTCTTCACTCGCATGCTGACGAGACAAAATAATAATAAAATAAAAAAATAAAAAAACACAGACACATTCTTATGATTAACAAAAATGTTTCATGACATAATTTTAACATTTTTAAAAAATTTTTTTTTTTTAAATCAAGTGATCGACTGTTCATCCAATTTCATCGTCAACAATTCCTTCAGCGAAGTAAATTTAGGAAGGGCAAAAGCTAACACTATCCCACTATCCCTCACTTCTTTACATGTTATATATAAACACAGTCACACTCTCGCCTACCTAATAGTGGCACCTTCGTGCAAATGGAAACACTGCAGTACTGCAGTAAAACTCAGGATAAACCCACTGACCGTTTCTGGGCCTCTTGCTTGCTGCAGCAGGTTTCACAGTAGTACTTATACTCGCTGCACAGCGTCTCCGTGTTACTGAAATCCCTGTACACACAGGCACGACACATCAGAACCAGTCCTCATATCTCCTCATTCAAACCTCAACGACAGAGTAGCTTGTGTGTGAAGTGAATACCTGAGACAATGTGTTATCGACGTGTTCTGCTCGACATCCACAGACAGATCCAGGAAGTCCTCGTCTTTACTGCTTACCTGTAATTGGAAAAAAACGGATCATTCTAAGTAAGTGCGTATGTGTGTGTGTGTAGTCCATTCAGGTAAATCTATTCTAGCGCTCAACTTCCCTATTACACTGTGAAATTTATTAGCATGCATTTATTTCTCGCTTTACTAATATCCGTCCTGTACAGCATTTGATTAAAGGTTGTAACTTTCAACCTCTGACTACAACACCCCGCCAGAGAATATGAACGGGCCAGACAATAAGATGATGCTAAATGAACCTTTTCTCTCTCGCTCCCTCTCACTCACATTTCTCTCTTTTCCAAAGCCGGAATTTTTTGGGGCTTGTTTCAGGCTTTCATTTGTGTAGTTGCTGAGACCTGGCAACCCAGGTTATAATTCTGACTTCAGCTTTGCACACCAAGGGATGTAAAAACCATCAACCAGAATGTGCAAGAAATGCAGCGATGACATTTGGCTCATGCCATTGTGACTACACTTTACACTCACAAATGGGACTGTCTGAACTGGTTAGGTTTGCTAATGAAACTATCGGTGTTATTTTATTATTTTTTTGATGCAAACGTCTCTTGGCTAAACACTGACATAGCAGTCTAGCCTTGCGGTCTTTGCTAAATTACTCAACAAGGTTTTTCTCTGGTCTCTGGTCTACAATACCCCGAACACAACACAAATTCTGCTTATTTTACTCAAGAACAAGTGGTATGATTTCATAAAAGTGACGTTTACTCGCTTAAAATTCCAAAAAGCAATGTAAATCTTCTGATCATACGTAGAAATGACGTTGCTTAGATGAAGCTGTGATGCAGCAAAATGGGTGATTGTAAATATTGTTTTAAATGGTGTAGAAACCGTTTTAACGGCCGTAATTTCTGAAAATACCAAAGATGGAAACCTGACACATTATCGTATATGTAAGGGATAATCCATGTTTAGGTGTGCATTACACAATTTTATTGCACGACGTGGAGGAAGAGAACCCCTGACATGAAGCGGAGTGCATTAAAATCATGTAACGCACACCTAGCAGTGGTTTATCTCGCTTATACCGTGGTCACTTGCCAGCATCGACAAGTTAGAGCGGTCATTGATGTTTGCATCGCAAAATTTGGCAGGAAGGATAACAATAACGGTTAGTTTTCATTAGTTATTTTATATACGGGTCGTTAGAGCTAAAATTCTGCCTGCTCGAAATCATATACAGGGATAATGTAGTGTGATTAGATTACATTTATTAGAATGGATTATAATAAATAGTTACTACAGAGATAGAGAGAGAGAGAGAGAGAGAGAGAGAGAGAGAGAGAGAGAGAGAGATTGTGGGTGTGTCTGTGAAATTACCTGCGTCTGTGCCGCATCTCTACTAATAATGAACTGTGAGTTTATAGGCAGCGCACTAATTTAAAACTGTAATTAAACTGACTGGAAAAACCTGTACATTACACGGTTTTAGCACACACCTCCAGCCAATCAGAATCGAGTATTCAGACAGACCATGGTATAAATTCTTTTGTTATATGTTATATGAACTAATGAAAAGAAAAAAAAAACCCACTACAATTCTAAAAAAATCAACAGGTCTTTTAACACACAGGGAAATGACTGTGTCCTGATGCTGCATCTCTGAGAAAAAAACAAAAAACAAAAACAAAGACACACACACACACACACACAACAGGTATCCTTTAAGTGACTATGGTAAAATAAAAATATTGCCAGACTAAGTTCTAAGGTGCACTCGGATGCCAAAAACAACCAATGCTAAAAATAAAAATGAAGCTCTCACCGTCTCGCAGTTGAGGCAGCGCGTCTCATTGGTCAGCGTACCCTGGAAGATGTCGTGCACCCAGGTGGACTCGGTCTTGTTCTCGGTCTCGGTTTCAGTGCTTCCGTTGTTCTTCAGCCGGCCGTTTTGTTTCTCCTGTTTCTTCTCCTCCTGCAGGATGTCCGCCACCGTGTTCAGCAGGTAGTTGAGGAACTCATGAGCATCCTGCTGCATGTAGTTATCAAACAGGTCTGTAGGGGGAGACAGAGAGCAGTGACAAATGGTTAGATATGCACAAAATATGGTTATCCCTATGACATACATTATTATAATAAAAGTGCATGTACATGCAAGCTCTGCAAGTACAGGGTGATTTTAAAAAAAGTGCTAACACTTACTGGCAACATTTTATTTATTTATTTTTACAGTATTGTAATTATATATTGCTGTTATTATTATTTTGAAATAAAAAAAAATACGTCGTAATTAATAACCATCCCACCTTGTTAAAAAATTACAATTGCGTGTGTGTGTGTGTGTATGTGGTCAGCAGACTTCGCTGACAGAGGCCCGTATTATTCATTTACTGTGAGAGATCCAGAGAAGGAGCAGAACAAGTATCTTTTCATACGCCTCGCACGCGCACAAACACACACACACACACACACACACACACACACACACACACCTGTTCCACATTCCACAGATACACCATATTACACAAGGGTTTACTGTCTGTATGCAAAGGTCAGGTGCAAATTCATTACTAGGACATTACAACACACATACAGTTAAAACCATTCTGGCACTTCTCTTTCATCTTTACATATAATTTTCCTACACAAAAGAATGCATGGAGAAATACCTCAGTATAATATCTGTCCATATTGATACTTTTTTGTTAACCAGGTTTGATTTTCACTAGTCCTAGGATCTGGGCTTACACCAGCATCATAGATGTTGGAGTACGAGTGTTAACCTGTGATTATGTTTGCGCTGTGTATAATTGAATCATGCGGCAATAGGGAAATTACAGCCTTAGCTCCCGCATGCACTTCTGTCTGCTAGAGCCGGCCCTTGTTTAATTGCAACCTGCTATACGATAACCCTATCATTAGCTCCAAATGAGCACTTCAGATAAAGTGTTTTGAGTTGTACGTCTCACCGAACGTTTCATCCCACACGAACTCCACGAGACGCGCATTTCAGATCCGTCCTGCTGCGTCTTTGTATGCGCTGCGCTCGTAAACGCGACATGTATGTATGGAAATCGTACTCTCAAAGCCAACACGGGGAACCAGTGTAAACCCAAACGCTGTGAGGAACCACAATGAACACGTTTGCGGTTTATTCAGCATCCTGCTGCCTCAGGTGGTTAAGTGAGCCGTGTTGTAATTACAGCAGCTTTCTTTGAGAGACTTTTGAACGACCTCCCCATGGACATTCACTTTTTTTTTTTTTTTTCTCCAAAGAGATTCCCATCGATTAATCCTACATGTTGTAGATATCAAACCTCGTAGAAAGATGAACGACTATTGATGTTACAAATAAGGATGAATTTGTTATATACAGTAGATATAAAACGCCTACACACTGCTGTTAAAATTTGTGTGATGTGGCATTTGTGATAAATCATTGAAACATTGGTTTCATTGAAATCAAGATAAATCATGTCAGATCTTTGTCCCGCCTTTGACGTGATTATAGCAACCAACACAATTCAAGTGAGAAACAAACAAATGTTTCGGGGGGAAAAAAGAAAAAGAATAAAAGTTACACTAACTGGTTGTTTAAGTATAAATCTGCACACCTTGAACTTGTAATACACAACTCAGTCTTTCTGGGTAAGAGTCTACCAACTTTACACCTCTTGTGCCATTTTATTCCTTTTTTTTTTTAATTCCAAAAATGCTTCGGATCTATCAAATTCTGAGGGGATCTCCTGTGTGCAGGAGATTCAATCATTCCACAGGTTTTCGATAGGATTTAGATCTGGCCTCTGACTGGACCATTCCTAAAATCTTCTTTTGAAGCCGTTCCTTTATTGACTTGGATTCGTACTTTGGGTCGTTATCGTGCTGGAAGGTGAAACTGGTCTTCATCTTCAGCTGTCTAACAGACGCCTGCAGGTTTTCTGCCAATACAGACTGGAATTTAGAGCTCTCTATGATTCATTCTATGCAGACTAGAGCCCCAGTCCCAGCTGAAGAGAAGCGGATATATAACACGATGCTGCCACCACCATGCTTAGGTGTAGTTTAGGTGATAAGTTGTCTTGTTTCAGAACCAAACATATCTTATAGAATTATGGGCAGAAAATTCTACCGTAGACTCAAAAGACCATATATTGCCACATGGTCTTGGGTTAGACTTTTAGGATTTTTTTTTTGTGAGAAAGGGCTTCCGTCTAGCCACCTTACCCCATAGCCCAGACATGTGAAGAATATGAGAGATTGTCGTTACATGCAGGGAGTGAGCAGTACTTGCCAGATATTCCTGCAGCTCCTTTAATGTGGCTGTAGGTCTCTTTGCAGCCTCCCTGATAAATCTTCTTCTTGTCCTTCCGTCTGTTTTGGAATGACAGTCCCGTTCTTGGTAAAGTCACCACGTGGTGCTCCAATTTCTCTACTTGTTAACGGTGGTACATGTTTTGTAAATTCTTTTGTATCGCTCTTAAGATTGATACGTCTTGCCAATGAGATACCGTACATGCTTTGCAAGCTCTTTGCGAAACATGGCTTCACCGAGAAGACGTCAAGAAAATCCTATCGAAACAGCTGATCTTTATTTGGGGTTAATCAGAATCACTTCATTGATGACAGGTGTATGATAATTACATTTGAATGAGTTTGAATGTGATGGTTAATTCTGAACACAGTCGCATGCCCGATTAAAAGTGTGTGCACACTAAAGCAATCAGGTTATTGTATGTTTTTTTCCCCTCACTAAAGTGTTTATTTGTTTTTCACTTGAATTTTATTGGTTGCTATATATTCATTTGATCCTATTGTTTTTATATAACCCAAACCCCTGCCATTTGAACAGGGGTGTGTAGACTTCTGTATCCACTGGATGAGTATCAACCAAACCAAACCGATCTTCCAGCACCAACACCACATGTTCATGACTGCATTTTAGATACATCAGCATTTGAGGCGGTATGAAAGTACATCTCAAATTTCAGCACCAAGTATTTCAGCTCAAATTTCAGTGTCTGTGACGGATTCGTTGGCTTCCTTACCATTTTCTTTTCTCAGGCGAGAGATGAACTTCTTGGGGGGGATGACTCCCACCTTCTTCTTCTGGGTGGCAATGCTGTGGAAGAGGTCAGCCAGGCAGGTCAGCAGGTTCTCCTTCTTCTTTTGTTGCGCCTTGTAGGCCAGCACGCTCTCCCTGAACGGCCTGCAGAAATACAGCGCCTGCAGCACTGAGTTACAGTAGCACGTGTTGCCAAACTGCAGGGAAGGGAAGAGAAAGAGAAAGAGATAGAGAGAGATAGAGAGAGAGAACACATTCTTAGATCATCTTTGTGCTTTCAGTGAAAAAGACTAAATCTGTAATGCAGTCAGAGCTGAGGAAAAAAGAAAGCAGAAAGAAAGTCGGACACAATCTTCAGTTTCCCAGTATACTAGTAATATAGTAGCAGTATAAAAGAGTTTGTACTATACATACAAGTTTTAGATCAAACAACATACAGATATATTCGCTTGTTAAATCTAGAACACTGACTACTCGCCATTTTATCACAGTTAGCTTTTGCCAACAATAGACGAATAAAGAGGCGTCTGTGTTTAGTTCTGTGTCGTCTCATTTGGTTAGTGTGTTGTCTAATGTAGCACCGTGGTACTGGAGGAACGTTGTTTTGTTTCACTGTGTACTGTACCAGCTGTTTATGGTTGAAATGACAATAAAACCACTTGAACTTGAACTTTTCCCCCTCACTTTGTAGTTAGAACTCATGGAGGTTGAACATGATGCGATTCTGAGTTCTGACTTTCCACTTCAGAGTTAAACACAGTATAATTCCACAGGTGGGAAAATACAAGCAGAATACCAAAGAAAATAAATGTGTTTAGGAGTGTGCACGGATATTTGAATACCTGGTGAACGGTTTGAGGAGCCAGTATTTGAATACTCAAATCCATATTTGGTTATTTATTACACAATATGTCTACATGAAGTCAGTTTATGGACTTCTCTTTTGTTTGTTTGTCAACAAGCTGCATTTGTTTTCGGCTTAGAAGCTTCAAAAGAAGGCGATGGAACGGCTGCTATAACAAAGGTAACGTTCACACGTACAGCATTTGGTGGCGACAAATCGACAGGAGACCATTGGTTTTCAAAGAGAGCTGGCGACTACCGGCGACGTGAGCAACAGCGACCGTCGGCGACTAAACGTGGGTGTGTCCAGTGATGCAACAAAAGTTGAGAAAAGTTGAACTTGATGCAAATTTGGAGCGACTTGGTGCAGTGACGGGCTTGGCAGTTAAGGCTCTGGGTTACTGATCGGAAGGTCGGTGGTTCAAGCCACAGCACTGCCAAGCTGCCACTGTTGGGCCCTTGAGCAAGGCCTTTAACCCTCTCTGCTCCAGGGGGCGCTGTATCATGGCTGACCCTGTGCTCTGACCCCAACTTCCTGACATGCTGGGATATGCGAAGAAACGAATTTCACTGTGCTGTATGTGATCAATAAAGACTCATTATCATTATCACCAGAGCACATGTAGCAGCTATAGGGCTACAAACTAAAACATGGAGTTGCTCTGTGCTTATTTCTGTTCATTACTTCTCTCTGTGACATCTATCAAAGACAAACGTCTTATGCCTCTAACGACAAGAGCAATGGAAGCAGTGGGAAAATGACATTTCATTTTTCATCTCTTAACCGAACATCTGTTCATTAACTCTGTAGTCAAACATAATAAGCATTCAAACATTAAAATTAGGCAGAAAGCAAACCCTCAGTTCCACATGGTCAAATCTGCTCCTGTTTATTGTAAATGCCGATCTGCTTCTCACTGGAGCGGGACAAAGCACCCTGTAGTGCTTGCTAAATATGTAATTCCTTAATTGGTGCTGTAATAAGGCTTTGATTGAGTTTCATCTAGTGAAAGCTTCAGTGTCGATCTGACCAAGAACAACATGTTACCATCCCCATTTCTTTTAGTTGTTCATAAAACATATGAATGTCATTTTGTAGCGCAGCTTACATCCTCAGAGAACGAAGGTTATCCAGTTTACTTCTTACAAATAGTGAATATAGCCTGATATGTTTGCAAACAATACAGCAGGAATTGTTTTGATAGTGAAACGCCGCATCCAGCGTGCTTTTCGGGTGTTTTGTTGAGATTTTTTTGAGCAATACATGGTACACGTGGAGAAATAAGATTTTTTTTTTTTATGCAGTGCTTTCGCATGCAATGTTTTGCCTTGTTGGGCCAGACATGGACATGGTCTACAAAACTCCTCTAATTGCTTTGGATCATATACAAATATGTGACTTTAATCAGAAAGCTTTAGGACTGAATGATACTCACATTGACCAATCCAAAGTAGTGTTCGTTAATGGGGAACTGCTCTGGACCAATGTCTTTCTCCAGAGCAGAGGCATTGGTGCCCTGCAGAGGGAAAAGGAGCAGAGAGAAAGAGATGAATGATGAAATAATCAGCATTTCAAGTCACAAGTAAAACATTTAGCCATCGTTTGACATAACACAAACACACCGTCTCACACAAAACTTGACTGCAGCTTGCAATGAACAGAGATTAGATGACTAGATGAGGACAAATAAAGCCAGGCCACTAAAACATGTGTCTGTGCATACGCCAATGTGTCAGCAAGTACGCTCTGTTCCCAGTCTGAACAATTTGGGCTTAATGGTGTCTAAAAAGAAACAAGTGCCAAAAAGCAAAAACCGCCTGCATTACACAAAGCTTAAGAAAACACTTGGGAAGACTCAGGAAACGATATAAATATCCAAGCATTTGGATTTTGCAAAGCTTACAAAGACCTGGTCACATTTGTACCTCCTCCATCTGATACATAAGCACGCCATATAAACATCCATTAAGAAAAATATTACATCCTGAACTCAAATCTAACGACTGCCAGTTGGTCGTGGTTAAGCCTTCTGAGGAAACTGGCTCAGACACTCAGTATTTATAGTTGGCAGCTCTCATCCGAGTTTAAACGGGTAGCGTGTGCTCTAAGAGCAGAAAGCTATCCGTAGTTCATAGCTTTCCACATGCTCCTGCCAACATAAATCGAGTTCCTTTCATAGAAAAAAAGAAGAACAAAATGTCCTACTCTTGTTGTGGAATGTGCAGGAAATGCTTAATTCATAAATGTTAAACGTTTAGGTCTTCAATCACCGGTTGTTTTTCATTTTAACTTCCAATTTGCTGACAGGTACCAACTAACATGGTGCCTATCCTGCATCACAGGGTAGCTAAACACTCCGAGGAAAACGCTATCCGCCCTCTTCTGCATACATGACAGAGTAATGTCATCAATCTGACCCAGAGAGCATGGCCAATATGGTTTCAAAATCATCTCGTGACAGGGCTAACACTTTTCTGTCATGACACACAGAATCAACTTCGAGAACTGACTGTTCACTTCCTGCCTAATATATCCCACCCCTTTACAGGTGCCACTGTAACGAGATAATCGATGTTATTCACTTCGCCCATCATTGGTTTTAATGTTATGGCTGATCGCTGTATTTGCAGAACCAAGTAAAACAATGCACACGTTTCATTTCAGTTTCCTCCATGTTCACTCTTTATGTCCCGCAATGTCATATCCGTTGCGCAGCTTGTCACACACATATTGTTTCATCTAATAAGCATGCTCTCTGCGGTGCGGTGGAAACCAGGTTATCATCCAGCGACATTGTCATTCTCATGCAGGACAATTCCAGCAACTTGTTAAAAACGTGCCTAATATTACTCAGAAGCAAGACAAAAGTAATCCATGTACAGTAATAATTAATAATGTATAGAATCACCTAAAAGGATGTGTTAACGTGTCAGAGAATAATAACTAAGCAGCAAAAGGTGCAGGGTTTCACTTAATGTTAAGGGATTTCAAGGTTGTGCTTCATTAACATTGTGTTCAAAAGATAAAGATGCTGTATAATCACAAGTTACCTGTGATATGGGACATTGTAGGAAACAGAATGGAATATTTATTCCATCTTATTTATTTCTCCCTATGTATATTACATACAGGTTCATGCGATCATCCTGTCACTTCAGGGATGTTGATGATGTTGCAGTGTCACGGTTTCATGGCTGGTTACAGCGTATGATCAGACAGTTGCCTCACTGGTGATTTATTTATTTTGAATCGGCGTGATGTCTTTCCCCACAGCCACACTCTCTTTCAGTTTCTACAGACTTAACAAAACGTCAATTTCTTAAAAATATCTTCCTAAAATCCTTTTCAGATTGGGATCAGTGTTACATAGGGAGGTGGGAAAATTACAATTATTGCCAGAGTATCTATGGGATTGTAGTCCTGTCTGACTTATTACACCAGATAAGTGTATAAACATTATGCTTTTTGATCATTTTTGTGTGTTTGAATGAATATCACTAGAAAAAGTACAAGGCAATTACATGAAACTATGAAAAAAAAACTTTCATTACACCCCTTAATACAATGTAAAATGACCAAAACAAACACCAGGTAATATACAGTATAACCCATTCGAATGGACATGCTGGTAAATTTGATTATTCCCTATGGAAAAAGATGGATTGTGCTTTTTCATCAGTATAATGTGCTCTTTTCTATAGTTTCCCACCAAAAACGAAATATAGACGACGTTTAAAAGGACTCGTCTGAGAAGCAATGCTTCTAGGGGTATTAGGTAAGTTACTGAGTTCCTAGCACAGGTACAGCCTTTATGCATGGTCACAAACCCTAAAACAAGCACTCACAGTGGACATAAAAAATCTAAACACCCCTATTAAAATTGCAGGTTTTTGTGATGTAAAAAAATGAAAGATCATTTCCCACCATTAATGTGATGGAGCAACCAACAAAATGCACAGTAGAGAAACTGGGGCACCAGTTGTGACGTTACCATGAACCTGGTTCACAACTGACAAAATGATGAGAAGAAAACATATTGGGAGGCCGTCATTAAGAGAATACTACGGCAACATTAAGGGAGCTGCACGGATATCTGGCAAATACTGCTCACTCCCTGCAAATTGACAACAATATCTAGTATTCTTCACATGTCTGGGCTATGGAGTAGGGTGGCTAGACGGAAGCCCTTTCTGATGAAATAAAAAACATCCAAGCCCACCTAACTCAACCCAAACCACGTGGCAAAATGTGTTATGTGGTCTGACGAGACCAAGGTAAAATTTTTTGGTCAAAATTCTAAAAGGTGTTTGGCACAAAAACAAGAGAGTTTCACATCATACCCATGGTGAAGCATGGTGGTGGCAGCATCATGCTATGAGGCTGCTTCTATTCTACTGGGACTGGGGCTCTAGTCAAGATAGACAGAATCATGTATCGCACAAAATATCAATCTGTGTTGGCACAAACACATTAAGTCACTACCACTATCATCAAAACAACAAAACAATAAACTCTCTGGAATATAGAGTTATGAGAATAAAAGATGAATCCCCAACCCACACCCAACTCCAGTCACCTCCACCGTCTGACTCAGTACAACCACTGTATTCTGAAACAGACATCACAGTCATGGTCCAAGAGAGTGTGAGGTGACTAGTGCTAAATAGCTGCACTGTGCATCATGCGACAATAATAATCTGAGAACGAAATTCACTTTGAGGAAATCTGAATCCCGTGAGGTTTGTATTTCAGCCATTAGAGGCCTAAAATGCCCTTCACCTAAAGGTATATAAGTGGTGCATTGTGTAACAGAGAGCCTATAGAATGTACATTTTCTTTGCTGGAACCATCAGGCACATTATACTCATACAAAGGCTATTGATATTGCAGAATCTCAAAGACGGTGGAAATAAAGTGGTACCATTGTAAAAGGAGCACGACTGGACATTCGGCTGCATCGTTTAAATAGGAATTTAGACAGAATATGTCTTGCTTAAACTAAGCTACACACACACTTGTGTACACAGACAAGGGGGATGCACACATTCACACGTATATGCACTCACGGCTGAGAAAAGAGCAGTGTGGCGTGAATTCGCACGTTCTTATTCTTATTCTGTACCTGTGACCAGACACATGCTAGACGGTGGTCACATAACCTGCACCAAGGAACAGTCCAGCTTGTAAAAAGCAAAAAGTGAACACACATCAGCCTAGATCGTAAAACAGATCCTGATTAGGTTCGATCTAACCCTCTTAATCAAATTACGGACGAGTATATTGTGTGATTATTATAGCCAGCTGTATAAGACCATGGATTAAACTAAACTCTCTTGGAGGGCAGATCACAAGAAGGGGCGGACAAAACTCGTTCCCGTCGCCTTCTTTAGAGAAACTTCAGGAATGCTGGCAACAGCAAATGAGCTACACAGGTCAACAGCTTCACAAAATGTGAAATCAGAAGTTTGGCACAGACGGTTCAGTGCTGTGAGCTTATCATGAGCTTGGCTGCATGATGTGGGTGGCATCTGTGTGACATGAAACTGTGCCTAGGCAACAGAGACGTATCATTCAGATCAGTGTACACACATTAGTATTAAGATTTAAACGCTGACCTAAGCCTGATTTCATGATGACTGAAAGGAGAAGAGTGGACGATTTCGGACCGAGACGTACGTTTGCGTCTGTGCTTGGGATACGGTTTTCACGTTTGCATTGCAGGTCAAGTTGAAGGGTTTCTGCGTTCAACACACAGGAACTCATCCAGAAGCTACAGTACCAACACACGATCCAAACATCTCGCTGGAATCACTGATCATCTCCCGAAGGATCCGACACAAATCTTGGATCTTTACTCCTCCTCGCCATGCATGTAGTATAGTGTGCAGGATCCCAACCCTAGTCCTGGAGAACCCCCTGCCCTGCACATTTCAGTGTTTTCTCTGCTCCAACACACCCACATCTAATCAGGAAGGGGTGTGCAAAGAGCTGAGGAGTTGAATCATGTGTGTTAGAGTAGGGGTAAAACAATCAAAGATGCAGGACCAGGCTTGGGAACCTGTGGTATAGTGTACACTCTCCGTCCACTTTATTAGGAACACCTGCACGTTCATGAATTTACTGAACAGTGCGTGCACATTGAAGATACCTAGTTTTGGAGGTCGTGCACTTGTCTGTCAGAGCCATCATAGACATCAACACACACACACACACACACACACACACACACAGCAAATCGCTGGGCTAGCAGCTAGCACACTAGCAATGGATTTAAAGCTTGTGCACTTACCATATTACAAATGGAGGCGATATTTCTGACAGTCATTTAGTTCACAGGGTGCTCCTTGACGCCATCGTTATGAAATAAACATGACTGGAAGTGCAGGACCAGCAGATCTCGTGCAGCTTGGACCCAGAGGCCAACTGCAGTCCTTATGATAGAGCACTGACATGCAGCACGATTTATTCCTCACTGCAAACAATTATAAACACCCCCCTCTAAAGTACAAAACAATCTGAGAAATGTTCATCAATTCATCCTGATCTCTGAAACTGGATCATCGTGAACTGAACGCGAAAGGACTTATAGTAAATATCAGTGCTTGCGGCAGGTAACTAGCTAACCAAGTCCGTACAGCACAAGCCCCGCCCACTCCGCCAGAGACGCTACGATGATGTCAGGAAAACGAGGCGGGCTTTGAGTTTGACTTACAGACACTTTCACCAATCGGAGCTCGTGATTCTAGTTCTCGTTCTGCACGGTAACCAATGACAGCAAACCAGGAAGTGTATTTGGAAGAACTTGAACAAGGAATCAGCGAGGATTACAGAGTCGCAAAATTTGTATTTCGTTGTGGTATTAATCCTGAATTATGTGTTCGTGTAACGTTACATTATTCATGTAAGTTTAACTCTTTATAAAAATATATAATTTTCACACGACGTCAACATGAACAGAAAAACAAGGCAGATATGTTGGAACTTTTCCAATGTCCTGTAATAAACCTGTATTGAGGCTACGGCCAGTGTGCGCATGCGCACGACCCACAATTCACTTCTTCCTCGTGTCTCTTTTGGAAGAGTTCCTTAACGTGGTCTTTCTCGTCTCTCCGTTGGAAGGGTAAGGTGAGAGCTGCTTCTTTTCAGTCAGACGTTATTTTAAGTAAGACAAATGTGAAATTCATTCGCGTTAATGATCACGTGTTTACTTTCCAGGAGCATGTGATGCAGCTAGGTTTGCTTTTAAATGTATTTAATGTTATTCAAGCAGGCTTTGTGAGGCCGGCCACGTGTTTGTACAGATCCTGTGTAGGGATGGTGTGTTTCAATGTAGAGCCTCGTGTGGCATGCACATGATAACATCTGTATTAACACAAGATCTACTCAAAGTTTCATATGTAGTCTACCGATTGTATTAGGCCTAGGGATTAAATTTCAGTGGTTAAGACTGCTTGAAAGGTTGAGTTCAGATCCCAGCACTGCCAGCCTGCCACTGTTGGGCCCTTAGCCCTCGACTGTTCAGGTGTATAAATGAGATAAATGTAAGTAAATGTAATCTGGATAGGAGTGCCTGCCAAATGGCTTAAATGAAAGTTCTTGACGTTTTATTAAAACACTATCTTTTCCCTGCTCCCTTTTATGCTTTACGAAAATCTAAGATGTAAATCGCCTCCAAATCTCTTGAGAGAATTACTGTAAATTAACATAAACCTCTGTAGCTCTTCAGACTATTTTTCGTTCACAAACTTTGTACTAACTTTAATATAATATTAGCATAATATAATATTAGCATATGTGCTGGACTGAGATTACGGGACTAGTTATTTTATTTTTAGTGTTTTGGGAAGATTTTTTTTTTTTTTTTTTTTTTTTTACCTTGTTGCATTATGCAACAGTCCTAAACTGTTGTGTGTAGAATTGTTCAGAAATGATATTTTCTAAAATATTTATCTTCAACATTACACATTTTTAGAACTGAATGTTACAACATTTCAGACATTGGGAGATTTTAGTGAATGATTTTAAGGCATACTGAAATGTAAGCCTTTTTTTACTCGTGGACAATCCATTTACTTTTTACTGCAAGTAATGTTTAGACAATTGAAATATTCATATATTTATATCCCGTGCAATTGTATAAAAAATAAAATAATTAAAGGAACTGGATATATGTATAAGTAATTTATGCACGAATGGGGTAATGTTCTGGATTGGACCTGTCATGATTGTGGAAATGTTGATTACTCCGTGTAATGTTCAGAGAAAAGTAAAAGGTTAATTATATAATTAATGCTTTCCTCTTGATGTTTTTGCTTATAACCAAGTGGAATAAGAATCCTGGTGGTGCAAACTCTTCACTTTAATCCCATAATAGTACCTCTTAAATTTGTTCTATGCATTAAATGTATTATGTTAATACTGTGTGCAGGTTAGAGGAGTGTCCGACTGAAGCACCTGGTTTGAAAAGAGCACAAAACCCCAGGAGGTGAGCGTCTTAAACGACAATAACATTTCTTAATTGCTGTTTTGTACTTTTGTGTCCGTCCCCTTTATTGCCCATTTAAGACTGCTCATGTCCTAAATGATTAACACAGGGGGGAAGAAGAATTCTCTCAAAAAACCTGAAGTAAAGGCTGATCTTTCCTTGCTTCGGATCCTGTCGGGAGAAACAAGTCTTTCTCAAACCTTTATTCCCTGTGCTTGGTCATATCGCTCTGGTTTACTGTACAAACCTTGTGTCCGCTTGCCCACAGGAGCGGAAATGGGAATTCTGAGCTGCAGAAATGGAGCGCCTCTCATGTTAAAAGTACTCGGGTAAGTAGGCTTGAATATGAAAAATCCAGTAAAGTTTTTATTGTGTGTCCTGAAAACGAACATCCACAACCTGGATGAGAAGTTTAAAAAAATGAAAAAAAGGCACTGCACGTAGAGAGCTGTGTTGGTTTTTCCTCTTATGCTTTGCACACTGGAGTCTGCAGGTGGTTCTAGTGGCCATAACGGGGGGGGGGACAGCAACCTCTTGCAAAAACATTGGGGTCAGCTGGCATCTGCATGTGCCTGGATCGTGTGCAAGGAACATCACCTAAACAGACACATCTTCCCTTAATGCCTGACTGCAGTGCAGGTCTGCATGAGGCATCAATCAATTTGTGGGGGGGGAAACCCATCTGTTTGAAACCCTGCTTTGGTACAACTTGCATCATTTTAAGCGTATTTTGGTGAACGGTGTAGTCGACTGGTTAGGAGACTAAGACACAGGAATGCATTTTAAAGCTAACAACATAAAGGGTTTGAAAAGTCTGTAAGTATATGTGCATGTTTTTTGTCGATACTTTGCCTGTTTCATAGCACCACGGGTACGCCGTTTATGCTTTGGGGGTGTACACGTCATCCCATATGCAAGCCTCTGGAAACTACACTTACCCCTAAACCCCCTCACTTTCACAACACAGGTACATAAACTACATGATAAATAAATTTGAAGCAGCCTTAATACGAACACATTTCATTTAGTCCAATTTATCCGTTATGTTATTTTTAATAAATAAATAAATAAATAAATAAAACTCCTACAGACTCCAGTGACAACAGGCATCTTTTCTCTTCATCTCATGGTGTTATATATGACCTCTTGTTAAATGTGAAGAAGCAGCTTGCAAGAAAATAGGAGATATCACTGTCTCTGCTGCTTGCTAATACAAAGCCTGGCTTTGTTTACGTACATGTAACACAGACCATTTTCACACCAATAGTTCGTTTACATTTGTGTCTAAATATTTTGAAGATGTAAAGGTGTGTGTGTGTGTGTAATATTTATAGGTCTCTAGTGAGTATTTTGCGATCGCAGAAATGAACGGAAAATCAAGCAAACGCCGCAATATTTGGAGGAGCTTGCAACGTTTCAAAATGACTGCAGATTTTACGCAGATTCGGGTCGAGAAGCGTCACGTGACCTCATGACGAGCGTTCAGCCGAAGCGCTCTTCGATTCACGTGTGTCGAACATTAGTACAGCTAAAAGGTCTCATTTAGCAACAAACAAGGCTGTGAAAGACCATGCGAAACAATTTCCTGCTATTGCGATTTTGCCGCTTCAAGTAGTTTTCCACAAAAAAACTCCAGTTGCATCACAGGTTTTGAAAAAAGCCGAGCATTTGTGGCCGCAACAACGATGCATTAGGTTGAATGTTTTCTAAGATTTCTCTTAAATCCTACAATCATATATAACCAAGAGATTTTGGAATAGAGTCAAACAGGGTCGAGGTCAGATGTCTGAAAGATTTTCTTGAAGTATATTTCCTGTTTGGAGTTTATTGGAAGGGTACAAATGACTTATTGGCAGAGGAGAGACGTCCCAGTCAGTGTGGTTCTGTGTCGAGTTCTACTTGTTTGTGTTTGCATCTGTAGTGCTAATATTTCTTAAAATGGTGTGTGTGTGTGTCTGTTCCAGACTGGACTCCCAGCCACCGGATTGAGATGTTCTGTGCTGAAACTGTGAAGGTAAGCATTAAAGAGAGTAAGAAATGTATGCTCCTAATCTGATCCGAGTACCTTTTTACGTTTGTTATTCGGTGAGCATTATCTATTTAAATGAATACTTATGTTAATACTGTGTGCAGGTTAGAGGAGTGTCCAACTGAAGCACCTGGTTTGAAAAGAGCACAAGACCTCAGCAGGTGAGTGTCTTAAAGGACAATAACATTTCTTGGTTGCTATTTTGTGTTTGTCTCTGTCCCCTTTATTGCCCATTTAAGACTGCTCATGTCCTAAATGATTAACACAGGGGGGAAGAAGAATTCTCTCAAAAACCTGAAGTAAAGGCTGATCTTTCCTTGCTTCGGATCCTGTCGGGAGAAACAAACTTTCTCTTTAAATAAAACAAATCTTTATTTCTCATGTTTGGTCATATCGCTCTGATATCAATTATAAACCTTGTCTACAGGAGCTGAAAGAACGCACGAGCTGAGAAAATAAGATGACGTGCCATGTCAAGTGCCCGGGTGAGCAAGCTGATCACCTCCAGAATATATTGGTTGGCAGGATTCATGAAACCAAGGTGAAACTGAAGAGCATTCGGTGGAGGATATTTTGAGCTTGATTACTGCACTATCCACAAAGCTTTTAAAATGACCAATACCCCTATCATTAACATACGGCATCGAACCTCGTCCTGTGATATTAATAAGGTTGTAGGTGCTTGTATAAACATCATACAGGTTGGCAATAATTTAGCCACTTTGAAAATAAATTAAATAAAATTATTTTTTGTAGCAAGGAAATACTATTCTTGAACGAAACTTCTACCAATTCCAGTGTGAGAGCACAAAAATCCACATCCTGGATGCAAAGCTAGAAAGCATGTAGACAGCTTGCTTATGTATTTATTTATTTATTTTTATTTGTATAATAAATCTCTCCTCCTATGCTTTGCCCACTGGAGGCTGCCAGTGTTTCTAGTGGCCATAACAGGGGGGTATAGCAACCTCTTGCAAAAACTGGATCAAAGGGCGTCCACATGTGCCCGGATCCTGTGCAAGGAACAGACACATCTTCTATGAACAGCCTCTTTCATGACTTAACACCCACCTAGTAAATAATGCTCAGAATCCAAATAAAGCTAATGCTCACAATTTAATCTCACTGAGGACTTTTTTTTTTTTTTATTAGGCAGGGAGTTGAAACGGATATGACGACAGACAACCAATATCGTGTATCATAACGTAACAAAAAAATAAGCCAGAAGTCAATTCAATATACCGATGGCTCGATTTTTCCATGTGTTTCTATCTAGGTGCTGCGGATGTGTCCTGAAGTCCAGATGAGCAGCATGTGTGCGTTCAACACGGACACGTTTTTATCTGCCCTTATGTTTGAACTTTTCTTTGTGCTACTTGGTGTTGACTGTAACGTCGTCTTAGAAATTTATAAAGTTGCTTGTCAGATCTTTTCTGTGAAGTAAATAAAAAATAATAAAGATGGAGAAATAGTGTGTTCAAACTTTACATCCGTTTGCCTCTTTCCTACTCTCTGTGCGCACTCTATTTTCATACGGCCGAATTCCCAATAAAGCTGTTCTCATTTACACAGTTTTCTGTTCGAGTGACAGGGTTGTATTTGTGTTCTGTTAAAAATGAACACTGAAGTTATTTAGCAATGTTCTATTTAATGACTTTTTATAATTCAAACATTTTTTAAGCACTACTAGATAGAAAATGGCTATTTTCAAGGTTCTCCAGGTTCTTTACATTTCAAAAAGCCAAATTCAAGTGCTTGAAACACTTTGTATGAACCCTGTATACATAGACAGAAAAGTAGCACAGGCTCGATTCTAAGTTTTACAGTCGTGAGGAGGGAAGGGGAAAAAAACCCCAACACAAACCCACACATGCATCATATTAAGGCAGGCTTTGTGCAGTCACAACAGAATTCCCTTTTTGAAAGACAAAGCATGAAACTGAGAGACTCCTTCACTCAAAAATATCCTTGGAAAGATGAGACAAGTAAGAATACTTTATTTATAAACAAGGTATTGGCAAAAAGAGTCTTATATACACACCTCTGAAACACAAACTGGTTGCATTTGACACATCTAGTCCAATTTCAGAAGTTGGAGAAGTCAACAGTATGATCTAGGATGGTATGTATGTATATATATATAGAGAGAGAGAATTACATTTGTGCCAAAAGTATTGAACATAACGTTTCAAGAAACAAACAAAAATATACAGTGAGAGAAGAAATCTCCTAGCCAATGAGAGTAAATCGCTGTTAAGCCCCACCCACACATGAGATTTGTACCAGAACGCTGAACGTAAACTTACGGAGCGTGAACGAAAACTCTGTGCAGCGCATTCGTAAACCATGATTAACAAAACGAAGCTAAGAGAACTGTTAGCAAAGAATGCTGTTTATTTGAAGACCATGTCCAATTTTCGCTTCACTGGGTTCAGTTTCAGAGTGTTTTCCTTCTCTCCTTGTATAATTTTTGTTTGTTTGTTAAAAAGGGCTGACACTAGGCAGAACGCAAGTATGAGGTAATGAAAAATGCTAATTAGCGTGTGACGTCATCTAGCGACATTTCTCAACTTCCCATTGAAAGTTGTTGGACACAGGGCTCCTGTCACTCACCTGGAGTATACTGATGTTGTGGTGAAGAAGCAATGCCTGGGAAATGCAAATTTAGTCCAGCATGGCTGTAAAAGGCGCAATTTAAAAACTAGTTTTTATTATTATTATTTATTTTATTTTTTTTTGGAATTTAAAAAGAAGAAATAGTCCTTCAAAACAAAAACTAGTCGTTGAAAGTCCTGGAATTTCATTATGGAGTATCTGTACAAACCCTGATGTATATGACCAACTTGGTTATGTGGTTAGTAATATGCTGCATTTGACTTCGCTCAGAAGTGAGAACTCTGAACTCGGAATTACATCAACATGGGGGTTTAAAAAAACAAACAAAAAAATACAAAGGATGCCTATGTGCTTGTCTTTCGGTAGCATCGAATCAGTGTTCAGATTTAACAAGTGAATGAGTATGTTGATTGATCTAAAGCAAATACATTGTGTGTATATACAGTGTAACTTATTTAAAGGTTAGAAGTGCTGCCTTGTTCACCGTTGATGCTGCTGTGAGCGGCCACGTTGATCTGATGAGTTGGAGACCGTTCCCGAGTAGGAATTCTGAGCTGATGGGGCTTTTTTTCCCCCCTAGCCAGAGGTTGGGAATTACGAGTTGAATGCAGCATTAACTGAAGTACCATACACATTATTATTTTCCTTATAGAAGGTTTGAACAGAAAAACTATCGAGAGGACTTTATTTTTTTTGAGGCTTAATATTTTGTCTGAAAATTCACACTTGGTGAATGTGAAAAAAAGAGCAAAGGCTTTGGCCGATTATCCTGAAAATCTCAGGAAATTTTGTGACAGCCTTATTCATCATATTGACAATTGAAATAAGACAGGGAGGACAGAAAATCACGTTACCGCCAGGCGCAGTTCCTGTTTTGATAGAAATGAATTTTGTTCGTTTGGCATAATGTTCATCCAGAGCAACACCACTGCAAGTGTTTAAGGGAAGGAGACAAAATACAGTTTAGGTAGCATCTGTTCTTTCTGACCGACTTGTCACACATTGCTCATGTTTAAATGTGTGTGTTTGCATGCTGGCAGGGACAACATAAACACTGCAACCTCGTGTGTATAACACACACACACACACACAACCTGAGATTTATGTCTGTGAATAGGTTTCATTGAACAGGTTTGTTCTTTGTTTGAACTACTGCTGTCCTTGAGAGGAATCTTAATCAATATAAAACAAGCCTGTTGAGCGGGTGTTTTGTGGCTGAGCGAGCTCGATGGAAGCAGATTTAGCTGGTTTGAAGTTTAAAATGTAATGGTGGTTTGGACAAGATCTGAGACTGGAAGCTTCAGACACATGGGCCTGTTTACACTTCACAGCTGAAAAGACGAACACTGGAGACAGTATGTCCGTCTAGCACACTTGGGAGGAAAATTCTGCAGAATCTAACAGAACCTGAGGTGGATGGAAACTGTATCTACACGAGAAGATGTAAATCTACACGAAAGGTCGACCGATAGTGGATTTTACCGATAACTTACCAATGCTAAGTTGGGCAGTACCTGCCGTTAAACGATGAATCATTTACATTTACGTTTATTCATTTAACACACTTTTAACCAAAACAACTTACAAATGCAATCGGACACAACCGGGAACAACTATAGGTGTGGATTTTTGCAGATAACCGAATCGGTTTTGCCGATCAATCGGTCGAGCTCTAATCTACACACTATTTGCTAAGGGATAGGGAATGTAGGTGGTGAGAGCGGGCAGCAGTGTTTACAGTGTGACTGATGACTAGGAGCATTGTTGAGTTGGTTATTCCAGACTGTTCTTTTTTTTTTTTTTTTTTTTGCTCTGGGTTAATTTGTTCTTGATTGTTTTTGGATTCTGTGTTTGGATTGGTTTCAGCCATAGGCTATAGTGCATTTTTTTTTCTCCATTTTCAGTTGTGTATTAAGACCTGTCCGTTTTGGGCAACAAAACTTTTATTTACTTACAGTACATGCACATAAATACACAACAATAATCCGATATTAACCCGATTAAGACGATACTCAGATTAAGAAACTGGCATGTAAACAGCAATTATTAATTTCCTTAATCCGATTAAAGTCATACTCGAAGTAAACACAAATGGAATTAAGACGTGTGATGTATTCCTACTTTAGTCGCATTATGGAAGTGCATTACAGACGTAAGATGTACACACCTTAATCACACTATTAACGTCGTGTGGGAGTTTTCACCGCATTTTGTGACAGGACACGTACACATACAGCAGTGCTCAACCGTCTGACGGCAAACAAGATAGCACGACTGCGTCCGAAACCACATACTTACCTGATATATAGTAGGAGAAATACATGTATTTCAGTAAGTAAGTGGTTTAGCACACAGCCCAAGGCTTCAAGCAGTCGTCTATTTGCACGTACAGCATGACATATAATTAACTGCACTTGAAGCTTTCGTAAAATTAAAAATGAAACACTCATAACTGTATACGGTTCCATAACGAAGACCAACTGTATGTCGATATGTGAAATTCTGGAGGGAACGTCGGACGGCGTGGCGTGGGGACGTAATGACGTGTTCTATAACAATGCTATGTTCTATAACGTGTAAAACGGGAACATGAAAGGAATACTCTAAAAGCGACTCAGGTAAACACCTTAATCACAATATTGTCTTATTCAGAATAAGGTCAATAATTAGATTACTGCTGTCCATGTAAACGTAGTCATTGTCTGTTTGTAATATACTAGCATACATAAAATACTCTTTCACCGTCATAGAAACCTACAAGTAGGCCTCCCAACCTACGTCTGTATTAAGGACACTAACAGCACTTATTACTTACTCACTATTATGCACTGTCTTTAAAAAAAAAAAAAAAAAAAGGATTTCAAATGCACATGAACTTCACCTCTTGCTGACTTTTTTCCCTCTCACACACACACTATTCCTCTGAAGTGTGTCTGTAGACATCTGTGAAAAACACTGTCCGACCTTTCTCAAGTCAACTGAGGAACAAAGAGATGACTTACAGAGTATTTTCCCTCAATTCCTTTTTTGAAAATAAAGAATTCGTCTCACTCACAGAGAGAGTGTTGTGAGTGAACACAGGTCACATGGATAAGTTCCATGTCCTGTTTGAAGCTGTCAGCTCCGTTACCGTCTTTCTGCAGACTCGTTGTTGTTTTGCTCCAGCAAACGAAGTTCCTCTGCGTTGGAAGCAGACCAGACGCACAAATCCACTTTCACAAAACCGACTTTACGCTAATCGTAGCATTATGCTAGTGATATACCTGAGCACTGCTCTGTGTGCGTTCTGTTCACGTGTCCACATACTTTGAGCCAAATAGTGTATCTTAATGTTTTTGGGAGATGGGAGGAAACCAGAGAACCCGGAGAAAACCCATGCAGACATGGGAAGAACATGCACAGAAACTCTGCATTGACAGTAACCTGAGCTCAGGATTGTACTGAGGACCCTGGAGCTGTGCAATGCTCCACGCTGCAGCCCCATGCCTCGCTTGGATTATTAACATACATTCCTTCTCAGTGGATAGACGAGTAGTGCGTCAGTGGGTTAACCTGCCAGATATGAACACCAGATATAGATTTGCAACCTCTCTCAATCACTGAAAACATGCATAAAACTGTTTGTGTGAGCATGTGCTTTTTATTATGTGTTCTCACACATATGTTTGCTCAAAGGATTCAGCTGAAGAAGGAAAAGAGTATTTTGCCTGAAAAGCTCAGTTACATCGACTCTCACTGCTTCTAACCGACTTACAGTCAAGTACATTTTAATTTATAATAGTTGTACCATTGTAGTGTTTTTTAAAAGGTGCTCTCACTTAAAAAAAAACAACAACATTTAGATAACCGTAAGATGTTATGGATGGCCCTTTCTGTAAATACTAGGATTTCTGTTCATACAGACGAAGGTGAAGTTAAGCCAGGAGGAGGCTAATAATAGAAGAGACTAAATATTATTCCTAGAACACAATATACTGTATTCACAACTAACAGCTCCCACATAACTTATTTTTTATATAGGATCAGGACAGGAAGTCAGTAGTAAGGAAGTCACTTCCACCTTCAACGTCCTACTGTTTATATATCTGTGTGGTGGGTTGTATGTATAACGTCATGGTTTATATGGGTCGGTGTCTTCACAAGAATAATGCAAAGTGAAATAAAACATTCAGACCGTGGTGGTGATTTACAAACGAATGACATGAAAGCAAGTGGAGGCTATCGTTCATCTTATGAGAACAATTATGTAAAAGAAAGTAGGGCACTCAGGATTCAGACTATCCTCATCTAACCTGCTGTGATTTCATCAAAAAATAAAAACACCCTGAGACGGTTTGAATTGTTTTTCACAGCAGAATGATGTACAGTGCAGCAAGGAGTCATATGAGTGGAGTTCAAAAGCCCAAACACCGCTGTCGGGTATTGAATGGAAAAATAGGAACTGTGAATTATATTTTGGAGTTTGAATAATGATAACAGTGATGCCAATATAGTATAATGTTCTTTATATATGTTGAAAGTAGAAGCAAAAAAGAATCAAGCACACTGAGAATATACACAACATTTGGATACAGGCAGGGCTGCTTCCACGTTGAAAGTATATTTCGTGGCCATTTCTGTATATCATGTGCCTATTGATGGCACTTCCCTTGGTTCCCATACCATGGTGAGCGGTTTTTTGAAAGGTGCAAAGCACGTAAGGCTGGCCTGCAACCCCCACTTTCTCAGGTGGGATTTATTGCTTGTGCTTGACCTTCTATGTTTGCCAACATTCGAGCCCTTGCAGTCTTCTGACCTTAAGTGGTTGTCTCTGAAAACTGCATTTCTATTAGCCATTGCTTCCACTAAGCGTGTTAGTGAGTTACATGTGTTGTCAGTTAGTGAATTATACATGCGTTGATTGCCAGAGGATTCTGGCGTGTTAGCAAAGACTTTTATCTGCATGGTTAACTGGATGAATGGAGAGAGAGAGAGAGAGAGAGAGAGAGAGAGAGAGAGAGAGAGAGAGAGAGAGAGAGTACTAGAAAAACATAGTGAAGTCCATAACACAAACGGATTACCATAAAAGTCACTGAAACTGTGAATAACCAATGGAAATACTGTATACTAATGCAGTGTTGCCGAACCCTGGCCATGATTTCACACGTGTGTCAACTCTGGGAGAATCCGTTATTTTTCCAAATAGCTGGATCAGGTGAGTTAGAGAAGGGAAAATAACTAACTACATATGCAAAGCAGGGGACTCCAGGACCAGACCTGGGAACCACTGCACTCTGGACAGAATGTTCCAGTGAAACATCTGGAATCCATCCCAGCATGCCCTCCTGCACTTGACAGTATAAACACTCATCTGTCTGTGTGTGTGTTGTGGGTTATTTTTGGCTCTGCTTGTAGATACCACGGAAGAAGGCAAAGTTATTTGGCATTTGGCTTCAGTCTGCTAAATAAAGAAAATAACTGAAGGCTGCATGAGCTTCATCACGTGTTGTCAGGTAGCAGTGTCTGTTATCAGAAATATAATGAAAAAACAGATGAACCTCTGATGTATGTACATGTTTCTAATGAAGATGTTAATTAGCCTGTATGTCCACACACTTGCTTTTTGCATGTAATTTTAACTAACGCATTTGCACAGAGAGCAGGAGAGAGAGAGAGAGAGAGAGAGAGAGAGAGAGAGAGAGAGAGAGAGAGAGAGAGAGAGAGAGAGAGAGAGAGAGAGAGAGAGAGAGAGAGAGAGAGAGAGAGAGGGAGAGAGAGGGAGGGAGAGGGAGAGGGGACTTCTTAGGTGAGCCTGAAATCCTACATATGAAGATCTAGTCACCTGAGAGACAGAAATGGCTACCATAGCAACAGTCAAACAAAGACCACAGTGTGTGTCTGAGTGCAGGAGGGGGCACAGCAGTTCAGCCTCACCACCCGATGCTAACTGGAAGTGTGTCTGTGCATAAGCTGACCTAGAAAAAAACTACGTACTGCAAAAAAAAAAGAAGACATCTAAGCAAGTGAACATATCTTGAATATGACCAAAGGTATCTAGTATTTCCTATTATAAATATTTCACTAAACCAAATATAAAATTATTAAACGTATTTCTAGAGATTTCCACTAATTCTCAGCTTTAAAATTTCTAAGATGAACGATCTGCCCAGAGAATAAGACTATTTCAAGCTTGAAATGTGTCAAAGTGTCTAGAAATAGGTTTAATAATCTTATATTGTAAACCAATTTCAATCAATTTGACTGTATTTACTTGCTCAGACGTCCTTTTTGTGGTGAAAACATAGCTTATCATTATATAAACCATAATGTATATCCAGGGGCAACTCTATCACAGAGATAACCTCTTTAGACTTCAAAAAGTGTTAAGTGTTCTGGGTTATTATTCATTACAATTATTTAACAATAACATGCAATAACAGTAAAAGGTAATTAAAATCCCCCTTTCTCCTTTCACAAATGGCTTCTGTGAAGCTACGGATAACCTAGAAAGAAACCCCCAAAGAACACATATTATTAGATTAGAGTATAATAAAGTCAGGGCAGTTCCGTTCCATCCCATCCAGTCCCTTATCAAATTGATTACGTTAGTTTCAGGCATTCTTTGAAGAGCTCCATCCATTCATTTTCTGAACCTGGAGCCTATCCCAGGAGGCATAGGGCACAAGGCAGGGTACAGGGTGCCAATCCATCGCAGGGCACAATCACATGCACATTCACACACCCATTCATACACTATGGACACTATGGACATGCCAATCAGCCAACATGGACGGGAAGGAAACAGCACCCCCACAGCACTGGGAGAACACATAGGGCCGCAGGAATCGAACCCCCCTCCCCACCTGGCGGTGTGAGGTGAACATGCTAACCACTAAGCCATCGTGTGTCCCCTTTTGAAGAGTTTTCTGAGCTAAATTAACTAACCCATGCTAAGTTCAATTGAAAAAAAGTAAATAAACATCTCTCTCATTCACATGGCCTGCACTCGTCAACTATTTTAGTGGCTGTCTTTTCATCTTTTTCATTGTATGAATGTTTATACAATTTACATATGAATGCAAGGCAAATGAACTCCTCCTGTACTGTAGCTTTGACCTACTTTCACAGTTGTTCAAAGCTCTTCATCCTAAATCACCTGAATTCCTCTCGACTTTCCTCCTGAATTCATTTATTTTGGCTTTACTACATCATTCACTGCATGATGTTGCTATCTGCACACTGCAGCTCCTAATCTGTATCAAATCCAGAGGTAATGTGTAACACAAATAAAAGTGAAAGGAAAAGGGCTACTCTGTCCTACTTTCCCTGAGCTCTGTTCTCCCGGTATTTTCCAAACTTAAGTGGCATTTTCTTCCTGGATTCTTATCTGTAGACCATTTAATTCTTTTAATGCAGTAGTTCATTACTCTGGAGCTTATCAGCCTAATTAACAGACCTTTCCAGAGTGGTGTGTCAGAGCAGGGATACTGCTTAAATGTGCAGGACATGGCTATGTCAGGACCAACTGTTTTAATGAACTAAGCTGAAAAATATTTATGAACATTATTTATCTAATGTTTTAATGCAGCTTCATTCCGTTAAAGTAAACCGAGGTTGCACGGTGGTTCAGGGGGTAGCGTTGCTGCCTCACAGCTCCAGGGTCTCCATTCTGATCCTGGAGTGGGTTAATGGCCGCGTGGATTTTTGCATGTTCCCCGTGTCTGCATGCGTTTTCTCCCACCTCTCAAAAACAAGGTAGAACTGGTGACTCTAAATTGCCCTTAGGTACAAGTCAATGTTTGTGAGCATGGTGTCCTGTGATGGACTGACACCCGGTGTTCTTGAGACAGCCTTCGGATCCACTGCAACCCTGAGCCGTTACTGAATTGCTAGTTCATAATCGCTGGTTGCTACTAAAATTAACAGCAGTGTATACAGTGGTGCTTGAAAGTTTGTGAACCATTTAAAATGGGTGGCCTCTTTCAGCAGGATAATGCGCCCTTCCACACTGCAAAAATTGTTCAGGAATGGTCTGAGGAACATAACAAAGAGTTCAAGGTGTTGACTTGGCCTCCAAATTCCAAATGTATAATATATATTCTATATATAGAGTCCTAACAGTACCACCTCAGTTTATCCTCCAGTACAATAAACACCCTGTGGAACTCCAGTTGCTCAGGCTCATGTGGTTCTGCCTGGAACTGGAACAATGCAGGACATCGTCCACTACTGTAGGACCTAGTGAAGATGCACTGAGAAGACGAAAGAGATGCTGGCTAGCTTGCAGCTTTTCCAATGTGGATTCACCAGGCCTCTCCGTCTTATGATGGTTGAGCTAAACTAGTGAATGAGGGTTGATAAACAAACCTAAATTGTTAGCAATGGCTCTGCTGAAGCTTGTCTTCAAGTTTGTCTTTCTAGTGTTATTTTCTGAAGAAGAAAAAAAATAAATGAAATTGATTTCTTTAGCAATTCTCCCTGTACTTAATTCTGTCTGGACCTGAATATCTTCTTCTTTAGAATTTTATATAATCGAATATCTATTCTTCTTCTGTTCAATATTTGTTATTAGGATAGCAGAACATTGGTTTTGTAGTGTTAGTATTATCCACACATCTATGTAATACTTCAATGTCTTTGTGCTCCTGGTTATTTCATCTAGATTTTTGTTACCTCTACTCATCTTATTGAGCCTCTTTAACATCTTTTGTCTGATTCTGCCCTGGTGGAAAGTAGATTTATATGATATGTATGGGAGAATAAGATGAACCAGACTTTGATCAGATCTGCCAATGGAGAGGCCGAACAACAAAGTACACTTAGTTCCCTTGAATGGATTTTTAATGATTAAGATGTTCAATTAGTGTGGCATAGAATAAATGTTCATTTCTGTAATTTTCTCTGCTGCTTTTCCGACAAGTGCTACAGAGTACAATTTGTCTCCACTTTAGAAAGAGTGTATGTGGCTCTGGATAGAAGAGTTTTTTTCTGTGAATAATATTAAATTTCTTTTGTTCTATTTACCTGAAATTCCTACAGTATGATTTGCCATTAGCTTTCCAATATACTCGCAAGTAAGTAAAATGATGAGGATTTGTTTGCTGGTAACATTTGCCTGTGTGTTATGGTGCTACATTTAAAGTCCCAGATACTCAAGTCCCACAGGCCAAATAAAATCCAGTGAGTAGACTAAAGCTTGCAAAAATTATATACTGAATCGATCCATAGTAATCTATATTACTACCCAACATTTTCACATTGAAGCTGCATTAAATCCCACCAAATGAAAAACAAAAACAAACCCAAAACACTAGTTACATATGAACTCTGAATAACCAGTGTGCAACCAGTGTGAATAACCAGTCCAGTGTGCATCACCTGGACATTTTCTTGCAAACAAAATCACTATACGGTGTATAACTTGTAATGAATACTACTGTCATACAGCCATCTGGAATGTTGCAAGGCCATTCAAATTATTTACAAAATTGTTTAATATAACTAGCAAAAAAAGTCACCCCAGAGAGATCTGGCCACCAATGCATGCAAGTGAGCTTATCACCAGAGAAGTTCTCGCTCTGTTCTTTGCTGAGATCACTATCAGAAAGATAGCTTTCAAAAAGGCATTTCAGTTCTGCATCTTGTATAGCCTGATAAGGATGGGCCACACTGTTTACCAGCTAGTACGAGAGGCTTCCATAGTGACTATCTCTGTCTGATGGGGAAATGTTAGCAAGCTGACACACTTATTAGAACAAACTTGCACCTCCAGCAACATGTCTCTGTTCCTGGCATTTGGGGTCTAGCTATGGGCTGATAACCTACTTCTTCAAAGCTCATAGTTCCATCAAAACCAAAGAGATTACCACAGCGACTGTCGTCAACATTTTTATCATCCTCAGTAGGAGCCAGTACCACACATAGAAATCTATCTGAATCTGATTGGCAAGCAAAATAATGTCTGCCTGCCACTTGTTGACAGGGAGGTTAGCTTTCTCAGTGTTTGTGGAATTAGTTTGTGAAATTGTGTGGCCTGTTTCATTTTTTTCTGAGTTTCTAATGTGCTGGGGGAACATAAAAGTCAGTCGTCCAAGTATGGCATTCTCCTCATATGCCCGGCTGTCAGGAGAAACCAGGCTGCTTTCATACACCTCAAAAACACCCCTGATGCTTGAGAAAGGATAAAGGGTAGGTTGAATTATAATACTTGTCCTTGCAAATCTTTTAAGGCATCTGTTTCTTGGGGGGATTGGAAAATGAAAACCACAATGTCATGTGGTTTCACAACATGAATTGATAATCTTAGCATACAGGACCGGAAGGATCTTTAGGCCTCTCAAAAATTGAATTGGACATCCTTTTTTTTGAGAACACAGAAGTATGTTGAGTACAATCTATTTGTCTTGAACCATGGGGTGTACCATTGTCGCACTATTGTCGCGGAGAGAAGGAAATTCTTGGATCAAATTGCCAACTTTGTTGGGGTCTAATATCAGTGAGGCTGAGAACTGGAGTTTGTATGCCTGCAATACTGTCGTCAGGACCCACTGATGTGATGTAGTCCCTGCCCAAAGAGGAATGTTTTCAGCTGTAAAGCATCTCAAAGCCAGCCCCTGCCCTTCATAAATGTGCTCTGTTTCACCCTTTAGTGGTAGGGGTGCTGTTTAGGACCTACAACACAAGATGGACAGGGGGCGCTCAGTTACCTGCTATGGGCCTTTAGGCATGACTCTCCTGCCTAAAGCTTGTGTGAGAAAAGAGGAACAGTTTGGCCGTTCTGAAAAGAGCAATCTCCTCTCCCAGACTTCGTTGGCAGCAGGTCCAAAATCTGACCATGGCACACACGCCTGGTTTCACATGCTTGACTTGCACATGCCTGCCAGAGCAGATTGTGCAAACCACACTTGGCACTGTGTGTAAATGAGGTTGGTGGAGAGTCACTCCATATCCTGCCAAGGCAAACTGTCAATCATCTCCCTCACAGAGGGATCAACTTCTGCAGATTGAAGTGATTGTCCAATTGCCATTATGTACAACACATAATGCAATTATTGTGAGTTCTCACTAGAACATCAACAGTGTTTCAGCATTCGGCGACTGGACGGTGTGCATATCTATATGAAGTGCTTCTTCTTTAAGACCATCAGCAAGGTATCAATGGAAGGCATCAAGTCCAGCCTGAACTTGCTCAGTCTATCAGTTGGACGGAGCCAGGGTGCACTTGAGCTGTCTCTTCAAAACCTCCTTTAAAGCTCTTAATAAAAGTTTACCCAGACAGGTTTTGAGGCATTGCTGGTGTTGAACATGGCAGTTCAACTACTAGGCCATTATCAGCCTGGAAGTATCTCACAAAGGCAACTGTAGAAATAGCATTCTCTATCTCCTCCAATGGAGATCAGGTCATGTGACTAATCATTAGACTATAATGAGGGCTCTGTTGGAGGACATTAGCCTCTGACTTTTGCAGTCTCAGCTACTGAGTCACTGATTT
This sequence comes from Ictalurus punctatus, assembly GCF_001660625.3. Taxonomy (NCBI): domain Eukaryota; kingdom Metazoa; phylum Chordata; class Actinopteri; order Siluriformes; family Ictaluridae; genus Ictalurus; species Ictalurus punctatus. The sequence goes on along the minus strand of NC_030440.2, from coordinate 11,889,761 downwards.
CCACTGAGCCATGTCTGCCTAGAAACTGAGACAGATTGCTTTCTGTTCTTGTAAACTTTATCTGTCTGTAGAGTCCATTTAGACCAGCTGGGTTATCTGCAGGAAATTTGGATTAGGCCTTGTCTTGCAATACTGTGTTATAGAAATATGTGCAAAGAAAAGACAAATTGTAATACTACCTATAATCCTGGTTTAGAGTTTTTGTTTTGTTTTGTTTTTTTAAAGTATGCCTATTCTTGGATGTGTTTATTCTGAATGTTCAAATAAGCAATGCCTATTATTATCAAAATACTTCACAGTAGTTTTAATAGAGATTGGCTTGTCATTAGAAGATGAAAATCACAGGGAAGGTCATTTATCATTTATCTTCATTATTTGCTTTGTCCTGGGCAGGGTCAACTGGAGTGTGTAATAATAATAATAATAATAATAATAATAGTATTCCTTTGGGTATTCGGGTTTCCTCCCCCAGTGCAAAGACATGTTGTAGGCTGATTGGGGTTTCCAAATTGTCCATAGTGTGTGAATGTGTGCGATTATGCCCTGCGATGGGTTTGCACCCTGTCCAGGGTGTCCCCTGCCTTGTGCCCTGAGTTCCCTGGGACAGGCAACAGGCTCCCTGCGACCCTGTGTAGGATAAGTGGTATTGGAGGATGGATGGATAATAATAATAAATAGTAATATTTCAATAATTATATGAAACAAACTCTAATCCAGTTTAAGTCATATAAGAACTACCAATGAATGGTAAATGTGAATGGTTTGAACAATAGAGCATCTGTTGAACTCCTGCTCAGGAAAGAGCTGAACCGGGGAAGATCTGAACTTGGGACATCAAAAGTCTTGTGAAAGGCTTATGGCAGCTTTAAAACTGACTGCTGATGTTACATAGTTACAAAGTGTGAGATAAATTACTCTCCAGACTCTTAAGAGTTGAGATTATGTAGAAAAATACAACCCTAATTCCAAAAAAGTTGGGACGCTGTGTAAAATGTAAATAAAAACAAAATGCAATGATTTGCAAATCTCAATGTTATTCACAATAGAACATAGAAAACATATCAAATGTTTAAACTCAGGAAATGTACCATTTTAAGGAAAACAGCAGGTAATTTTTAATTTCATGGCCACAACACATCTCAAAAAATTTGGGACAGGGAAACAAAAGGCTGGAAAAGTAAGAGTTACTAAAAAGAAACAGCTGGAGGTTCACTGGTAACAGGTCAGTAACATGACTGGGGATAAAAAGAGTATCTTAGAGAGGCAGAGTCTTTCAGGAGAAAAGATGGGCAGAGATTCATCAATCTGTGAAAAACTGCGTCTACAATTTGTGGAACAATTTCAGAATAATGTTCCTCAATGTAAAATTGTGAAGACTAGAAATATCTCATCACCTACAGTAAATACTATCATCAAAAGATTCTGAGAATCTGGAGAAATCTCTGTGCTCAAGGGACAAGGGTGAAGAACAATATTGCATGCCCGTGATCTTCAGGCCCTCAGGCGGCACTGCATTAAAAATAGGCATGATTCTGTAATGGAAATCACTGCATGGGCTCAGAAACACCTCCAGAACTCACACTCTGTGAACACAGTTCACCATGCATCCACAAATGCTGGATAAATCTCTATCATGCAAAGAAGAAGCCATATGTGAACATGATCCAGAATCCCCACAGTCTTCTCTGGGCCAAAGCTCATTTAAAATGGACTGAGGAAAGTGGAAAGCTGTTCTGTGGTCAGATGAATCAGAATGTGAAATTCTTTTTGGAAACTATGGACACTGCGTCCTCTAAACTAAGAGGACTAAAGAGCAGAGGAATCATAGGGCTTTTTATCAACACTCAGTTTAAAAGCCTGCATCTCTGATGGTATGGGGGTGCATTAGTACCTACAGAATGGGCAGCTTGCACATCTGGAAAAGCACCATCAGTGCTGAAAAGTATATGCAGGTTTTAGAGCAACATATGCTTCTATCCAGATTCTATCCCATCTACACACAATATATATATATATATATATATATATATATATATATATATATATATATATATATATATATATATATATATATATATATATATACACACACACACATGGCACCATTTCAGCAAACCAACCACTCAACCACTCAACCACCACCCAATCACTCAGCCAACCAACCAACCACCAACCGACCAACCAAACAAACAAACCAGAGACAATATGAGCTATGACTTTTGCAGAGAGACGAGCACACACTCCAAAGTATATATACCCCTGTTTCAGGGGCCACACACACACACACACACACACACACACACACACACACACAGACAGGGCTAGGTGGGATGTTCCCTACAATTAACAAAATGAAAGGGAAAGAATGGTTAATATATGCGTTGGAATGTACTCCCTCATCTGCTGTACTATATTTATGGGGGGCAAACTGTTTTCTATGCAGTAAAACTGCGTGTGTGTTGACAGTTAAAGAGTGTTTTTGCTTTTAAGTACAGTGTAGCGTCATAGTCCATGTCACTATGGTGACGATTGTGGCAACAAAAACAAATATGATGTATAACTTACACAAAGTCACTACCATCACTTTTGTATCCTATCAAACTGTTTTATTGTTTATTGTTGTTTACTATTAAATGTATTAATAATTCACATATCAGTCTTTTCAACTGCTAACTGTAATCACAAAAAATTCAAATCAAATGTACATTTTGTTTCCTCTAAGTTTTTAAATATTACTATTAATATGACTGAGTGTTCATTCGGAGCACAGCATCTTGAAAAACTCCTCAACCTAAATGTAATATCGATTTCTGACCATCGTAGACCTTTGGATTGACTCTGCAATGTTCTGTATAATGTTTATACACTTATTTTTTTGTCCCCAGTCAGATATATAACACAAAACAGTTTAAAAACAAAAAAGAACCAAAGACAACTGGTGCCCACACACAGGCAAAGCAAAGTGTAACACCCATACTAATACACACCCTATAACCACAGCAGACTTTGAAGTGTGCACATGAGGTTTGCAGAAACACTCAATGCACTGATAATGACATTAAAATGCATGCATGTGTTTTCCACTACGACAACCCAAAAGTCAAAATCCCCCCATTTTTTCTTGATGGGTTCATGAGAATCTGTTTTCTGAAACAAATCTAGCATTGTGCAGACAGCTGCTGGTTTGAAGCTAAAGTAGAAAACAAGACAAAATGCTTTAAAGATGCTGTGTGTTTCAGCGGAGCATGGCCTAGGCTTTTAGCTCAGCCTTTTAAGCATGCCAAAGCAGGATGGTTAACGTCCACAAATCGGTCCTTTCACGTCTGAATGTGCAGACAGTAGTTCAGACACACACACACATACACACACACACACAGCTGACTTAGCAGAACACGCCACAAAGATGTGACTATGCATAAAAGCAGATGGTGCGCCCTCACACTAAACCATATGAACAGCTGAATCCTGTGATGCCACATACACACACACACACACACACACACACACACACACACATACATCCCACCTGCAGACAGACAGACACACACATTTATCTTACTATCCTTGTGTGGAAATTCTATTCACATTTTGGCTTTTTTAAACATTTTATTTAAAGGATTAAATAATGGATACACACACACACACACACATGTATATGTAAAATCTATTTTAAAATCTACTTTATTGAGTCAAATTCCAGATGAAAGCACACTGTAAAACCGGATAAGTTCATTTAACTCAAAAATTTTTAGGAAACTAACTACCTCAAAATTTTTAAGTTGATAAATCAATTTCTTTAAGCCAAATACACTTAAATGTTTATTAAATGTTTACTCAAGTTTGAGTTAATTTTGTGTTATATTTAAGTGTATTTGGCTTAAAGAAATTGATTTATCAACTTAAAAATTTATAAATGACTTAAAAAGTTCAACGAACTTATCTGTTTTTACACTGCATTAAAATCATTTTGTAACTCAATTAATAACCCAATTTATATTTCGACTTGTTGATTGTCATCATGATACGGAATTAAAAGTACATGAAGAAGTCAATAAACAAACTCCCTATTTTCACAAATCTGTCAAGAAGGTCACTGACGCACTGGCACTTCATACACACTGTACAGCACACTGTAATGCAAAACTTTGCTTGTCTTTTTGATAATATTCTGGTTTACCTGGGGAATAGGAAGCACGTGTAGTATTTCCGATTTGCATATTCATAGCCAATTTGCATATGCATAGCATCTTTGTTATTTATTGACAGTAAAGATGTTTCTGTACTGTTTCTATTGTGTAATGATATTTTTCTTTCATAATTCATTCATTATTTGGTACTCACACTCTCTCTTTCTCTCTCTCTCTCTCTCTCACACACACACACACACACACACACACACACACAGAACAACATTTCATTGATCGTGATTGTTATTAGCCAATTTCCAATGCTTTAGCTTTATCCAGGTATGCGAGAGCTTCACAAGTCTGAGCCCCCAATTTATCCTCAATACTGTAATAGCCTCAGGCACATTCCACTCTGTGTGTGTGTGTGTGTGTGTGTGTGTGTGTGCGTGCGTGCGTGTGTCATTGTAATTCGGTAATTCAGACACAAACCCCCAAACTCCCCCTTGTCACAATCTTCCCTCCCACACTATGTTGACATGCTGCGGAATGCGAATAGCCTGACACGTTTGAATGTTAACATTTCAATGAGAAAAAAACAATCCCTCATCCTTTGACAGTACAGAAGAGGCAAAAGAGTTTCCATCGGCTGCAGGGAAGAGTAACGGCCATGTGATTGAAATGAACAGATTGGGAGAATAGAGCTATCCGGGGCTCTTTGCATTCTTTAAGGAAGTTTTGTGGGAAAAGTGGCTGAATGGCTGAACAAAGTAGCCTGTATGAAAGAGATCTCTTATCAACAACAATAACAACACAAAAGCATTGTCAACAATAAATAAGCACTCCATATCAACTCAGCATGCTAATCATTAGCACTAATGCTAAAAAAAATGCCTACAATTCAATATACTCAAATATAAACTTTATCAGACTATACAAATGCTTAGGCAAATAGTGCAGTTCTTATTTAAAGCATGCACAACCACAGAACAACTATAAATGATCGATTACTAATCACATCACCAGCTGTCCCACTACACTAATAACAAGCAGATGCAATTTACACATAGAGAAATTCAAATAATGGGAAATAGTGAAGAAACTATCTATTCAATTAGAATATGTAGTCTAATATACTCACACTCTAATACACTTGAATATAGTGTATTAGAGTCTATATATATACCAAAACTCAGATATACTCAAATATAGTAACACTGTATACTCAAACTCAAATATAGTCATATAGTCAAGTATATCCAACGTCAAATATGCCCATATAATCAAATACATCAAACACATCTGAAGCGGTGTAACAAGCCTTACTTTGCGATTTACCGATGCAGCATCATGTAGAGTTTAAGCTGGTTAAAAATTAACACACAAAACACTTTTAAAGAATATACAAATTGATTGTTAAATACATAAAAGGCATTTCATTTACATGGCAGACACGGTGTGCTTTATAACCAAATGTAACATTTCATTTGAAATGTCTGAATTGATCTTTGGACAAGGATAATTGCCCTTGATCATTCTATCACAATGGCTGTTGGTCACATCTTTTTCAAGGAAAACTCACATGCATGGCCAAGATAGCTCCTTTAGACAAAGATCAAAAGGTATTTCCAGTTAATTCAATCACAGACTCACACAGACTAACAACACTTCTGAGACCAGTGTAGATCGATGCTTTGTCATTCTTTTTGAAATATTAACTGAGCAGTTTGAAATCCCTGTCTCTACGTCACACACATTACAACGAACTACAGCATCTCAGTAATAGCTTTATCTCAGCTATATTCAGTGTGTAAGCCTACACACATCACAGATGTAAAAACGTGGAGAGAAAATTGAGGAGAAAAACAGCTAAGGTGATTGGATGAGGGACTCTGAAGGCCCACATCTTACACACCAGATCATCAGCCCTGTACACTGCACACAAACGGCATTATCTATACCCCCCCCCCCCCCCCCCCCCCTCCACTGACAAAAGGGGTTTGAAGGGACTTCGAAGAATCGATCGGATTTTCATACATCACATCTCACTCGGATATTAGAGCCTCGGCCAGCGTGTAAATTAAACTCCACTTCTGATTCATTAATGTTACCATTTCCTTATTCCTTTTATTCCTTATTCCCGCTGTTACATTCCAAACCTTAGCCCCGATACCTGTTTCTCCTCCCCCAATTTAGGTTTTACCCCACCCCCTTTCCCCCAGCATGTGTTTGTTCTATTACCCCCTGGTCATAGGCCCCCCTCTGGTTCCTTTGTAAGCCCAGTGAGTGACACCTCCCCGCTCATAACCCAGCAGCTTCTCCTGGCTTGATGTGGATTCTTCTTTCAGAAGTGTCCCTCAGTTTCACCTAGACAGAAAGTGTCTAATACACACACACACACACACACACACACACACACACACACACACACACACACACACACACACAACGAGATCTATTGATGTAGCCTTTTCAAATTGAACTAAACTCACTCTCACTTATTTATTCATTCACATTCAGTAAATCAGAAGCATAAAAGTGCCTAAACCGTTATCACTGCAGCCTGACCTTAGGATAAAGCATGTTACTACACGAGGAGAGAAGATTAGAAGAGTCTCTACTCATTACAGTCAAATTACATGTTCTGCTCCAGCCTATCTTTCTATTATATACAATGACCTAGTCCGGAACACAACATGCCGTATTGAGTTCGGACAAATTCAATAAAAGCCTCCTGGTACATCGTGCCATTTTACACACGTAATGTCTTCCTCGGCCAGAATTTCGAACTATACGCTAAAGAACAGAGTACTCGAAAACAGAACACACTTAGGCTCAAAGATGCGAGTCCATTTCGCACCTAGCTTTTTGCACCACATTTGGGCGTCAATGCAGAACAGTCAGATGCGATGCATCCTCAACGAGATGTTAAACGTGTATAACTTCACACCTCGGCTCAATCTCTGACACGCTAGCTGAAGACTCGGGACACCTGGGGCTTTTGTTGGCAAGCTAGCATACTGATGATTAGCATGCGCACATTAGTGCTATCAGCAGTCTAAGCATGGGTGCTAATATCACATCTATTGAGCTGACAGAACTAGCACTGAAATGATAAAAGTTTTAGCACTGGAATTCAGCATTGGATTTCACGCAGGTCGTTAGATACTAAATTACGGGCCGATGCTATACAGGCCAGTTTTAGTATTAGGGAGACACGAGTTTTGAAATAATATTGCTATGAGTTTGTGTTCATTTAAATGGAAAGCATGTGCACTACTGTACAAAAGCCTTGGCAGTTTGGATTTTTCTTTTTTTTTTGTCTTAGATCAGCATAGTTGATTGTACAGCATAGTATATTGTGAGCAGAAATGTGATTTCCAGGCATGATGAGCTCAACACAGCTCTGAAGCACAGCTGTCTGAATGTAGCTTAAAAATAGAAGTAATATAAAGCCAAAGTCTGCATAGTTATGAAGCCTGGATCGACCTAGCAGCCCATTTATTCCCTTATAAAACTGCACAACTGGGTACTGAAGAGATCTGATGCAATGATAAATTTTTTTTATTTATTTTTTTTTTTTACTGTTTACTAACTAATAGTTGTAACATTTTATGAACTTTTTCATTGCAATATTTTTGAAAGTTTCACAGAAATTCTTACGTGTGCTTTACAATTTGCACAATACTTTATATTCATCATGTCCTATTAAATATGAATAAAAGGCATTTTGCACTGTTCATCTACTGTAAATACGTGACCACTTTTCACCCTGATGCAAAGTAGCTTTTCGACTTAAGATCGTATCATTAATATTTTGACTGAACGCTTTGTGGGTATCTCTCCTGGGAATTTGCTCGTCATGGTTCATTTAGTATTTTTATCATACAATCATTTTGGACTTGTTTCTAGTAAGTTGGTGGACACCTAATTTTGCACATCTTGTATAACTATCAGGTCCTTGTATAACGTTGAATGCTTGGATTGGATTTGTAGATTACCATGGATACAAATACCCTCTTGAAATGATTAGCTGTAAAGAAATAATAATAAAAAAAAAAGACCATCATCAGGGAAGGCCACAATGCAGTTTTCACATCTGGGATTCCTCAGTGATGGACCTTTTCTCTCCTACTAACTCTCTCTGTATTCACCACACTTTTCAACATTCTCTCTAGTCCTGTCCTGTATCGTCCTACCCTCACTCTCTCATCACCATTCTATTGTGCTGACACATCCATGGCCACCAGCCAGGACCTATTGTAACTGCCGGAATGGAAAACCAGTCAGCTCTGCATGGTGTACGATTAGACGATTGAAAAGGGATAAATGTGTGAACATAAACACACGTTAATACAAGAAAAAAAACAAACAGGTGAGGACCAACGGCCAGAATATGTCTACGCTGCTTATTTTATTTATTTATTTTTTCCATTTTGAATTGTACACACATTCTAATCCCCATGTTCATGCTCGTGTCTGGGAGACAAGAACAACACACACACCAACAGAATGGTCTCTGATGTGGTGAACAGAGGTATGTAGCATGCAGAAGGTTGTGCATTGTACGTGTGTGTGTGTGTGTGTGTGTGTGTGTGTGTGTGTGTGTGTGTGTGTGTGTGTGTGTTTTTAATGGCGTGAGGCTGGCAAATCAGCCCCATTAATTTTGAATTTCACCAGAATCCACCTGTCAGCATGCCTTTTATCAAATATACATACCAGCCCCTAATCACATGGGGCCCACTGCCAAAATACCTGCACAGGCCAACACATGAGCGCAGGTGAAAGACACGAGATAGAGTGAAAGAAAGTGGGACAGAGAAAGGGAGAAGGTGAAGGAAAACCATTAGGTTATTTAAGGCCAGTGAGTGAAACCAGACAAAGCAGTGGAATTGCCACAATTCCCCAACACTATGTGTTGTATGGCTGTAAGAGTCTATCACTCGATTTCAAAACAAAAGAATGTATAAGACTTTAATCTTCAGAAGCACATGACCAGAGAGCAGCAGTGAGATTAAACACCTCTGCCCACGATGACTACACGCACGTTAAAAGTGCTGAAATGCTTTATTGGATACTCCAAAAGCAGAAAAGCACTTACACTGACAAAACTTATAGTGTCTGATAAATTGGTAAATAGACCACATGAGTACAGTGAGGTATTATGACCAGGCATCAAGGCATATTTCAGCCTAAGATGAGTGATTGCTGTAAATGACGGGGAAATGTTGGACAGTAATTGTGCTTTTGTAGCCAGTGAGCTGATAGTGGCGTGACAATCTGTTTGGGGAACGGAATGATTATGCTCGCAATCGAGTTTTTAGTGTCTGGGGTTGGGGGGGGTTGACACTGGCTATCTGCAAAATGGAAATAGGCATTCCCAACACACACACACACACACACACACCATAAAGATCCCCTCCCCTAAGACACTGAGGCAAGTCAGTACAAGCCAAAACACCAGAGTAGACCAAACAGTAATATTGCTGGGAACTGCAGACAGACCAACTACTGCACTGAAAACAACAAACCTCATCCTGTGAACAATATGTCCTTCTCAACAAGCAGTTAGCACCTGCATAAGCTATTCTTTAGTTTTACCAACATCTTCATGGTGTACTGGCACAAGCCATGAATTCAGAAAATGATGTCATTGAAAAACAAGGACACAATGGGTCATAAAATATGTTTTTATTATAAATGGATTAACATTCATTCACTTTTTGAAATGAGTTTTTGAAAAAACTGCGAAAAGAAAATACAGATCACTGTTTCTTTTAAACACGGTTATTTCAAACAGGATTTCAGGGAGATTTTTTGTGGCCAAAAACGCTTTTTTTCACAAAAATGATTTTTGTGCTTTTTTTTTGCAGAAAACTACTGGAATTGGCGAAATCACGATCGCACGAAATAGTTTCGCACGCTCTTTCGCAGCGATGTTTCTTAGTACACGAAACCTTTTAGCTGTACTCGAGTCCGACGCACATGAATCGAAGAGGGCTTTGGCTGAATGCGCGTCGTGACAACGTCACGTGACGTGTCTCGGCCCAAATCTGCGGTAATTTTGAACGATTTGAAAGATTGTAAGCTCCTTCCAATATTGCGGCGTGAGCATGGTTTTTGCGTTAATTTCTGCGATCGCAAAATGCCATCGCAGTGCCAGTCATAGAGAGACAGAAATACATACTCGCCATGGCATCTTTTATGTTATAATATCATCCTTTTAATCAGCATTAATTGATAATTATGGATATTCCAGCCTTTTCTTTTTAGCCAAGCATTTTACAGTATTCAGTCTTGTTGTTCAAGTCTTCTCTTGGTGCTGAATGGATAGAAACTATAGAATATACAGATAAAGCATAATCAATATGCATAACTAACATTTGGATATATTAATAAAGCATAATCAATATGCATAATCAATATTTAGAAGCATAATCTAAAACCACAGAAGACTTTCTAATCAAGTTATATTCTAAGTGTGTACTGAGTGTGTACAAACTGAGAAGCTTGTAGACCAGTATCGGGTTGAGGTAAGGCCTCAAGTATCGGGCAGGGACGAAAGCCAGAAAATCATTAAGGCAGCGGAAGTGAATTGGGTGAGATCCAGAAATTCATTAAGGTGTAGAAGTACATTTGGGACAAAGTTAAAAAAAATAAAACCTTGGCCTTATGAAACCTTTCTAAAAGTCAATTAACTACGCATGCGCCACAAATGTAAGATATCACATAGACATGAATAATTAATCGTGGCGAAGAAGATTGGTCTGTTTTTTAATGAGAAAAGGTAAAACCCCGCCTACGATGAGCTCACTGTTGCAGAAAGGTATAAAAGAGCATGTGTGTGTTTGCATAATTTAGACTTTCTGCAGACTGTCTCACTTTGCTTGTTTTAAATAAAGTTTAATTTCTTTTGACATCCATAACCCCTGGTCTCTGGATGTTTTTTTTTTTACTCTGGTTGGAGAGATTGTTCCATGACAAAACTCCATTCCAGTCCTGATGCTCTGTCATTGTCTTCCTCAAAGACACAGAATGGACTGAACATTGCAGGTGACGTCGGGGACCAAGATTTCTCGCAATATAAGTAAGTAGCCAATGAATCTTTTATCTATTCAAAATCTCCAGACACAAAAAGTTATTGCATTCTCATAAAAAGAATAAGTGAGAAAGTAAAGAACACCTAGTTAGCCAAATCAAGTTCCAGCTGTCCTTCAAATCTCACTAAGGTAAAAGGATTTAGCTAATAGTTTTATGTCGGATTATGTTGTAAGGCCGAGAACACGGAACCAACGAGAGGAAACTGACACATCAGCATCAATTAAACACTTTCATCAAAAGCTAGTTTTGTTTGAACGTGTTAAACGGATTTCATTATGTCGTAATCACATCTCCTTGTTAATTCACAAGCTAATTTAGCATCCAATAACAACAATACATGGAAGAGTATAAGAAAGAGTGGTAATTAAGGTTAAGAAAGAATGGCCTTAAAACATGAAAGATTGTAATCTTTATAGTGCGTCTTAGGAGATGAATATTACTTAAGTACAGAGGTCCTGCGGTGGTTATGAATTTTTTAAAGGTTTGGCTATGAATTAATATATTGAGGCCACAAGTTAATATTTCAAGACCACAAACACAACTACATCATGGCCATGTATTATTATTACGCTGTGGTTACGAGATACCAAAATCAGTTGCCATGAATTGTGTAACTTTAGCCCATGACTTAACATGTTGTGGGAATCTTATACTTAATATGTGGCCTCTAGTTAATGATTTGGCGAGAAAGAGCAAAATAAAAGTCTAGTCACTTTGAGAATTTATTAACGTGTCACAAAGACTCCAGCATGTCTTTATATATTATAAATCATCTCCTTGCTTATGTTATTGTGGCCACAATGGTCTTATTCAATGGATTTCTTTTGTGTCTCACTCATTTTTGTAATTACAATAGTTGCCGCAAAATAAAAAAAATACACCTCGTGGCCACACCTTATTAAAATAATCACCTTGTCTGCCCAGTGGCTCGGTACTTACACTATATATTGCCAAAAGTATGTGGACACTTGACCATCAAAACATATGTTTTCCTTCTCCAAACTTGGGATGAAGCACACAGTTATATAGGATGCCTTTGTTCAATGTAGCATTAAGAGTTCCCTTCACTGGAACTAAGAGGCCCAAACATGTTCCAGCATGACAATACCCTTGTGCACAAAGCGAGCTCCATGAAGACATGGTGTGTTAAGGTTGGACTGGAAGAACTCGAGTGTCCTGCACGGAGCCCTGACCCCAGCCCCACTGAACACTTTTGGGATGAACTGGAACTGGAGCCTTTTCACCCAGCATCAGTGCCTGATCCTCACATAGCCACGCTCCAAAATCTAGTGGAGAGCCTTCCCAGAAGAGTGGAGATTACTATAACAACAAAGGGTGGACTAATCTGGAATGGGTGTGGTGGTCAGGTGTCTACAAACATTTGGCCATAAATGATATAGTAATACTTAATTACTGAAATCTTTCAGACCTTTTAAAGCGATTCTGTGTTTTTAGTCTGAGTCGAGGCTTAAAGTATCCCCATTATAATGGCAGTAATATATAGAATTAGCTCCAGGTTCAGTGTATACTGAACACACGTGATTGTAACAGTTGGTAAAAAGCTCCCTTAAATGCAGCTGCTCCATAGTCATGCTATTAGCCCATAAAGGAAAAGTGACTGTGGGAAAGCCTTGTTTTTGAGCAGCTCAGAGGCGACAGGTGATGGAAATTCACGTGGATACAGAAGATAACAAACAAAGCCTGGATGTAGGCTCTGGTAGTGGTGTCGTTCACCAAGGAGTCTGACTTTTAGGTGAAGGTTGAGAGTCGACTCGTGGTGTAATTGAAACAATATTCGATGGAAACCTCTTTTCAACATCTGAGCTGTGTGTTTGATTCTAAGCCGTGTGAAGGACAGAGAGCGTCTTTATAATGAAGCATAGAGGAACAACAATAAAAATCAATGCACATTTATAGTGTCTTGCTTTTTATTACAAGGCATCCCTGCTGAAAACCCCCCCAATAAAAACCCTCATAGAATTTGCAATGGTTTCACAGCTATAATGGGAATTGTACTGGTTTTGATGAAAACTGTAATAGTCCCTCTGGGTCTCTATTGGTAATTTCTTGCCTTCTGTTGGTGGCATGTTATGTTTAGTGGATAACATTAAGGACCAATAATGGTAACGGAAATAGTTTTAATAGTTAGCCGATGGTTTGTAATGAAATTTCTAATGGAGACCATTAGAATTTCTGTGATCGTTTCTATAGGCCTAGTGTTTTTTCCCCACCAGAAAGATTCCGCGAAACAATTTCAGCTATATATAAGCAAACAACAACAATTCCTGGTGAAAATATTGCAGTTTAAAGGAGGAATTCAAAATGTTTGAAAGACTCAGCTGTCAGTTTATTACCCAAGTGATTTGAAAAGAGTTGGAATTCCCATCACTAGCCTCTAGGATGTTTTATTATGAATCCGTCGACCATCTGCCACGCCCCATCAGCATCCTGATTGGCTCGCGGCTCCACATGAAAGTCGGGGGCGGGGACAGTGAGCGCGACCGTGTTCAACAACAGCCAATTACACACGAGCTCTTCTGGAGCGCTTATAAATATACCGAAGTCGCGCGAGCTCGATTCAGAACGCTGAAACCTGTGCAACAGGTATAACTGTTTACTGAAGAGTTCATATTACTGCGGGTTTCAGACGGGAATACCAAACCGAGTTCTCGGACGAGACGTGACGAGGCGTGTGTTTTCGAATGACCGAGTGGACACTGCGCGGTTTTTCTGCTTGGACTGTGTTTTTTCTCGGTTAAAAGTGTTCACAATGCGCCTAATCCAGAACATGTCTACTATAGCGGAGTACCCCAGCTCGGAGTGCGGGTCCAACCGGGTCATAAAGCTAGCCGTGCTCGGGGGCAGCGGAGTGGGCAAAACAGGTGAGCGGATGTGTACACAGCAGAATCTGTATTCGCACTGAGTTTAGGTTTTCACTAGCGGTCTTTGGTTGAAATCTTATCAACTCTGGTGTGTTTTTGTGTCTGTTTCCAGCGCTAGTTGTTCGCTTCCTCACCAAGCGATTTATTGGCGACTACGAGAGAAATGCAGGTAAAACAACAACAACAACATTTTAATTTACCGAGCCCATGTTCCAACATATGGTTGGTGTTCTCGCCCTGTGACCATGTTAACGCCTGGTACTTGTATCTGTATTTACAGGCAGCCTGTATTCCAGAGAAGTCCAAATCGACGGAGAACAAGTGGCTATTCAAGTGCAGGATACACCTGGAGTCCAGGTAAGGTGATCGAAATGTAAATAATAAACTGCTCGCCTGCTGGTGTTAGTTTTTGCCTTTTGCTGGTATTGATTTGAACACATGGGCTTCCTAGCAGTCAGTGTTGTCACAAAGCTTGTACTCTCATCACGATTTTCTAAACCCACGGACATCACGACGCGCAGTGGGAGACCGGGGATGTGCGGCGGCTTGTGGGAGACCGGGGATGTGCGGCGGCTTGTGGGAGACCGGGGATGTGCGGCGGCTTGTGGGAGACCGGGGATGTGCGGCGGCTTGTGGGAGACCGGGGATGTGCGGCGGCTTGTGGGAGACCGGGGATGTGCGGCGGCTTGTGGGAGACCCCTGGGGTGTGGGGCGCATTTGTTTTCCTAAACGGCAGAAACAAATGTAGGTTTCCGTGATTCACAGTTAAAGTGGTTTTCACATACAAGCCACAATGGGGGGGAATGACACCTCGTTTCTGTGCTTTAGTCTCTCTGTCATGCTCCCAAGGCTAGTGTGCTGATCTGGGCAGTGCTCCAAAACCCACAGAATGTCTGCAATTCAGACTACAAGTCTAGCCACCTCATTTCCCCTCAGTTCGTGTAACGGTGTTGTCCAAACTAACCAATACTTTCCTGTCACGTTCCTCTTTATAGCCACCTCAGGCAGTAAACCATACTGTAACACTGCTTTGAGAGTCCCTATAACCAGCATTAGCTTCTAGTTTTTCCTCTGTATGGCAAGGTAGCATTACTGTATAGCTAATTTATTAGAGGAGAATTTCTTTCTTCTTTTTTTTTTTTTTTGGACCAGGCATAAAATAGTACCTTCTCTGTATGGCCAAAAGTTTGTGGACACCTGACCATACTACCCATATCTGCTTGAACATCCCTTTCGAGATTCTTTGCTGCTATAATATTTTGGGAAGGTTTTCCACTAGAGTTTGGATTGTGGATGTGTGTTCATTTAGCTACAAGAGCATTAGTGAGGTCAAGCGAGGAGGTCTGGGGTGTGATCAGTGAGGTTGAGGTCTTTGTGGTAACAGTTTGGAGAAGGAACACATGGGTGTGATGGTTGGGTGAGGTGTCCACACACTTTTGGTCATATAGTGTATAATCATGCTCCTGCCATTATGCATTTCCATACAGTGTGCCACCATGTTTCTAAAGAACCTACAATTTACATTCATATGTCTCTTTTCAGGTAAACACCAATGGCCTGAGCTGCACAGAACACGTGAGACGCTCCATCCAGTGGGCCGACGCCGTGGTCATGGTCTATTCTGTGACCGATGGTCACAGTTTTGAACTCATTAGTCAGCTCCATCAGCTTGTGAGCCATGTGTATGCTGATAGACCGGCACCACCGATTATCCTGCTGGCCAATAAGGCGGACATGGTGCACGTGAGGCGGGTGGAGGCGCAGCAGGGCCCTGCGCTGGCCTTGGCACTCGGTTGTTCTTTCTACGAAGTGTCAGCTAGCGAAGACTACAGTCAGGTGCACCGAGCTTTCCACAGACTCTGCACAGAGCTTGCCAAAAGACAGGTGCCATTTAACACCAATGCAGCTTCAGCCACCAACGAGAAGAAAAAGTCACCTCTTATCCCCAGGCCCAAATCACCCAACATGCAGGACCTGAAAAGGCGCTTCAAGCAGGTGCTGTCGGCCAAAGTGCGCACAGTCACTTCTGTGTGAGGAAGAGAGCGAGGGATACGGCCCGGATGTGGGGCTAGACAAGACAGAAGAGTGAACGGTTGAGTGGCAGGGCGAAGATCAGAAAGGCAGAGACTCGCTGAAGCAAAGTTTTGGTCTCACTCTTGAGTGAAACTGCTAATCAGCAGGCCAGATGTAAAACAAAGGGGTGCTGAACTACGACCTCTGAAATCGGTGACCTCCGACTTGTGAACTTTGACCATCTTGTGGTGGAGGGCAAACCACCTGTGCTGCTGCGACTGATTTGTATGAGAGCGGCTGCAGCAGGATCCTGTGAACCGTGGCATCTAAAATTGCCTTAAAGAAAGATGAGGAATGCAAAAAGACGCTTGGACAAAAAAAAAAAAAACATTAACGTACGCACACACTGTGTTATATTTGTAGACCACTTCACCTGGCAACAGAGCTTGTGAAGGATGGAGGGCTGGGTATTTTTATCCATGCAGACATTTTCTTTTTGTCAAGGCTTTCAGCTCTAAGCAGAAACAAACTGAAAGCAGGCATTGTTAAAGGAACGAGGCACTAAAGCTGAAGGGCACAAGTAGTAATGTGTGTTTCCGTGTTAAACTCCGTGCCAATTTGTACAATTTAAAAAACAAAAAAAAAAAAAAACAAAAATGCACTTTACATCATGCCCCAGGGCTAAGGCTTGATCTTATTTATTGTTTTGTGATTTGAAAATAAAATATTTGACTTTGAATATTTTTCACTGTTTTGTCATGTACTGCTTATTTTCAGACACCTACTGAAAACACAAACTCAGCAGCGATTCAGTTAATGGTGCTGGAGTTGCCTGTGTCATCAGTAGAACACCAGGTGTTTGGCACAGACAGAGTATGAGGCAGCACAATAAGAAGCAGACCAACACCAACCTAACCCTTTAAAATGCTGACTTTAAGTCATAAATGTGGTTGGAATTGCTTGGTAATATGTTCTACACATCTACAAAGAGTATAACACTGTTTATTAGGGATGGTACCACTAAGGGTGTGTGTGTGGGGGGGTTGAAGTTAACAGGGAAAAGTTAGTAATGCTTTGTGTAGTGTTCATAGTGCATTGTAGTTTCCATGATGCTTCACAGGAGCACACACACACAAATACACCAGTGAATTGTGAGTGGAGAGAAAGGGTGAAACTGTCATGGCAAAAGAAAGGAGAGACACAAACAAGACTGTGAACTCCTAACATCTCTAACTCCATCCAAACTCAAAGTCTCTCTCTCACTCACACACACACACACAAATATGCAGTTAATATCAAATTTATTTCAACCTGCAACAATTTACAAATTGTGCAAACAGAATACACTTTAAGAAGTGCCCTTAGCATCGATTAACAATAAACTACTTTAATCTGCATTTGTTTTCAGTATATTAATATTTTTTTAAATAGTGTTTAGTCTCTTTACAGTAATAGCCACACTTTTAACAAACCATTCATACGTGCACCACAGAAGCGTGTGTGTTGGTCTCTGGTAAATAAAACCTGCTTCTATTCTGCTGTGTGTGTGTGTGTGTTCAGGAATGTGTATGCTTTACTGTGTGTGGTCTGCTTTCTCTTCTCACACTCCTATATCAGGTGAGAGTCTGTCAGTGCTGAACAGCAGGTGTGGAATATCAGCTGGCCGCAGTAGCCTGGTCGAGATCACCAAAACCTGCGAGAGACAGAAACACACACTACACATGAGCTCACACAGCACCTGACACCTACTCGCACACACACTCACCAGAATATTACGCTAGGAAATGCAGACTTCACAAATACTGCTGTAACGTCAGTACAGTGTGAGCAGTCACGTCACACCCAGACGTCCCAAACAAAATCATTAATGCAAAGCAGAGCTCCAGAAACGGCCATTAATTGTATTTGACAAATTTTAATGATTGATGCAATAATAATCACTTGCTTCTTGTAAAAAAAAAAAAAAAAAAATGTATGGACTGAATTCTGCCTCATTTAAAAGCTTTGGATAAAATCATATGCAAAATGCAACCATGTAAAGGGAGGGATTTGATGAAAAATCGCACCTTTCAGAATAGTATGTTGGGACCGATATGTAGAGAACAACATCCTAACAAGGTTAGACACTTGGTACACTTTTCCATGCAGAACTTCTTTAAGCTTCCGTATGTTCTTATTTCAGACCACATGTTCTCAGTAGTGTTGAAATCCAGATGTTAAGATTTTAATTTAGCAAACCACTCATTTTGTATTTCGTTAACCGTTTCTGTGATGATGTGGAAGTATGTTTGGCTCGTCATTTTGCTGAAAGCTCTATCTATGGCCAAGTCTGAACCTCCTGGCAGAGGCAACCAGGTTTTGTGCTGTAAATATCCTGATCCTTAAAGGAAATCATGGTGCCATCAATCTTCACAAGACCCCCCGCTCGACCCGCCACAAAACATCAATGCTCCACCTCTAACAAACGGGCTGATAGTGTGCTTGACCAAAAAATTTTATTTTGTTGTCATCTGACTACGACACACAGCGTCAACTGTAATTCTAATAATGCTCGGTGAAGTTGAGGTTGCATTTTGTGAGATGCTCTCAGGAAGAGCTTCTTTTTTTGTTATTGCAACAATTCTAAAACCATGCTGTTATGAAAGAATAATCTAGATTGCATCCTTCTGAAATGTTTCTCTTTGTGGTTCTTTTCCCTCCTTCACCATCATCCTCACTCTGTGTGGGAGCAGTCTACTCATGAATATAATTCCTGGCAAACTTTCACCTGTTTCAGACATGTGAAATTTTTCGCTATGGCCCTAATTGTGCTAACTAGACCGCAGGGAAATGGGACATTGACTACGTTTACATGGACAGTAGTAATCTAATTATTGACCTTATTCTGAATAAGACAATGTTGTGATTAAGGTGTTTACATGAGACGCTTTTAGAATATTCCTTTCATGTTCCTGTTTTACACGTTATAGAACATGGATCGATTAACGGCACACGTCACCACGCCACGCCGTCCGACGTTTCCTCCAGAATTTCACGTATCGACATACAGTTGGTCTTCATTATGGAACCGTATACAGTTTTGGGTGTTTCATTTTTAATTTTACGAAAGCTTCAAGTGCAGTTAAGTATTTGTCATGCTGTACGTGCAAATAGACGACTGCTTGAAGCTGTGGGCTGCGTCCCAAACCACATACTTACCTACTATACAGTAGCTGAAATACATGTATTTCTTCCGTTTGGGACGCAGCCGTGCTCTCTTGTTTGCCGTCAAACGGTTGAGCACTGCCGTGCTAAAACAGGAATACTCCACAGGTCTTAATTCCATTTGTGTTTACTTCGAGTATGACTTTAGTTGGATTAAGGTCATCAGTAATCGCTGTTTACATGCTAGTTTCTTAATCAGAGTATCGTCTTAATCAGGTTAATATCGGATTATTGTTGTCCATGTAAACGTACTGAGAGTTAAAGGCAACAACAATGTTCCTGTGGACAAATAATTATAATTTTTTTGAGAATGACAATTTGCTTGCATTTATTTAAAACATTCCTTGGGGATACATACTACATACATAGATCTATTCTCACAGCCAAGCCAATGACCCACGCACAATCCTACCAAATTTTAAATAACCAAGAATAATTATCTTCATGACGGTCACTGTACTTAATGCTGCTGATTTTAGACTATTACATTTGAATAGTGAGTTGACGTTTGTGCTGAGGCACTGCACTATTATGAGGCCGAGACACTTATAGCCACCATTTTAGTTTTTTTTTACCGAACCATTGATCTGAGCTCTATTTATAGAGAGCCAGAATGTTTTTTCCACAGAGTGCAGAGATGTGAATGAATCAGAACACTTGATTTTACAGTTCTGTAGAGGGGCGGAAAATAAATAAATAAATAAAAATTTACAGGAAACTATGCTTAGTGATTGAACTTGGGCATTCCACCCTAAAATCACATCTTAATGATGCCACTAAGGACAAACACGCATGTATGCATTCTGAGGTCAAGTTGTGTGTGGGCTGGCTGTTTCTGTTTTCTGCTTTTAAAATTTCAGATTTATTCATGAGATAGGGCTTTGATCTACCATGGCTCTTTCATTCAGGCCAGAATCTATTTCGTTTCTATTCAGTCTGGCACCACAAACGTGTGCACACACTTTTTAATTTTGAGCTTTGATTCTCTGTGATAATGAGCCATATGAATGATAGTGATACAGGACCTCTGATGTCCTAATGAATAGAGGTCAGCCTGCTTGCGTGTATGCAAACACACTCACCCACCCAAACTCTCTACTACAACAACTCCCCATACTTACTGTAACTCCACATTATACTCCCCCTCACAACTAGGGATGTGTGTTCTGATTAATTTTATTAACTGGATACCCGTAAGACTAAATGAACGTATGTTTGTTTAACCACTGTTAGAGGGGGAATAGAGAGTATTTGATATGATCTAATGAAGTATTATTTTCCATTGCAATTAAACTTTCTTCCTGTTGGTGGTGGCAGACATGTTTATCTGTTTGACAGACCAATGAAGAGAAATATTAAACCCACAGCTAACTGTCAGCCTCCCTGAGTGTCAGTGCAATAATTCAGTAGCCCTAGTGTAGCAGTGCAGGCACTGGTATCAAATTCAAACTTGATGAAATTTAGAACTTCATGAACTTTAGAACTGTGAAATGGTTACAACCACTTTGAGATTTGTGATTTTTATGGATTGTACTATGTTGTACTCTCAACTGTAACATCATAATATTCACTATAACACCATATCACTCTCCACTGTAACACCACACCATACACTCCACTGTAACACCACACCATACACTCCACTGTAACACCACACCATACACTCCACTGTAACACATCACACTCTCCACTGTAACACCACACCATACACTCCACTGTAACACATCACACTCTCCACTGTAACACATCACACTCTCCACTGTAACACCACACCATACACTCCACTGTAACACATCACACTCTCCACTGTAACACCACACCATACACTCCACTGTAACACCACACCATACACTCCACTGTAACACATCACACTCTCCACTGTAACACTACACCATACACTCCACTGTAACACCACACCATACACTCCACTGTAACACATCACACTCTCCACTGTAACACTACACCGCACTCTACACTGTAACACCACACCATACTATGTTTAGAATGCAATATCAGCTTGTAAATTCAATAGTGAAAGTATAGAAAGTCAAATCCCTTATCACGTTGTATTATTAAAAAGGCATTGATGCTCTGTGCAGCTCTATCCTTTACCTGCATCATTATTACACCACCTATATACTATTCTATATGACAAAACACTATACTATACTATTCTAAACACTAAACTATTCCACTATGACACTATATTATTCCACTATGACAAAAACACAATTTCTCCATTACGACTTCACACCATTCTCTACACCTTAACCTCTACCTCTTCAATTTAACACTATACTTGGTAATTTCTTGGTATATATTGGCTTGATGCAAAATTGTGTAAAAAAAAAACTAAACAAAAACAGTTTTAAGGTGTTAAAGAGAACTGGAATTATATATACACTCACCTGTGTCCCTGCTTTATGGGTGGAGACAACCTCACGGATAAGGCGGATCTCTGATGCTGTGACTCCACCCACCATGAAGAGAAGCAGCAATGAATAATCACTTGGGTGGGGCCGATTGACCTGCAGAGAGAATTAGAGTTATACTCTTACTATTTGTGTGTCGTGATTCAGACCTCGGTTCGAGTGAAGGTGGCCAAACGTGTTCACTGATGACTTCCACTGTTGGCCTTCATTTTGAGTTCTTTGATGACTGATAAGTTTTATTGCAAGTGGAGCAAATCTAAGTGGTAATGGCAACAACAACATTCTTGGAGGTTTTTCTCCAATTACACTTTTGCTCTATTCTGCTTGTCCTCTCCTCTTCTAGTTTGTGTATCCCATCTAGGCAACACTGTCACCAGATTTCATGAGCAGCAGCAATACTGTCCAGGTTCTCAGATTAAATCTTGCACAACCTTAATAAAAATTTTCATTCATATTTTAAACTCTTTTTTAAAATATTTTATTTATTTTTTTTAAGCCATGACATAGCAGTCCTTCTATGGGGGAGATGGTGTGTGGTCTTCATAAATTTTTAAATATGAGAAACCCATTAACACCATAAGAATGTACTGAAAACAGCCTACACACAGCACAAACACACAAAACCTTTGCACACATGTAGATGCTGTGTATGAGTGAGCCATGTGGTGCTTAGCCACCCCTGCTGGGCATGAATGGCTGAGCAGAAATGGAGGTAGCATGTGATTGGCTGAAAGTAGTGGCAAGTGTACTATTCATAATGACACAATCACTGAGACCGAAGTGGCTGCTTTGCCATGTGCTACGCTGGACACTAACTCAGGATGGAGACGGAAATAGAGTTGCAAATCGAGCATGTCGATTACATTTAATTGTCCCTTGCTGATTATGGTATCGTACACAACTAAGGATGTGTGTATAAATAAATAAAGTAAGCCTCATGGTTCACATGTGCATGAGCGAGAATTTGTGAGCAAGGATGTGTTAGACACCACAGGGGTGGACACACAGCATGGACATGTGCACCTGCAGCAACATGCTCATTTCCTTACATATGTGAGAGAGAGAGAGAGAGAGAGAGAGAGAGAGAGAGAGAGAGAGAGAGAGAGAGAGAGAGAGAAAGGTTGGGAGCATTGACGGGGAATGATGAAGACTGGCAAACTATGACTAAAGCAACCTCTCTCACGCTCTCGCTCACACTCATGCATATACACCCTTGGTGAAGATAAAAAGGTTATGAAATATATATTTCTGGTTAATTAGCTTAGTTAAAAGTAAAAGGTATTCTAAGAATAAAATGATCAAAATAAATATATATTTTAACAAAACCATGCATGCTATAATTACTGGCATACCGATAAATTCTCATGAACAAAATGTACCTGAAGCATGTTCCAATTTATATTTTAAGTCCACTTGAGTTTATTTAGGAACTCTAGACAATCATCTGTGACTTTCTGTTTCACTGGTGACACAGAGTCCAAATTGGTTTTGGTATTTTTACAGTACTGTAACTTCGACTGAAATTGGTTTCTATGGTCAGATGAGACAAAAATACTTTTGGGCAACAAACACTGAAGGTGGGTTTGCACGTAAAAAGAAGGATAGTTATACATAAAAGCCCTTAATCCCCACTGTAGTATTAGAAATGTAGAAATTCTGTCTGCCTCTGCCAACAAGATAAACCTAGGTTGTGGCCGGAAAATTCTCGCAAAAAACAACAACCACCTCAATACAAAAATGGTTCAGTGACAACAAAAGCAAGCTTGTGACATGGCCATCCCATCCCCTGATCTAAACTCCATTGGCAACCTGAAAGGTGAGCTGAAGAGGAGAGTGCTCAAGAGAAGAGCTAGGACCCTGGAGGATCTTGAGAGATGAGGAGTGCTCTCAACTTTCTCAACTCATCATGCATTAGAAGAAAAAGAAAAATCTGTTACTGGCATCACTGACTACACAGACTAACCATCATAACGATGATAAGTAGAAAACGAACCATTTACCTCAGTACACAATCTCGCCCCCATATAAAGGTCAGATATTGACGGGAATCCTATTACATAAACTCAGACAAAAGCATCTGATCAATACTGGAATTGCGGCCAACGATTAATGGCTATTAAACCTGCACTTTTCATCATGCGTCAGACACTAAAACAAAAACATCCCCGCCGTTTAACACGTGTAACACCCACGCACTCAACTGAAAACGGAAGGATGATAACTAAAATAATAATAATAACGATGATATGCTGACAAAGTCAGGTTGCACAAAGTCCTAAATATAGGGGTGTCAATACTTGTGAAACATGGTTTTGTTATGGTTTGTGTTTGCTCAGAATAAATTGACTTCATGAAAGTGTAGATTTCTCTCTCTAGTTAACCACAAAGACATTTCCCCATATCTTTTCACCTCTTATCCTTAGCAAGGGTACCAATGAAGTATTGAGATGATCACTTCGGTATATTTCTTTGCGCTTTACCTTCATAAACATGCTGAAACCCGTCTTTAGCAGGTCAGTAAGTCCTCCAGAAGCATGCTCTATGTCTGGGCACTCAGTTCGGCTTGGGTTGAAGATTTCCTCCAGAACCTGCTTTACGAACGGACGATACGCCGCCTACACAGAGACAGAGAATCAACATTAATGTTCATGGATATTCATTCAAGGGCCTTTTTTCCAGGAACAGCGACACGTAGGCCAAACACTATTTTAAATCTGACACATGTGGAGCCTCAGGGTGTTGCCCAGTCTCTGCTGATTCTAGGATTAGTATTCATGGAAAGATATTTGTCTGGAAGAGACGATTCAGTGCTCTGAGCTGATTATGTAGATATGTGTGTGTGTGTGTGTGTGTGTTTATATCAGTAAAACAGATAAAGAGAGTGAGTGAACGTGCATGTGAGGTTTCTGTTTGTGAAATCTCCTAGAAATAATACAGTACAACCAGACCAAAACATAACATCGACTGAGGCTCACTTCATAAAGCCACAGAGACCAACAATATATTTATGAGGTGAAGAACGTAATAAGGAATTACACTTTCAAGAAGGGATATAATAATAGAATCTACACGAGTGCTGTGCTAGTTTATTAGGAAACCATTAATGAATAATAAAAAGGACTAATGAGACGTAACTATGTCTTTAAGAAAGGTTTAAAAGTTGGTGCACTTGCTGTGAGCCATAACACTTTGAAGCACATGCTGCAGTGGTGGTGCTGTTTAAAGAGATAAAGGATAAGAATAAGAATAATATGATGATTCATGTATTGAGCAGATGACGGAGGAATGCAGGACGCAGATTCTGTTTAGCTCAGAGGAGTAGCAGGCAAAAAATAGCACCTGCACAGCTCAGTACTGACCTTCAGATAATCATGCAGCATGTGAAAAATACATTGTTTTAGTGTGTGTGTTTCAGTACAATGGGCTCCAGAAGTCTGAGAGCACTAGTGAAAAAGATTTTATTGTGCGTTCCTTAAATGATTGCCGTACATCATTTTACGGTTTTCATTTCAGTTTCTTAATATTTAGTACGTCCCCTGTTTGCTTTGATGACAGTGTGTACTCGAGCTGGTACGGACTCCACAAGTTTGTGCAAAACCTGATGATCCATTTTAAATCAAACCCATCAGTGTCGTCTGAACATGTGCTTCATTAGAAGAGATTAGACGAGGAAAATCTGACCTTTCGTATAAAGCGACTAACATGCTCCGTAGAAATAGTGCAGAATCTTAAATATGAAATATTTGAGCTATTTAGAACTTTTACTTTCTTTGTTTTAAATATTGAAACCTTTCTGTTTAGAGTCCAAAGACACGGGCTGTAGGCTGTTGGCATAGAACAAGACTATTTCAAGCTTGAAATGAGTAAAAACATTTTCTTACTCAACCCCCTCCCCCCCGTTTTTGCAGTGTTTATTGTTATATTGCATTTGTATTTACCTGCTACGACATTTCTTAGCTTGTGTTTGGAAACCAAGAAATCCAGAGGGTTTCTGTGGTTGAAAATAAATGCAGTTTGATCATTATCATCTGCAGAATTGAAAATGGACCTAAAATAAATCCTTAAACTTTGGCAGCTCTTCACTTGACACAGAATCAAAGCAATGCTAAAAACACCCATTTGTCCTGTTGACCCTGAGTAAAAAGCTTAAACAACCTGAGCCTGCTATGAGTCAGACACACAATAACCCAACAAACACACACACACACGCACGCACGCACACACACGTCTGTAAACACAGAAATTACTGGCATCACTGACTACACAGATTAACCATCATAACGATGATAAGTAGAAAACGAACCATTTACCTCAGTACACAATCTCCCCCCCTCTAGGAAAAAACACCCATATAAGGTCAGATATTGACGGGAATCCTATTACATAAACTCAGACAAAAGCATCTGATCAATACTGGAATTGCGGCCAACGATTAATGGCTATTAAACCTGCACTTTTCATCATGCGTCAGACACTAAAACAAAAACATCCCCACCATGTGTAACACCCACGCACTCAACTGAAAACGGAAGGATGATAACTAAAAATAATAATAATAACGATGATAAAAACAAACAAACCATCAGTGAAAACCCACATGCTGTATAATATTGCAGTGGGTCATCCCTTAGTCATGTAATGAAGCATTACACAAGCGCCTACAATCTCTATTAATATCAGTGCAGTACGAATCAAGAATGAAATCATAACAACATGCCCTTCCAGGTCAATGTGGCACTCCTACTCTACATTTCATAAAAATAATGAAAAACAAAACAAAACATACCCAGCCTTTTCCTCAGTGAGTGTTCTTATATAAACAGCACATTGCATACAGTAAAATCCAGAGAAACCTTTCACAAATATCACATTTACAAATATGACATATATGTGAAAAGAATAACAGATGCAGATATCTTGAGCTGAAACACACAGGAAATGAGGGGTTTCAGTATTTTCACACATATACACTATAGCCAACAGTATTTGGATACCTGAGTATTGAACATCCACATGCACTAATGTTATTATAGTCTATTTGTGTTGCGATTATGTTTGTAACTATTATTTGTTACATCTCTACTGCTATCTTGCACTGGACACATTTGGCAATTGCTATATAATATAGTATAGGTATATTAAATACTGGCATAAAGAGTCAAGTCTCTCAGATATACTGAAGATATACATGGGGTCTATAGTGACTTGGTGGTCTAGCATGGGGTCTATAGGGAGTAGGTAGTCTAGCTTTTGGTCTATAGGGAGTTGGTGGTCTAGCATGGGCTCTATAGGGAGTTGGTGGTCTAGCATGGGGTCTGTAGGCGGTCGCTGGTCTAGCATGAGGTCTGTAGGTGGTCGGTGGTCTAGCATGGGGTCTGTAGGTGGTTGGTGGTCTAGCATGGGGTCTGTAGGTGGTCGGTGGTCTAGCATGGTGTCTGTAGGTGGTCGCTAGTCTAGCATGAGGTCTGTAGGTGGTCGGTGGTCTAGCATGAGGTCTGTAGGTGGTCGGTGGTCTAGCATGAGGTCTGTAGGTGGTCGGTGGTCTAGCATGGGGTCTGTAGGTGGTCGGTGGTCTAGCATGAGGTCTGTAGGTGGTCGGTGGTCTAGCATGAGGTCTGTAGGTGGTCGGTGGTCTAGCATGAGGTCTGTAGGTGGTCGGTGGTCTAGCATGAGGTCTGTAGGTGGTCGGTGGTCTAGCATGAGGTCTGTAGGTGGTCGGTGGTCTAGCATGGGGTCTGTAGGTGGTCGGTGGTCTAGCATGGTGTCTGTAGGTGGTCGCTAGTCTAGCATGAGGTCTGTAGGTGGTCACTAGACTAGCATGGGGTCTGTAGGTGGTTGCTAGTCTAGCATGAGGTCTGTAGGTGGTCGGTGGTCTAGCATGGGGTCTGTAGGTGGTCGGTGGTCTAGCATGGGGTCTGTAGGTGGTTGCTAGTCTAGCATGAGGTCTGTAGGTGGTTGCTAGTCTAGCATGAGGTCTGTAAGTGGTCGGTGGTCTAGCATGGGGTCTGTACTGAGTCGGTGGTCTAGCATGGGGTCTGCAGGTGGTCGCTGGTCTAGCATGGGGTCTGTAGGTGGTCGGTGGTCTAGCATGGGGTCTGTAGGTGGTCGGTGGTCTAGCATGAGGTCTGTAGGTGGTCGGTGGTCTAGCATGGGGTCTGTACTGAGTCGGTGGTCTAGCATGAGGTCTGTAGGTGGTCGGTGGTCTAGCATGGGGTCTGTACTGAGTCGGTGGTCTAGCATGGGGTCTGTACTGAGTCGGTGGTCTAGCATGAGGTCTGTAGGTGGTCGGTGGTCTAGCATGAGGTCTGTAGGTGGTCGGTGGTCTAGCATGGGGTCTGTAGGTGGTCGGTGGTCTAGCATGAGGTCTGTAGGTGGTCGGTGGTCTAGCATGAGGTCTGTAGGTGGTCGGTGGTCTAGCATGAGGTCTGTAGGTGGTCGGTGGTCTAGCATGAGGTCTGTAGGTGGTCGGTGGTCTAGCATGAGGTCTGTAGGTGGTCGGTGGTCTAGCATGGGGTCTGTAGGTGGTCGGTGGTCTAGCATGGTGTCTGTAGGTGGTCGCTAGTCTAGCATGAGGTCTGTAGGTGGTCACTAGACTAGCATGGGGTCTGTAGGTGGTTGCTAGTCTAGCATGAGGTCTGTAGGTGGTCGGTGGTCTAGCATGGGGTCTGTAGGTGGTCGGTGGTCTAGCATGGGGTCTGTAGGTGGTTGCTAGTCTAGCATGAGGTCTGTAAGTGGTCGGTGGTCTAGCATGGGGTCTGTACTGAGTCGGTGGTCTAGCATGGGGTCTGCAGGTGGTCGCTGGTCTAGCATGGGGTCTGTAGGTGGTCGGTGGTCTAGCATGAGGTCTGTAGGTGGTCGGTGGTCTAGCATGGGGTCTGTACTGAGTCGGTGGTCTAGCATGAGGTCTGTAGGTGGTCGGTGGTCTAGCATGGGGTCTGTACTGAGTCGGTGGTCTAGCATGGGGTCAAGCTCCTAAGAGCAACAATGCCTCCTAATTACCTTGTAATAACAACCATCCTCTATTGGCTTGAAAAGGTGTCTGATTTGATATTATGCCGTAAAAACGAATGTGTTTATGAACACTTTTCCAATTCTGACACCACGCAGGGTGCATATGTCGGAGCGACTAAAGTAAAATGAGGTCACTGGGCAAAACATTTTTTGAGAACTTTTGCTCTAATTTAACTTATTCAGTAAACTAAGCAATCGGGAGACTGTAGACACTAGAATCATCTGTAAGGTATTAATGCTACAACAAAACTCTGGTCATAAAAATGAAAATACAGAGACAATAATTGCACAGTTAGTTATACACAATTGCTGCAAATATCTGGTCAAACCCTTATGTTCTATGGCAATAAAGATATCTAAGAGTATCTATCTATATTTCTAAAACCCATCTGCTACCCTTTAAGGGAAAACTATCTGCTATCTAAAAAGGTAAGATTTTCAAAGTTAATATTGTGTCCGAAATGAATACATAAATGGATAATATTCTGTACCTACATAACGTCAGAGCACAAAGAGGTTAAGAGGCTATAACAATGGATTATTCCCACAAAGGGACAGGCATTTTTGTGCAAGCACTCTTACGTTAAATTAAATTCCATATGGAAAAACCATAATAAACTGCACTAAACTATAAACATTATAACCATTAGAAATCATTTCAGATTAACTAGACCAGAGGTTTTCTTAATGATGCCAAGTTATAATGTAACTTTATTGAAAACCTATTTTATTTGATTTTTCCAGTAATCAGGATGCCAAGAAATTTGCCTGTGGAAATCATTATGCTACAGTGGTTTGGGGGAAAATGGTTCCTGAATGTAAGTGTGTATGTGTGTGTGTGTATGTGTGTGTGTATAAGGGACAGTAGTCATTTTGTAAAGTACAATCTTGTTTTTCTGTGTGTTAAGCCAAATCATGCGATGTTTCCAACCTCTCAAACTCAATACACCTACATCAGTAGCCAGGCTTCTCTATTTTTAATATGCAAAAGAAAACCTGACTTTTCCAAGTAGGGTAAGATCTATTCTGAAACAATACAACAGCATTTTTTGGCAGTGGTGGCTCAAGAAGGTCAGGGGTTCAAGCCCCAGCACCTCCGAGCTGCCACTGTTGGACCCTTGAGCAAGGCCCTTAACCCTCCCTGCTCCAGAGGCACCGTATCATGGCTGACCCTGCGCTCTGACCCCAACTTCCCAACATGCCGAAGAAAAGAATTTCACTGTGCTGTAATGTATATGTGACCAATAAAGGCTTCTTATTAATTTGCCCCGCCGTGCATAGAGGTACTGTGCCAGCTAATACAATACACCCCCATTACATAAAATAAGCATAAAATATTGTGTCTGATATGAACTCATTTGACCATTTTATTAGATATAGCTATTGAAAAGGTCAGCTTGTACCCAACGTGTTGATCACATTAGTTCTGATATGCCCTTGATCGATGGAAAATTGATGAAAATGGACCACCATGGGACCATTCTTTAGTTTGCTCCTCTCTGGGAAAGAAAATAATCCAACAATCAAATGTATCCAGCCAAAAGAGGTTCTGTGTTCAGAGACTTCGATGAAGGGATTGAAAACGATCACACACGTATGTAACGAAACGTATGTTTTTGAAAGGTGTGTAACTGTACTGTACAACTACAATGTAGACTAACAAGGTGTGTGTAAGTGTGTTTAACAAAGTGGCCAGTAAATGTACACAGCAGTGCCACTGTCTCTGATACACTCATTCCAGCATCACCAACATGACCTTGTGACTACCATGTCACTTCCGATTCTCCTCTGATAAACATGTAGATAATATAACTTGCCCCTAATATCCAAGCAACATAGTGTATGATCATGGCCTCAAAAGTAACGAACAAGGTCATATACTCGATAAGCACTTTACTAGGAACTACTCATTTATACAATTATCTAATCAGCCAATCGTGTGGCAGCAGTGCAATGCACAAAAACCCGAAGATATGGGCCAACAGCTTTGGGTAATATTTACATCAACCACCAGAATTGGGGAGGGGGTGGGGGGGCATTCTGAGAAAAGCATCTCAGAATGCACAACATGTCGAACCTTGAGGCAGAAGACCATGTCAGGTTTCAATTCTGTCAGTCAATAACAGAAAGCTGAGGCTGCAGTGGGCAGAGACGCACCCAATCTGGACTGTTGAATGCTGGGAAAATGTAGCCTGATCTGATGAATCTCGATTTCTGCTGAGACACACAGATGGTAGAGTCACAATTTGGCACCAACAGCATGAATCCATGAACCCAATCTGCCTTGTATTAGCAGTCCAGGCTCGTGGATGTGGTGTAATGGGGTGAGGAATGTTTGCTTGGCACACTTTGGGCCCGTTAATACCAATCAATCATTGCTTGGATGCCAGAGACTATTTGAGTATTGTTGCTGACCATGTGCATCCCTTCATGGCCACAGTTTACCATCTTCTAACGGCTACTTCCAGCATGATAATGCACCGTGTCACAAAGCAAAATTCGTCTCAAACTGGTTTCAACAACATGACAATGAGTTCAGTGTTCTTCAGTGGCCTTCCCAGTCACCGGATCTGAATCCAGTAGAACAGCTTTGGGATGTGGAAGAACGGGAGATTCGCAGCATGAAAGTGCAGCTGAAAAATCTGCAGGAACTGCGTGAGGTAAACATTTCAACATGACCAGAATCTCTCAGGAATTTTTCAAACATCTTCTGGAATCCATACCATGAAGAACTGGGGCTGTTTTGAGAGCAAAGGGAGGCTCTATTACAGTATTAGTACTGGGTTCCTAATGAAGTGTTCGGTGAGTGTATATGAGTGCAGTTATGTGTGTACATAAGCAGTAAACACTTTCTCTCAAATGCTGAGATTATGTTCAAGCACGGCTTTCTTTAAGCAACACTGAAAGTTTTATTTAAAAGTAGTTGAAGAAAAAAAAAAAAAAACGTCCATATCGAGACTTTCAGTCTATGAAAAAATGAAAGTGAGTCAATCTATTGAGTGTACAGACGTGCCTATGTAATAATATATATATATATATATATATATATATATAAATAAAACCGTGCCAACACTGTAAACTTTGGCATGAGTGAAGCCAGATCTTTAAAATCCATGCAGTGTTGATTTCCTCAGCGCACCATGGCCTGTGACCTCTGGATATTGAAAAGGAGAAGAAAAACACTCGAGCAGACGGTGATGTCATCAAGGCAGGCCAGACCCTTTCCCTCTCACGCAAACACACATATACACAGCAAGAACAAAGCAAGGCCACTAATAGCACTCGCATTCCTTGACAGCACTTTCATTTTTTCCAAAACCCGCAAATGTTTTTCCAGTGTCAACATAACATTTGTTGTTGTTGGTCTTTTTTTTTCCTGCTGCCAATTTGACATTTTCTTGCTCGGTTAGATAAACAGATTAAGAGAGCTTCCTGTAAAAATCACACTGGCTAAACTGTTCTCCAAATGAAATGAGAACGTGTTCTTCCTGCTGTCTTCTGAATAAGAGACACAACGTGTCCTCACTGTCACTGTCTCTCTCTCTCTCTCTCTCTCTCTCTCTCTCTCTCTCTCTCTCTCTCTCTCTCTCCATGTGTTCTATATTCCCTGTAACTCATTTCACAGGTACAGAACGAGAGATTAGTTTATATAACTGCCACTTTTTTCACTCTCTTGATTTCTGGTTCTTCCCTCCCGCTCATACTCACCCATCGATCTCTCACTCACACAGGAACAAGAAGCTAGGTAGGCACAGTTCCTCAAACACACAATACACTTATCAGCTCTCAGTGACGCACACAGACACAGAGGCTGCCAAGGTCTAATATGTCTCTGAGTAACTGTGAATCTGTTTAAATGCGTGTGTGTGTGTTTGTGTGTGTGTGAGAGAGAGAGAGAGAGAGAGAGAGAGAGAGAGAGAGCGCTAGAAAGTGACTCCAGAGTGAGCCAAGAACAATGAATGTGACGGAGATGTTTATTGAAGCTTGCAGTATGATTTGAAAGGCTGTCGTACACCACATAAAAATCATTACTATAAACACAATTATTAATATAATCATACATTATTATTATTATGAAAAAGCAATTATATTACAGTAGATACATTAGATACATGTGACTATATGAAAGATATTTTCACATGATAAGGTGCCATTTTACATCCAGCCATCCATTTTCTGGAGGGGGAGCCTGGAGTTTATCCCAGGGAACTCGGGGCACAAGGCGGGGGACACCGTGGACAGGATGCCAACCCATCGCAGGGCACAATCACACACACGTTCACACACTACGGACAATCTGGGAATGCCAATCAACCTACAATACACGTCTTTGGACTGGGGGAGGAAACCGGAGGTGCGAGGCAAAGCTAGAGGTTTGTAGCTGCTATAATGTAAACGATAGCTTGCAATTGTAGGCAAACTGCTGTGTATAAGAGGAATAAAACACTTTGGGACATGCTATTATTGTGAAATATTCACTTTGGCGCTGGTAGTAGGTTGAAAACCGATGGAGTTTCTTTTATTAACATCTGACTTACACCGTTCAGCCGTAACATTAAAACCACCTGCCTAATATCGTGGAGGTCTCCCTTGTGCTGCCAAAACAGCTCTGACCCGTCGAGGCATGGAGTCCACAATACCTCTGAAGGTGTGCTGTGGTATCTGGCACCAAGACGTTAGCAGCAGATCCTTTAAGTCCTGTAAGTTATGAGTTGGGGCCTCAATGGATCGGACTTGGTTGTACAGCACATCCCACAGACGCACAATCAGATTGAGATCTGGGGAATTTGGAGGCCGAGTCAATCATTTGAACTCATTGTCATGTTCCTAAAACCGTTCCTGAACAATTTTTGCAGTGTGTCAGGGAAAATGATTCTGCTGAAAGAGGACACTGATATTAGGGAATACCGTTGCCATGAAGGGGTGTGTACTTGGTCTGCAATAATGTTTAGGTAGGTGCCCCTTTCTATCAGAGTCAGCATTAACTTGTTATTAATTTGTGCCACAATATCTCTTCTGTGGGATTGGACCAGACGAGTTAGCCTTCACTCCCCACAACAATCAATGAGCCTTGAGCACCCATGACCCTGTCACTGGTTTCCTTCCTTGGACCACTCTTGGTAGGTACTAACCACTGCATACTGGGAACATCCCACAAGACCTGCTGTTTGGAGATGTTCTGACCCGGTCGTCCAGCCATCACAATTTGTCCCTTGTCAAAGTCACTCAGATCCTTACTCTTGCCCATTTTTCCTGCTTCCAATTCATCAACTTTGAGAACTGACTGTTCACTTCCTGCCTAATATATCCCGCCCCTTTACAGGTGCCATTGTAACAAGATAATCGATGTTATTCACTTCACCTGTCAGTGGTTTTAAAGTTATGGCTGATCAGTGTATATAGGTCCAGGTCACTCATCTCAGAAGCTTGTTGTTGTAGAGGCATTTTCTGAACACTGCAGAAGTACTGACCTGGTGCGCACCATCACCGGCGCTGTATACCGAGCGCAGCTGCTTCAGGTGCTCTCGGGCTCGGCCCAGGCTGCTCAATGTCTCGAACACACGTTCCACTGCTGTGTGTGCATGCTCTGTCGAAAGTTCCTCAGGGCTAGAAACTCCTACACACACACACACACAGAGAGAGAGAAAGAGAGAGAGAAAGAGGTTAGTTGTACTATTATGAGGACCTCCCGTTGACATAATAATTAATGCTGCTAATTAATGCTATGTCTATACCTAAACTAAACGTTAAGCCAAGTAATCAAAAGAAAACATTTAGGCTTTTAAAATGTTTGTGGCTGTGGCGGCGTGGTCGAGCATCAGCTGTGGACGGCAGGTAACGCGTGATGATTCTCACCTGTGTCTTATTACCGTCAGATTATTTGTGTGTTTGTGCTTTCACTGACTGCTGTGAGAGATAGAGAGAGAGAGAGAGAGAGAGAGAAAGAGAGAGGCATACACACACACACACACACACACACACTCTCTCCCACGCATGCAGCATATTCCTGACCTTGAATGAGACGAAGGCTGCGTGCTAGTGAAAGCCCCTTTTGGATTGCATTTCCATTCATTTGGGTTTTTCTTACGTTTTAAAAAATGCACTGAAAAGTGCTGCTGAAAATAAAAGTGAGCCCGGAGCTCTGCTGAATTTCCGCCTGCCTCCCGAGTCTTCGTACGCACCCTTACACGGCGAGCTCGACGGTTTTCCTGCAATTTTCTTTTCTTTCTTTAGTTATTTAAATGCAGCACATGGAAAGCAAGACATCTCTAAATAGCTGCTTTGGTCAAATTGCTTTATTTTTTGTCGCATTTATACACAGACCCTGTGAGACACACACTAGGAGTAAGATGGGAAGGAAGTCCGGTTGTGTGACATCAGGCAATTGCCTGTGAACGGTACATTAGACTGAATGTTCACCAGAGACAGGGGAAAAAGCACACAACCTCTTTTGAGAAGAAGCGAAAGGGAATGTCTCCTGGTTTAATCAAAATCTAATGTGCTCTCTAATGTGTGCCTACTAAACTCACAGCCTCAGGAAACAAGAGCTGAGAGAGAAAGTGAGGAAAAAGATAGACAAGAAGAGAAAAAGAGAGCTGAACCAAGTTGAGGAACAGGCACACAGACTTTGGCTACAGTGGCAAAGAAAGGCAGAAACTCCAGCATGTCTAGTCTTTGGTCATGAGGTTGGCACCGGGTTCACTGTGGAACGCAGGGCCTGGAGGGTAACCAGGTAACCGGTCATGTTGGAGACAGATCCAAACAAACAGAGGCACCTGAGAAGCAGGACACGGTGTTATGATTTGAATAGGTGCACACCTGTTTACTGGCTGTAATCTCCATCAGCATGAGACCGAGCCATGTGAAACTCTTACACAACCACCACATGACCATGGAGCAAAGGTGCATGAACTGAAACTGACTTTCCTCTAGACCAGGGCTTCTCAAGTTTTTCCCCAAACTAAAGCACCCGCTCCTTAAGTATTTTCCAGCGTATGGTGAAATGTTATTTATAGATGATTATGAAATTAGGATCTCTACAGTGGGGTCCAAAAGTCTGAGACCACTCTGAAATTCTTAAAAAAATATATAACTGGAAATAAAAGAGAATGTTTAAAACAAATAATTCAAACAAAGAAAAGGAAATGTTAAACATGTTCAATCTTACAGATTGAATTCTGCATGGTTTGTTGCTCACTGTTTAAATTGAAGCAAATTTGTGACATTTGTAACTCCTTTGTAAAAAAGTCAGATATTGCTCGAGATTTATCCCTTATACTGAAGAACTTGTTCAGACGACAATCCCGTGGTTTTGTTCTAGATTTTGGAGCGTGGCTGTGGGGATTTGTGTTCAGATACAAGATTACATTAGTGAGATCAGGAAGTGGTCAGTGATCAGTAGCTCAGCGGTCAAGACGTTGGACTTCTGATCGGAAGGTTGTGAGTTCACATCCCAGCACTGCCAAGCTGCCACTGTTGGGCCCTTGAGCGAGGCCCTTAACCCTCAACTGCTCAGCTGTATAAATGAGATAATTGTAAGTTGCTCTGGATAATGGTGTCTGCCAAATGCTGTAAAAGTGTTCAGTGGGGTTGAGGTCAGGACTCAAGGGAAATCTTAATACGACAGCAGTTGTGTGCTTACATCCTTGTTTGGGAAAGGCTCACACATGGCTGCAATGGTCAGATGTCTACAAACTTGCAATAGACGATGGGATATCTCTACAATATTGGGATAATCATTTAAGTTCCAGAATATTCGCCTGGCACTGCCCAAGTAAATTCCATTCCTCAGCTCTGAGACAAAGCATTGTTTTTCCCCCCCGAGTGAAATGACGTAACGAACATGAGATTGATAGCACCTTTTATAAATTGGATTCGGCACCGAACACAAAATACCTTGTAATTAGCATGAATCATGGCAATGAGGCATTTTGCCTGGAAGATCAAACAAATCCTAGCATTGGA
This sequence comes from Ictalurus punctatus, assembly GCF_001660625.3. Lineage (NCBI taxonomy): Eukaryota > Metazoa > Chordata > Actinopteri > Siluriformes > Ictaluridae > Ictalurus > Ictalurus punctatus. The sequence continues at coordinate 11,853,029 of NC_030440.2, read as the reverse complement.
TCAGAGATCCTGTACCATGTATATCTCCGTGGAAAAAAACTGTGCAGTTGATAGCGGTCTAGGGAAACTCGTCTTGCCTGGTCTTGTCTGATTAATATTACTGAAGAATGATGTAATCTTGTTTATGAAATATAAATCATAATAAAAACAGATCTTGGTGTCCTTGATATTGGGCCCTAGTGTAACAGGATACCAACCAGCAGGCTTGCAGGGAATACACCTTAATACCATAATCTTAAATACTAAATAACAAAAGATGCTAAAAATGAGAAAACTTCACTGACTTAATGAAAGCTTTTGGTATGTGCTTGTAGAAGGTGTGGTAAATGAAGAAATACTGTTATGTTGTTCCCGATGTTTTATGAGGTGGTTAGGTGTTTTCATTTTAATATCCGTCTCAGTTCCAAGCTACATTTTCCGTGTCAAAACAATACAAAAACATTACAGCGTGTGAAACCCAGCTGTTATCACCTATGCCCCTTACAGCATGAAATTTTGATCCTAAGACCAGTTTCATAAGTTGATGGAATGGATTTTTTAAATTGATTACAAACTAAATTAATGCCAAAAATGACATTCCAGTAATAAGTCAAAGTTACTGGACATGTGCTACAATCTAAGACTTCTTACTCGACTTTTACCATAAGCGATGACCCCTTAAGTACAACCCCAATTCCAAAAAAAGTTGGGACGCTGTGTAAATAAAAACGGAACGCAATGATTTGCAAATCTCATAAACGCATACGTTATTCCCAATCGAACATAGAAAACATATCAAATGTTTAAACTGACAAAATGTACCATTTTAAGGAAAAAAATAAGGCAATTTTGAACTCGATGGCCGCAACACATCTCAAAAGAGTTGGGACGGGGGCAACAAAAGGCTGGAAAAGTAAGTGTTAATAAAAAGAAACAGACGGAGGTTAACTGGCAACAGGTCAGTAACATGACTGCGGATAAAAAGAGCATTTTATAGAGGCAGAGTCTTTCAAAGTCTACAACTTATTTTGGAATTGGGATTGTAGTTGAAGCCAGGTCGTCAGTACTAATCAATTTTTTTCCCTTTACTCGTGACAGAATTACACATCAATACAGGATTTTATTTTGTATTATAAACGTATTTTAAAATGTTTAAGAACTGAGGCAACAGAACATTAACCACACCCTCGCTGACATATTACATAATAACTGCTCTATTATGATATCAGTCAGACTTTGTAGTGCTTTGGGACAATGTCCATTGTTAAAAGCGCTATACAGCATAAATAAAATAAAATGAATTAAAATGAATGTTAAATCTGATGCAGACGTATTCATGCATACGGGGTTTTAGAGGTTAAGTTGACCTTAAACTAACCAACTCCATCACAGGTCAACACTATGTTAATGGTACACACCTGCATTTTAACAGAGGTTGCTTAACACCCCTTGCTTGTCATGACAGCAGAGGAGTGAGGAGCGGCATTCCCAAACCCCTCCAGTTCATGTTTTTGTCTGTGTGCCTCACAGCTGCAGTGCATTTACACTGCTTTGTGCAGCTCCTCTTACTGATGAACGAAAACAGAACATCTCTCTACACCTTTTCCCCTGCAGGTTGACCGTTTCACCCCCTACTGTGCTCTCGTGTGTGTATGTGTGTGTGTGTCCATGTGCTTCTCTTTGCAGTTATATAAACAACTCCACATCTCCCCCATTTGGGGAAACTGCTACATGTGCATGAGTGAGTTCATGCGTTCATGAGTGGGAAAAGCTCTGATCTTCGTTCGGCGTAAATATTTGTGAGAAATATCTGCAGGTGCCAGACCTTTGGTTAATTCAGAAGATCTTCCGTGTAAAAAAAAAAAAAAGGTTATGCGCGTAGGAAGAGCAGGATGACCGCGATGTTTCGGGAAGCCCGCTATTTACTGCTACTTAAATCCTCACACCCCTGCAATTACCACAACAGATCAGGAGAGAGAGAGAGAGAGAGAGAGAGAGAGTGATGAAAGACAGAAGGAATGACAGAAAGAGACAGGGTGGGGAGGGGGGTGGGGTCAAGGAATGAGAGAAAGGGATTATCTGCTATTTGTTAGTCCAAATATAGGCAACTTCAGATTTAGCTTCTGGATGTCTGTTTTGATCTGCGGTGGAATGCTCTCCCCTGCTTCGTCTCTTCCTTTCTCTCGCTCAGTCACACTTTAGCCAAAAATAGTGGTGTACAGGGCTGGATAGTAGAGCTAAGGACATGACGATGCACAGCATCCCTGTCGTTTCATTCCTGGTCAGTAGATCTTTGAAATAGTTACGTCTCTGAGGGTGTTAAGTTGCTCAGTTGCGGCCATCGTTAATAAAGCATCTCTAAGCACTGTTAGAAATATGTGTTTCACTATTATATATAAATCTTGTCATCATGGTTGTATTCCAATATCCCTATATAGCATCGATGCATCATTGTTTCAAACTTATGCACAGTTACACAAGTCAATGCTATGTCGTACAGTATATGACCAAAAGTTTGTGGACAGCTAAACATCACACTCGTATGTGCTTGTCGAACATCAAATTCCAGATGTAGTCCCTCTTTACTGTTATAATAACCTCCACTCTTCTGGAGAAGGCTTTCCACTAGATTTTGGAGCGTGGCTGTGGGGATTTGTGTTCATTCAGATTCAAGAGCATTAATGAGATCATATAGTGATGTTGTGTGAGGAGGTCTCGGGTGTAGTCGGTGTTCCAGTTTATCCTAAAGGTGTTCAGTGGGGTTGAGGTCAGGACTCTGTGCAGGACACTCGAGTTCATCTACACTAATCTTAACACACCATGTCTTCATAGAGCTGGCTTTGTTCCAGTGAAGGGAAATTGCAAAGCTACAGTATACAAAGACATTCTATATAGTTGTGTGCTTCCAACTTTGTGGCAACAGGTTGGGGAAGATCCACATACGGGCGTGATGGTCAGGTGTCCACATACTTTTGGCCATATAATGTCGTGCCGTATGTTGGTTCATGTTGTTTCCAAATAAAACAGACACCAGTCACCTTCTGCAAGCACAAGTGCAAGGACAAATAACATCCCATAATGCTAATAGAATTACATACACATGAAAATTCAGGAAGTGTGCTTGATTCAAACTTAAATACCACTGACACTTTACCATCTCTGGCCATGTGAGAGAAACATGGCTAGACTATTTATAGAAAATGAGATTTGCCAAGCATCTAAAGAGTAGTGTGTGTGTGTGTGTGTGTGTGTGTGTGTGTGTGTGGCGTGAGACTGCATTTTGACTGGCTGCCAAAACTCACAATAGCAATGTGGTATGCATATGCGTGAGTTATAAGTTGCGGTATAGACTGAAACGATGATCACAGCACCAAATCTGGAGTCGGAGCCAAGTTGCTGTCTGAGACTGACAAGATGTTTGCATGGTATGCCCCACACACACACACACACACACACACACACACACACACACACACACACAACCACAAAACTACCAGCTTCTCCTCTCACGCAACCCTTTTGTTTTGAGAGTCATATGCATAAGCATAAAATGGAGCTGACTCCTAGGTACCGCTATGTGTGTGTGTGTGTGTGTGTGTGTGTGTGTGTGTGTGTGTGTGTGTAAATGCTCTTATGCTCAGCTGACCACTCCTGTCATCAAACATCAACAATAAACACACGAGAGAAAAAGAGAGCGAGAGAGAGAAGGAAAGAAAGAAAGAGGGGAAAGTGAAACTCTCTGTGTGTGTGTGTGTGTGTGTGTGTGTGTGTGTGTGTGTGTGTGTGTGTGTGTGTGTGTGTGTATACAAAAGTACAAATGGGCCAAAGACATTTCATGGTAACAAAGCGTAGACACGGTCGGTCTGTAAGAGCAATCAAAGGATGAGTGCATGTGCATGTGTGTGTGTGTGAGGGAAATGAACATTGCTCCATTAGTGGATGAGGGTGGATGAGGTGTAGCAGGAAGTACTAACACATTCCTAATGAGAGTTGATGAGCAAAAGAGAGGTGAGTGCTAAGAGAGGTGACTCGCATTACGGGCTTGCGTAAGCCGTGACGTGTGTGTGTGTGTGTGTGTGTGTGTGTGTGTGTGTGCGTGCAGGTGGTTGGGGGTGTAGCAGTTCATGAAACGATCCATTATGATTTCAATCAAATAATTCAATTGTGTAGTATTTCTTGCAATAACAAAACGTTCCGTTTTATGTTGTTTAAAATAAATTTAAAAAAGCAGAAAAAAAAAAACAGTCCAAGGTAATAAATAAATAAATATAATAATTCTACAGAATCTCTGGACGAAGATATACGAATTTTGTAACAGAAGATAAGACAGAACATTACTGAACCTGAAGGAAATCCTTGCGCTGGCTTCCTCAAGACCACACGAAAACAACGGTAAAATGCACACAGAAACATTTACCGGTCATAAAATAAAAATAGAAATATTCTTTAAAAAAGTGTACATGTGCCAAATAAAAAAAGAAAAAAAGAAAGACCAATAACAAACTTAAGAAATGAAAAGCTATGATTATGTAAGGGGCACCAAAACTTTTTAGGAAAATCACCCTAAACCCACATTATGAATTTTTCTGTGATTCCAAGCCTTGACCACCGTACATTATAAAAAAATAAATAAATAAAAATAACTAAATAAATATATACACATGTATGTATATATGTGTGTGTGTATATATATATATATATATATATATATATATATATATATATATATATATATATATATATATTAGAGATGCACCGGTGTAAAGGCAATTTTTCCCCGCTATGGGCTATTGGGCGATAGTTTAGAAACATCTGATGATCAGGGCCGATGATATGCTGTCAATCAAAAGAGGGCGGGAAAACACATGGGATTCGTGCTGTGTGTGAAGATGATGTCTCTTGTGTGGAGTGACGACAAAACTGCAGTGTGTAATCTCTGTAATCCCTGCACTGATGAAATCTGACACCGGGCGCTGCAGCAGTGAAGCGGGAGTTTCAGCGTCGAGTCTTTTTTTTTTTTTGCCGAGCTGCTCGTGCTGAATTAAAGGGCCAGTACACCGCTGAAAGATTTAAATGAAGACGAGTTGACAAAAAGGTATATACTGCACAGAAAAATATATTTGTAGAGTAGTGTATTTCAGATCCAGTTAATGTTATTATATATAAAGTTGATATTATATATCACCAGTTTGATGTTCAGTGATGAAGTAGAAATGCTTTTGTTGTGGTGAGTGAATGTGAGACTAACAGGAGGATTTTTACAATTCAGTCAATGTTAATATGAATTAATAACATTCAATAAGTTAATAATCTTACTTTAATCTTCAGAATTGAGTTCATGTGTTCATGTTAATGTGAGTGATGTGTTTTGTGTTTATGAGACCAGTTACTGTGAAACAACTTGTTCAAATGGAGAGAGCAAAGTTTTTATTTGTATTTCTTTCAGAATTGTGAAATTAATTATTATTCATTTATAAGAAGGTATAAAAGACAGAGCTATCGGTATCGGTTATGTGTCGGCCGATATCGCTCTGAGTAATCGTAAAAGCGGTGTAGGCTAGATGGCAGGTCAGAGCCGAAACATCCCTGTCCGTCAGGTTTCTGAGTCAAACTGGAAAACACACAGTTTGTGATTTTACACACAGAGTTGATTAAAAACACTGATTTTAAAACTTTTCACAGCCGTTGTGATTTCTCTCATGAGCTGCGTCTCGAACGCAAAAGACTGGTGCACAAAACAGACCTTTTCAAGGCTACATGAGCGGTTTCGAAAATGCAAACACTAACCATGATAGGACAACCGGTCCGTTTTAGCACTCAAACCTGACCCAGACTAGCACGTAAGCGGAGTGCGTGATTTGAGACGCAAGGCGAGTCTGTTTAGAGGAAGGAGACGGACGTTATTATGGATGAACTACACCAGTGCACTGTGGCAGGATAGTGAAAAAGACTCAAACGGCACGTACGCTATTCTGCATGTCTTTGATATTTCAGATAGATTTGTGAATTTCTCTCGTGACCCCATTCGTACATCAAATGACCCCACGTGGGGTCGTGAACCCCTGCGTTAGGGTTATGAGTTAGTAAGTCTGGGTTTCTTTATAAACTTTATCCGTATGAATTCTGAAACAAAAATCACTTGATCCCCAGAATCCTGTGTTTTGAGTGAATGCTAGGTTAACAGAAACGGTCAGGTTTGGCAACGTGGCAAGATTCCAGTTTGAGCTCCCCGGAAATCTAATCACCGGGACGGAAAAAAAACAACAACATATGACCAAAAGCAAGAATGTCTAATCGCAGCTCAGGCTGTCATCTAAAAGGCAGAAATATTCCTTAACATACCTAATTACACACAGCAAATTCTCAGACATTCTGGCTTACGGTAGGAGAGAGAGAGAGAGAGAGAGAGAGAGAGAGAGAGAGAGAGAGAGAGAGAGAGAGTGTGTGTTGAAGATATGTACCCAGTATTGCAGTGTCATAAGTAAAACAAGACTAATTTGCAAATATTGTCTGAGGCTTAAAGGCAACCAATACCAAACCCAGTCCTTCCCATTTCCTTATTTTGTTGCCTCCTGAACAATCCTGGAATATCGAACTGACCACACAGCCCAAATTCAGGATTTCTACAAGGCTTTCAGGCAGGAGGAAAAACTACAGTAGGACTGGTGTTCCTGTCCGTCACCCTCAGCTTTATGGATCGTAAACTCCATGCAGGTTGAAGCATATTAACCAACTGACTCATCTTTTTACTAATAAGCAGGATCGCCCAAGTTCGGTACAACCTCAGCAAGTTGATCCCCAGCCAGCGATTTCATTCTGTGGTAATCCTCAACACTCAACATCCTAAAAACTACCAATTCCCATAACATTCCCAAAAATACCTGCCCAACTGCCAGGGACATTCCACGGTCCTGGAAACATTCTGACATTATTCAGCCCGGTCTGTCAAAACACAGAGCAGTCTTCAACACCTGCAAATATTTCCCCGACCTGCTGGCGCACACGCTGCATTCCTGGAGCTGCAAACAATATTCCAACCTTCACACGCCACCACCGTGCCCTGTCCTCGATTACATCCGTGCACCATTTTACCATGTTTAATCACTTCACGGTGACAGACTCTTAGTGACAGGACCAGTAAAGTGGTAGGTCCAGACCTGGACACTGTAGAAATCAAACCTACGGGACTTCGCCCTATCGCTCGGAGTTCGCAAGTCCGAATCCTGATGATGTCACACCCATCTGTGGTCGGGGGGGGTCCAAGACAGAAAACAAACATCAGCAATGCTCTCTTTGTGAGAGGGATGGTATTCTCTCTCTTCTGTCAATCACAGCAATACTAGCCAATCTTGGGCGTCTATGAGCTCATGTATGCGGAAGAGGGCGGAGAGCGCTTTCCCTCCTAGTGTGTTACGCCGCCTTGTGATGCAGCACGAGCAGCGGTTCGGAAAGATGCGGCTGGCTGGCTTCACGTGTTTCAGACGAAGCCCGAGTATTTTGGTATTTGTTAATACTGATACCAAAATGTGTAACCAACTTGGTATTAATCAATCAGTGACATCATGGAACATGTTATTTAGCTCTGTTTATTTAGCTCTATGTTGTTTAGCTTAGTGCAGTGGTGGTCCAGTGGTTAAAGTCTCTGGGTTACTGATCAGGAGTTCAAGCCCCAGCACTGCCAAGCTATCACTGTTGGGCCCTTGGGCAAGGCCCTTAACCCTCAATTGTATAAATGAAATCAGTGTAAGTCTCTCTGGATAAGGGTGTCTGCCAAATGCTAAAAATGTAAAGGTTTATGTTTCCCGGTTTATATGGTGGCTATGAAATGCACACTCGTGCATTCAGGATACGAAGCTTGTTCTTTAAATTGCTAGCTAGTTGATTTGAAATGAAGCGCATTAGCTAGCTAGCTAGATTCGCTATTCTGGAACGAGTAGCGTTGAAGTTTTCATCGTGTCAGAAGCCCTTATGGTCAACAACCGATAGAGGCTGATTGTTATTAGCATAAATACCATTACGCTATTAGTATATTATACTATTTTATTAGTATAAATACTGTTATTGTCAAGAGCTGTCACAGTATTTTCACCTGGCGTGAATTTCACCTCAACTCCTGAGCAATGTGTAAGACCCTGGAAGTCACTCCACTGAAGTGCTCGTGTGTGATGGTTTCTCTGCATGCTCCAGACACTATAAACATTTCACGGTACCTCTCACTAGTCCTTGACGGCCACTCTCGCCGTCACTGCTCTGCATGCTCATGTCGGCAGCCGTCCCGCTCTTTATTGAAGGTCATGAAGATGTTTAATCGGGTATCTTGTATTGTAGGACGTTACTGGAGTTCCTCCTTGTGACGTTTTTGCAATACACAGCAATAAAGCAACCTGCTTTGATTTGACTTGCATCATTAATCAGGAAGTACGTCCAGATTGCCATCATTTCATGCTGTGCAGCTAGTGATCATCACTGGTACTGGTGTTGGAGCATTTTTCATGATTACGAGTATGAGTAAACGAGCACAATATCAAAACGATAGAGACGGTCTCATAACCCCAACCCCCATTCAGCCTGCCTGGAAATATATTGTGGAATAAATCCAAACTATGTATGAATTATGCGATAAATGATTTGCTTGGAATGGATGGATAGCGATTGGATTCTCTCTCTGTTTTTGTGCACTTGTCTGCACTACATTGTTAATGTTGCCTTGATGAGGGCATCTGAATGAGTGAAAGTGTGTGTCTGTGGGCGATTAATATTATTATTTTTTGTATACCTTGGTGGAGACCAAAAGTCCCCACAAGGATAGGAAGGACAGGAAGTGATCAAGAATTAACAGGAAGTAATGGCTTGGCAAATGGAGATCAAAAGACTCAGGATCATGTGAACGTAATCGGAAGCAAGAGTGTGATTCTTTTTTTTTTTTTTTTCCTCCCCACAAATCCGACATCTAAGGACCTAATCAGATTGTAAAGCATAAAATGAAATGAGCCTTGGAGTTTGAATAGTTGAACAGACTTAAAAGAAAAGAATGTACTTAATTCGGCATAAATAAAAGGATGTGGAGCAAAGAAAGAAAGAAAGAAAGAGAGAGGGAGAAAGAGTGGGAGAGAGGGAGAGGGAGAAAGAGAGGGAGAGAGAGAGGGGGAGAAAGAGTGGGAGAGAGGGAGAGGGAGAAAGAGAGGGAGAGAGAGAGGGGGAGAAAGAGTGGGAGAGAGGGAGAGGGAGAAAGAGAGGGACAGAGAGGGGGAGAAAGAGTGTTTGACAGACCTGTGATAGAGATAGAGAGAGAGAGGGAGAGACAGAGAAAGAGAGAGAGAATGGAATCAGAAGGTGATCGACTCAATCACAGCCAGTACAAACCAATACAACTAGTGCCGTTATACACACGCTCGCATGTGCGTATATTATGTACACCCGGACGATTTAAAAGCGACATTCACTAGATGGCGTGTCGGAGCCGCACCATCCCTTTCCATCTGGGGTCCGTGTCAAACCGTAAAATGTTTCAGGATTTCATGCATGACGTTAAACAAACCGACGATCTCTGTCTCTCTTTAAAACTTTCCACCAACGTCGTGATTGTTGTCATGAGCTGTATCTCAAATAAATAAAACGAATCCAGAAGACTGGTACACAAAACAGACCTATCAGTAGGTTTGAAGCTACAAAAGAGGTTATTAAAATTCAAACATTAACTGCAAAAGCCATACCACCCTGCAGCTCTCGCCTGGTTTCCCACTGATGCTAAGCAGGGTTGAGCGTGGCCAGCACCTGGATGGGAGAACTCCTGGTGAAAATTTAGGTTGCTGCTGGAAGTGGTATTAGTGAGGCCAGCAGGGGGCGCTCACCCTGTGGTCTGTGTGGGTCCTAATGCCCCAGTATAGTGACGGGGACACTATACTGTAAACCAGCCCCGTCTTTCAGATGAGACGTAAAACCGAGGTCCTGACTCTCTAAGGGATTTTCTCTTGCGACACCATTTTAAATCACACGGAGTCGCGACCCCCCTAGTCACACACTTTCCGTAACCGCTTTACCCTGGTCAGAGTTGTAAAAGCGCTATCTAAGTACAATAAAATGAGCTCAGGATCGAACCTGGGACGGAAACTGAATCACATCTCTGAATGCATTTTCCTGACCATATTCTTTACTTGTCTTTCTCAGTTCGAGATGCTGTCCCATTTCTTTCGCACTTCTTAGTCTGTTCTAGTCAAACAGCTGAGGCTCATTTTTATAAATTGCGTTTGAGTGTAGAAGCGTGCGCTCGCTGCGCGGTGGCGTGGAGGCTAGCGAGAGCACTGGGGAAGTGCAGACTGGAGAGAACAGCAGTGATTTTAATCCGAGCTAATCAAACAGCCTTGATGCTTGATTGCTGCGACTCACGCTAGCCAACTGCTTGCGTGCGCCGTCGTAATGTCTTCCAGGCTTTACTCCGATCCGCGGCATGTAACTTTTAGGAATTTAAGGATTTGGAGAGCTCAGTGGTAAAGATGTGTCACTGTGCAGAGTTAGTCGTGCTGTGAATACCTACAAGCCCTCACCCATACGGACTCACCTGAAGATCACAAGCGCATTTATTTTTATAAACTCGAGGAGTTTTCACGTATTTGAGACTCGATGAGTTTTCCTTTTCTTCTGCTGGTATTCACTGATTCAGTCATTCAGTCCTATTACGCGTTTCCCTTTTGACATAGTGCGGCTCTCGTGTTTCTGGCGGTGTTGTTTTCAGTACAGCGGGACAAGTGTCCATGTTTCTCTAGAGACACGTCACGGTGAGTGTCCACCGTAAGGTATTTAAGGAAGAACATTTTCAGAAAGAAAGAAGAAAAAGAAGAATTTCTGCATTCATTTCTTTTCCATACTGCTTGTCCTACACAGGGTTGGTGAGAGCCTGGAGCCTAGCCCATGTAATTCGGGTTAAAGGCAATCCATCGTAGGGCAGTTACGCACACACACATAATTTGGAAATGCCAGTCAGCCTACAACGCAGCCTGGCGGAGGAACGCAGAGTACCCAGAGGAAACCCCTGAAGCACGGGGAGAACATGCAAACTCCACGCATCCAGGGCGGCGGTGGGAATCGAACCCAAGCCTAGAGGTGAGAAAGGCAAACGTACAAACCACTAAGGCCCTGTTTACACTAGTTTGTTTTTCGTTTTAAAACGCGTGACTGTTGCTACGGTTTCGCCTGTTGTCTACACTACTCCGGCGGTTTCAACCCTCGAAAACAGAGACTTTTGGAAACGCTAAAGCCCCTGTTTTAGTTTGAAAACTCCGGGCTCGCGTTTCAGTGTGAACAGACCAAAACGAAGGCGTGGCTTCATCCACATTCCCTCCCTGATTGGTTCTTTTGGATCATTGCGTGTCCTTCCCTGATTCATCAAGCCGCTACCATATGACCGTTACGCTACCTTGATCGTATACACAACAACACAGAGACTGAACCGCAAGGTTTGCTGGCTTTGTTGTCATTCTTAGCAGCCACTGTGCAGTTCTGTATTTTATAACCTTGCAGCTGCTACATGCGCAAGAGGCGAGCTCTGATCAGAGAAATCGCCAACAAATCTCATTTCAAGCGGCGTAAACCCTACATGGACCACCGGTTGAGGCTAGCAAACAACTTCCTGTTTACCCTTGTATGCGCATGCCCAGTGTGCATGAATGGTCATGTGACGCGTTTTCGGTCGTGTAGTGTGGACGAAGATCGTTTCTGAAACACGGCGGAAACGCCAGTGTGGACGAGGATCGTTTTCATTTTAAAACAAAACGCGCTGGTGTAAACAGGGCCTAAACCACCTTGCCCCCCTTCCAGGCACCACTTTATTACATAGTAATACAGTTTCTTCTTCTATCCAACTGTTCACATTAACTACACTGTCTGCTGTCCTATAGACTTGCCACTAGGGACGTCATAAACCACTGATATATTGATTACTGATCAGAACACTATTTTGTCAATCTGTCTTTGAGACATCGTTGGGTTAAAAGTAGATTTAAATGGGTAAATGCGTTTGCTAGCTGTTTCACATTGTAATCTGTTAGACTGTTTGATATTCCCTGGTGTAACAGCTTAGGGTGACCACAAGGGGGAGATATAACAGATCGTAATACGACTCAGCGGTTTAGCATACACGTAGGTCTGCGCCATGGATTTAAGGACGCGCCGCAGAAGCCGGCATTTATATTTGAAAACAGATAATAAATTCCCCGATTATTGATACGTGAAAAACGCATCGATCCCAAGTCTTAGCTAGTGTTACAATAAATCCTTCACTCAGCCAAACAGACATATAAACAAGTTAGCTTGCTAACATTTCATTACCTAACTAGGAAATTTGGTAAACATAAAAATCTCACACCAGAATTGAGTGACACATGATTAATCAGGAGTTAGAAACAAAAATACAGATGTTTTATTTATTTATTTACTTACACGAAAGCATTTTCAACTCATCAGCGTGAAACCAAAATGGGGAACTGACGCCACATCAGCGAGGCTTCATTAGAAGACATTTATCTTTTCATTACTGAATGTGCATTTCTTCTTTAGTCTCGAGCTTTTTGATGGCATCATGGCTGACTCTTTCCACCATTTTATAGCAGTCACCGCAATTCCTGACTCATTTAGGAGTTGGTCTCTGGCTAAGATCATGTGAGGAGCGTTATTATATCAGGTGCTTTGCGAGAGCAGTTTGCTGCCGTGTAAGTTTGAGTTTTGTGCCGTCCATCCTCACGTACATACATCTGCCCCAAGCCTTTATCCTTCATTTTACTACTCTGTGTTAGCTGATGTTTCCAAGTAAAGCAGAAATGTTTAGACATGCCTACACACAAAAAACCACAACTAATTCAACCCGTGTGTGTATGTGCGTGTGTGTGTGTGTGCTTTTAGAGGGGATTGTAAATAACATCTAACTGAGCCTCAGTGATCTTCACAAACAGAGAAGCACACAGTGCCACTAATCTGTAAACGCTCCTGCAAGTCACGAGACCTTTCCATGAATACAGGAGTAACGCCGACAATGTGAATATGACGCAAGCACCAACGCAGATTTCACACACGACCTTCCACCAACATCATTATTCATAATTAATGCAGCTAACAAATTTAATTTGTTTAATATGTTTTCTTCATGAGGAACAGCCAAAGCCAAAATTGTTGGATATTCCTATCCTTGTGGGCATGCACTCTGTCATATCCACCCAAATATGCACATTCTTTATAAAAAATAAAATAATAATAAAAAACTATCCATGAACTATTGATTAATACTGCAATAATTATGCTGATAGGAGCTGGGTAATATGATATTATATCGATATACACACATACATACACACATACATATATATATATATATATACATATATATATATATATATATATATATATATATATATACACACACACACACATACATACATACATACATACATACATACATACATACATACATATATATATATATGTATGTATGTATGTATGTGTGTGTGTGTGTATATATATATATATATATATATATATATACACACACACACACATATATATATACACATATATACATACATATATTATATAAATATATATATAAACAGACACAATGTAAATTGTTATTATTTTGCTTAAAATTTCCCAGAAGACAAAATAATAACAATTTACACCGATCATCCTGTTAAAAAGTTTACACCCCCTGGCTCTTAATGTATTGTGTTACCTTCTTGAGCATGTTTGAATGTTTGCAACTTTTGTAATAGTCGTGTACGAGTCCCTCAGTCGTCCTCAGAGTGAAAAGATGGATCTCAGCATCATATAATCACTGTTGTTAAGGGCTCAAATATGCAGAAGATGCTGGAAAAGCAGAGAATGTGCAGGACCTGGAGGATTTTTCTGGAGAACAGTGAACAGTTTAACTGCTCAGGACAAACAAGGGACTCATGAACAACTCTCACAAAACAAACACATCATGTCGTTGATCATCCAGGTAACGACACACAGTGTTAAGAATCGAGCGTGTGTAAACTTCTGAACTGGTTCATTTGTATAAATTCAGTTACTATCTTGTCTAATGGACTATATGTAAACATCTATTATGTGAAATGGATTATTCAGGGAAGGACTAAATAAACAACATGGGATTTTTATGATCAATCTTATTTGTGTTAAAAGTATTAATATTTATCAGATTCTGCAAGGCGTATGTAAACTTCTGACCGCATCTGTACACTTTGTTACTTTATTATTATCCACTTTATTTCAAACAACTCCTGATCAAGAGCTTCAGGAACAGATACACGAAAGAGCTTCAGTTAAGGTTCAAATCAAACATCAGAATGGAGAAAAAGTGGGATCTCTGTGACTCGAACCGTGGCCAGGTGAGCTGGTTTGAATTTTTCACAAACTGCTGATCTCCAGGGATTTTCACACCCAACAGACTCTAGAGTTTACACAGAATGGTGCGAAAAACGAAAAAACATTCAGATGAAAACGGTCAGATTGGTTCGAGCTGACAGGAAGGATACAGTAACTCAAATAATCACTCTTTACAACCGTGATGAGCAGAAAAGCATCTCAGAACGCACGACACATCAAACCTTGAGATGGATGAGCAACAACAGCAGAAGACCACATCAGGTTCCTCTTCAATCAGCCAAGAACAAGAATCTGAAGCCATCATGGGCACAGACTCACCCAAACTGGACAGTTGACTATTAGGGGGAAAAAAAATGTATAAAATCATCAGTCTTCAACTGTCCAGCATT